>NC_143012.1:155107310-155407310 GCF_055824585.1 Amblyomma mixtum
AAAAGCTGAAGTAAAATAATACGAAAAAAAAAACATTTGCAGGCGAAGAAATGCTTCCCTAACATACGTACGGCACCAGTTTCGCGCTGCAGCGCTGATTCGAGTGATTTCTCGGTGGCAGTTTTCTAAAATTGTTTTAATAGTAGGTGGTATGTATCTTCATCGAATTAAATTCAGGTGCTCAGTATTGAATGGTGATAAAACACTGCTCATGAACATTTATGCCCTTGTAGTCTTCATCCAAGGCTCTACTTCAACTCTGAAATTAAAGGGACATTCAGGAGAAATTAAGGTTCGTCTGCATAGTTAGATAACCGCGTCGTATATGACAGAGGCGCTACTTTCGCAGTAAACTGGGCGTTTGTACGCCAGAAGTGCAAATATGCAAGACGGGGATTGCCGTTTTCGCCAGCACAGTGGAGTGCAGTGCACCAGGACAGTTTCTGCCGCAGATTACAAGGGCTAGGCTGTACCCGATTAGCTAAACTGCGATCCCGGAGTCCTCTACTGTCTTGATGTCACGAGTCTGAAATGAGGGTAGGAGGGTTGAGTTTTGACGGGGCTTCAATAGGGGCTCCCAATAAAGGTGCGGTATTCCTAGGTTGTTGAGGACGCCGCTTCACGAATGTCCTCCAGCAAGGATATTTTTTTTCTTCATTGTTTTCTTTCTACAGAAAGAGGCGGCCGAGACAAAAGGCTGAAAAGTCTGACGAGGCATCGGCACCCTAATAGTTTGACAGAGAAGACGGGTGAAATAATAGAAGCAAAACATACATCGCAGCACAATTAGTACATACATGTGCCGAAATGTACACACGCAAGAGCTGCCGGAACACAAACTATACAGCGAGATTCAAGTGACCAACATAACCAAAATTAGATACGCAAGCAAGTTCAATTGCATGCATGCAATAACAAACTGCAGGCGTGGGTGGATCGGGGCCCTACTGTCACCCACGAACAAAGTCATCCGAAGGAAGTTTTAGAGGGAACGAAATTCAACATTGTTGGCAATTAGGTATTGTTTAATGTTTCTTTTAAATGTAGCATTGCTGACAGAAAAGACAACATGTCCTGTTTGAACCTATTGAGAAGAGAGGGAACTTGGTAAATTAGTGTTTGTTTGCCATAGATAGTTTGAACTTTCGGGATAAAGTTTCTGTGGATTCGAAGGTTGTATCCTACTGAGTTGTTATCAGCAATTTCTACATGCAATTTCTGCTGATGGATATACTGTAACAAACGAAAGTGATAAATCTGATTGGCTTTAAGCATACTGTGCTTCTTGAATAGCGGTGCAGTATGGAGATATTGTGGGTTTCCGTAGTATCCTTCAATTGCTCTTAGTGCCCTTTTTTGTACGACAATGAGCCGGTTTAGGTTTCTAAGCGTTGTTGTACCCGAAATAAGAATGCAGTATGTGAGTCGCATTTTGCACTTTGCATTTTGCAAATGCATTTTGTAGAGGCTGAGTTATGGGTATTCAAAATTTAAATTTCAGCCTTTTCGCGCTTTTCCCTACCCTCGGGAACAGTGCGCACGGCATCGATGTCGATCGGCGACGACATCGATGGAACACGCAGCCTCCTCCAGCCATCTGGGTCGGACATGCGCACTTGCTCTGCCGAGACACCTTGAGAAAGCATTTTCACCGCATCCTTGGGACCTTGGCAGCAGCTGCGCTCCGAATAACTCAAGAAGTTGTCCCAGGTGTTGGTGTGGCATCGGCGCACTCCCCTGCAAGGAGGCAAATCCTCCGCAGAATTGATGCTTGGTTATCATATTCGCTCACGCGTACACGTGAACCTTGACAAGCATCCATCATCCCTGCCAGTGGATGTTGACGAACGTATACCCATATCGACGCCAGAACTCCAAGACGGAGACCCCGTCTTGGTGAGGAACTTCGGCCAAGGAGCACGGTGTTCAGGTATCGTCAGCAGTACAGCAGGGTGTCGAGGCCAACTTATTTTTGTCTTTAGAGTCCTCTTAATACTGAAAATTGGTTTATTCATAGAAGGTTGCGGCCAAGTACTACACCAGGGTGGCCAAATCACTCAGGACGTGAGCCGCCACGGCGGCTCAGTGGTTACGGTGCTCGGCTGCTAACCCGAAAAACGCGGGTTCGATCCCTGCCGCGGGGGTCGCATTTCGATGGAGGCGAAATTCTAGAGGCCCGTGTTCTGTGCGATGTCAGTGCACGTTAAAGAACTCCAGGTGGTCGAAATTTTCAGAGCCGTTCACTACGGCGTTAAACCCCGATAAACAAACTCAGCACGTGAACTGCAAAGAATGATCAATGAGTTAGGCAGAGTAGAACGGTGGGGCTAAAAATGAACATGCTGGAAACCGAAGTAATGTTCAACAGCCTGGCAAGCGAACAGCAGTTCGCAATTGGTAGCGAGGTGCTGGAAGTAGTAAGGGAATATGTCTACTTAGGGCAGGTAGTGGCCGCTGATCCGGATCATGAGAGGGAAATAACTAGAAGAATAAGAATGGGGTGGAGCGCATATGGCAGGTTCTCTCAGATCATGAGTGGCATTTCACCAATATCCCTCAAGAGAAAAGTATACAACAGCTGTATCTTACCGGTACTCACCTATGGGGCAGAAACGGGGAGGCTCATCCTTTGCCCGGGAATGGCCGTAGTCAGGCTGATGATGATGGTGATAGCATGTGGTAGAGGGCCGCAATTTCTTCACAGGGCGACATTCTGGCCGGTAAAGTTTTGCGCACGATTCGTGTAGTGACTTTTGAGAAACGAATGGGAAAACGAACGAGCTGCCCCCTCAAAAACAAGCAACGCCGGTGGAATATGACGGACTCCTCTGAGTCGGGGTCCTACAGATGCAGTCATTGCACTGTGGTCAAAGAATGCGCGTGTCTTTAAGACAAGCACTGGACTCGTGATGTGAAGAATACCACTCCGGGACCAGGGAGGCCATATTGAATATACATATTTAATATTCCCTCGCTATACCCGAACGTACTGGCCACAAATAGTTCCGCCTGAAAGAACGGTTTCTTCTTCAACTTTCCTCCCTCTGTCGTGCATACTATTTCTTCTGCTTGTCGTCGCACCCGCTGACGGCATCGGGACAGACTCTTGTTAAAATTTCGGGCAGCCTCATCTTTTTTTCTTTTAGGTTTTATCACCAGGTGTCGTCATTGCCTCCCGCCGAGCACGTTCCGGCCTTGAGAGGTGAAGAAGCAGACGAAGAACTACCTGCAAGCTGCCTGCTGCCTGGCGTCGCCGTTTGACCTTCGTCCGCGATGAGACCTGAGCCGCACGGGCCTTCAGCGGTGAGCTATGGCCTCATGGTAGAGCGCACATTGTCAATGTAATCAGCCCGGGAGCTCTTCGAAAAATAAGGAACGCCTTTCCGTGACTTCATCTGGTGCACAGCGTAGGCCGGGGGCAAGAAGCGCATGACGTACAGTAACTGCACAAACCTTGTTCGGAATTTATTGCCGCCGACAATCCAGCGTTATATTTTTTGGCTGCTGTTTCTACAGAATGCATCCCTGTGGAGCTTCGCGCCAGCTAGAGTAAAAGGCTTTCACACAAGCGTGCTCGGAGGCAGCGCCTCAAACACATGACGCGAGGAGCTGTTTGGTTTATGGTTTGTGGGGGTTTAACGTGCAAAAGCGACTCAGGCTAGAGGGATGCCATAGTGGAGGACTCCGGAAATTTCGACCACCTGGGGTTCTTTAACGTGTGCACTGACATCGCACAGTACACGGACCTGTAGCATTTTGCCTGCGTCGAAATGCGACCGCCGCGGCCGGGATCGAACCCGCGTTCTTCGGGTCAACAACAGAGCACCAAACGGCGGTGCGAAGAGCTGTCATAGTGGGCGTCCGGGTAACCCAAGGGTGCAACTTAGTCTGCAACCACGCAAGGGCGCTTCTTTCGTCTTTTATGTTGCTTTCCGATTTCTACATGCAGTGCTGCAAAGTGTGGGTCCTGGAAAGCTGCCCCTATTTTCTATTATTAAGCATAGCGCGCTTTTCCGCATTGGGTCCACCATGTGGCCTAGCAACACTTTTCCTGCATGCACCGTTATCTCGGGAAGTAGAAAACGCATTCATAATTAAAACTGCGCGAACAAAACAAGGACACTAGAAAGAAACCAGACAACACACACAAGCGCAGACCGGACTTGTCTCCAGCATTCCGATTTCAAAACCTTGCTCACCCGCCTGGTGTGACCCCAAGAAGGTTCAGGTGTGCCGAAGATGGCTAACATTTGCGGCGGGACGATCTTCTTTCTCAAGCAGTAGCTAAGAAAACGGGACTTGCACTTGGAGGCAGCAACGAGGGATGCACAGAAGGTTGCTGCTTTGTCATTCGGCATGTTACATAAAACAGAGCCCAGGGTAGGAGAAATATAGTTCAAAAGAATCTTCTGGCATCCCTCATTGCTGCCTCCAAGTGCAAGTCCCGTGTTCTTAGCTACTGCTTGAGAAAGAAGATCGTCCCGCCGCAAATGTTAGCCATCTTCGGCACACCTGAACCTTCTTGGGGTCACACCAGGCGGGTGAGCAATGTTTTGAAATCGGAATGCTGGAGACAAGTCCGGCCTGCGCTTGTGTGTGTTGTCTGGTTTCTTTCTAGTGTCCTTGTTTTGTTCGCGCAGTTTTAATTATGAATGATTCTTACCAACTAGCCCGCCAGAAGATTCTTTTAAACGCAGCTCATTCAAGCTTAATTTATCACGCGGTAGCGCTATAGGGAGCAAAATCTTAAAATTGAACAAAAACACTACAGATTATCGGAATGTGATTACACCGATATCTAGCCGTCACATGCAAGTTTTTCAGCGGGTGATTTTATTTTCGATGTTTTATGAGCGCGCGCCAAGCCCTCTCGGCCGGCGCGAGGTGAAGAGCGTGACGTCATGACACCCTCGTCCGACAGGCAACCGGTCGCGTCACGCGCGATGTCGCAGTGCAGTTTGGGTAGATCAAGCGATAAGGCTTCCAACCTCCCATGATGCCGACGCAAAGCTGGCAAAACCCGCGAGTAGTGATGGCAATCGTGCTCCTGCGGGAACAGTGGGCGCGCGGGTGTTATGACGTCTAGTCGCAGCTTCCACAGGCGGCCGCCAGGTGCAACGATACGGCAATAAACCGCGAAAAAAAAACGTGCTATCTGCCTTTTTTCGTTAAAACGCTTGTCGTACTTACCAATTTTAGCAGTCAAGCTCTTGTTTACGTGTAAAAGAGCAGCTCGAAAAGTTTGGTTCTGCATCCCTCTAAGTGCTCCCGTTCTGCAGAAAATCTGGCGTCACCGTTGTGAGCGAAGGAACAGGGGGCTCACCTTCCACCTAGTAGGTCACACGATTTTGTGACGTCATCACAACTTGCCCACCGTTGCAGGTGGCAGTTAAATTAATGATTGGTCGGAAGATATTGCTCCCTGGGTCTGACAAGCACCACCGGTGGCTGTGCTTGAAAGAGCCGCCATTAGGGACAAAAATATGTTGGGGCTTATGAAAAGGACTTAAATATAATATGCCCCGGCCCGTGCCACTGGGTATAACGGGCTTGATCCAATGTAAGATAAATGAACAGGGGATGGCCCAAAAGAGAATTTTGCATATCAGAAAATAAAAAGATAAGGACAAATGTATAAAACAAGTTGAAAAATTAATTATAAAGGAAAAAAATAAATAAATAGTGATAGTAATCGTAGAACGAATAATGATAAAAAGAAAAAAAAAAGAAGAAAGGTCTACTATCCAGCCCAACCGCCGCCACGGGAACGGATCAGCAATCGCGGATTTATTAATTTTCTTTTCTGGTTTCCTCTTTGTTCTAGTGTTGTTCTATTACTACTGACATTTTGAAAGCCTGACTTAACAATGTAGTGGATAATTAGTCGGTCTAATAGCTGTGGTTATCTTGATGGGTGATTTCGGATGTCTTCTGCGCGAGTTCGTTGTTTTGACTTCTTGCTAGTAGTCGGTTGATCGAGGGGGAATCCTGGTCGATTGGGTTGGTGATCCTTTGGTGGAGCCGGGTTTGCGGGTGGGCTCTTGGTGGGAATGATGGTGGGGCCTGTGGCCGGGCCTCTTCCTCGAGTTTTATTTTCTTTCAACTGAAATGACTAAAAGATGGTGAGATCCCCTCCCCCCCTGTGGTTTGGGTAGTGGGAACAAATAGACTCTTATCGTCCTTTCTTTTGGGAAAAATCTCCAGCAGGACGAGTCCTCCCTGCTGCTAATAAATAAGGGGGTGGGCTTGCCAGACCTTCTGATGAAGACGCAACGGCTAGCGGCTAGGTCTCAACTCATCGTGGTGGGAGATTTCAATGCGCCTCATCCGGAGTGGGGCTACATCCGAGCCAGCCCGAAGGGAAATAAGCTTTGGCAGGTTGCCCAGGACCTGCGATGGACGATCTTGAACAACCCGCTAGATCATACCAGGATAGGCAACAGCGTGAGCATCGACACCTCTCCAGACCTCACATTTGTGAATGGTATCAGGGATGCAAAGTGGGTAAACACGGGACAGCCACTGGGAAGTGATCACTATATCCTTTCCACGATATTTAGTGTTGCTAAGCACAAAGACACGGTGAAAGGAACTCGAGTGACGGACTGGGACCGATTTCGGAAATACAGGAATGACACAGTGAACGGGGAAATCGAGGTCTTAGGAGCCTGGATTGACACACTCAAGCAGGCCGTGAAGAGTACCACAGAAGAGGTTCCGACGGAGGAGGAGGGCTTTACGGCTGACTCTAGATTGTTGCACATGTGGGAAGCACATGCGAGTCTCATTCGGAGGTGGAGGAAACAAAGGCATAATGGTGTCCTCCGTAGGAAGATGGCCAAGCTAGAACGAGAAATCGAAACCTACACATTGTAGTTGCAGTGCAAACAGTGGGGGCAGATTTGTGACCGGATGAATGGGCAATTCGGATGCAAAAAAACATGGCAGTTGTTGAGGCACCTTTTAGACCCGGCGGCAACCAAATCTGCGCAGAAGGGGCAAATGGCTAGCTTAGTGCATCGGTATCAAGGCACGATTGGGGAATTTATACATGAACTCCGAAGTCGTACATAAACAGAGAGGCGGGCGGTTGCTTGCCGGATTACTCGGGAGAGGAAAACCTTGAATTAGATGCAGACTTTACGGTGGCGGAGGTGGAGTTTGCAATGGGCCAGCTTCGTACCACGTCAGCAGCGGGTCCGGACGGGGTTACTAATTAAATTCTGAGGAACCTGGATTTCAAGTCAGTGGGGGCACTCACGAATTTGATGAATAAATATTGGGCGGCCGGGGAGATTCCGCCAGAGTGGAAGCATGCTAGGATTACATTTATTCCTAAAGCAGGGAAGAAGCTCTGCATTGAGAATCTGCGTCCCATCTCGCTAACGTCGTGCTTGGCCAAATTGATGGAGCATGTAGTCCTGAACAGGCTTCAGGGTTATGTAGAGGACAATGAGTTGATACCTGAAACAATGATTGGCTTCAGGGCTAATTTATCAACGCAGGGCGTCATGTTACAGCTCAAAAAAGACGTGGTTGATCCTGGGTATGGCACGGGCACCAAGGCTATCTTGGGGCTCGACCTCACTAAGGCCTTTCACAATGTTACCCATGAGGCAATATTGAGGAACCTATCGGACATAGGAACGGGGGGTAGAACCTTCCGGTACATCAGATCGTTTCTGGAGGGTACGACTGCGGAGATTGTAGTCGGAGAAATGAAATCGGATCCCTTCCCATTGGGGGGCAGGGGGACACCGCAAGGGTCGGTATTATCGCCCTTCCTATTTAATCTCGCCTTGATCAAGATACCACCCAGGCTGCAAGGGATATCGGGACTTAAACATACATTTTATGCGGATGACATTACTCTATGGGTAACAAGAGGCAATGACGCACAATTGGAAGAAACTCTACAACAGGCGGTGGATATTGTGGAGGAGCTAGCAGGGGAAGCAGGACTCTCGTGCTCTCAGCCCAAGTCCGAGCTTCTTGTGCTGAGGGATAAACCAAGAGGGATACATGCGAGGCACTATATGCCGCCACCACCTTTAGAGGTGAAAGTGGGGAGAGTACCGGTCGCTGAGGTCCAAACGATCAGGATCCTGGGTATGTATCTGTAGACTAACAGGAAGAATAGCGAGTCCTTGCAAAGGCTTAAAAATGCGGTCAATGCTACCGTGCGGCTAATCAGGAGAATCGCCAATCGTAAGAGAGGTGTTAAGGAAAAAGACTTGTGTAAGCTAGTGCAGGCGTTTGTGCTGAGTAGAATAGTGTATGCGACGCCTTATTTGAAGTTGGACGCGGCGGAAAAAGGAAAGGTGGAGGCTATGATTAGGCAGGCGTATAAAGCGGCCCTTGGGTTGCCTCACAATGCGTCTACCGAAAGGCTGCTGGGATTAGGGGTGCACAACACCCTAGAAGAACTACGGGAGGCGCACTTAGTGATGCAGCTCGGTAGGCTTCCAAAAACAAAAGCAGGAAGGGACATATTGGAAAGGATCGGCATTGGAGTTGACGTTCCAACCGGTGACACGAAAATTCAGATGAGGCGGGAAATGCACAAGGGCTTGTACATAAAACCTTTGCCCAAGAACATGCATCCAATACATTACGAGGACCGCAGGAAGGCAAGAGCCAAAGCTTTACATGCTAAGTACGGGAAGTACAACGGGGCAGTCTATGTAGATGTCGCCGAGTATAAGGACAAGGATGCATTTGCAATTGCGGTGGTGGACGGGCGGGGACGCTTGATCGCCTCTGGATCAGTCAAAACCCGCTCCCCAGAAACTGCAGAGGAAGCGGCGATAGCACTGGCTATAACTAGTAGTAATGCTGACCTGATCTTCAGCGATTTTAAAACAGCCATCCGAAATTTGGCGAGGGGCAGAATATCTGTCACAGCGGCGCGATTGCTGAATCGGGCCACACAGCGAGGGATTACGGAGGCGGGAATTGTCTGGGTACCTGCACTCTCTTGGAACCCTGGGAACGAGACGGCTCACATGAATGCTCGAGGTTTCGTCAGCCGAGTAGGTGAGCCGGACGTCCCGGGAAGGTCCACGAGAGATGGGCTGGTATCCTTTCATGACATTACTAATCATTTCAGACTTGAGCGGAGGATTTACCCACCCCCGGACAAGCAATTGGTGAAGGCGCAGGAATGCGTCTGGCGATGATTGCAGACTAGATGTTTCTTCAACCCATACGTGTTTAGCAAAATCTACGCGGACATTCAGCCGGAGTGCAAATGGTGTCACGAATTGGCAACATATGACCACATATTATGGAGCTGTAGCATAGCACCGCCACCGGCGGACATTATGCGTGATCCTTCCCTCGAGCAGTGGGAGGCCGTGTTGGCCAGCTCAGACCCGGTCGTCCAGACCAGGGCCGTGGAGTGGGCCACCCAGGTCGCCGTCAGCCATGGGTTGATGGCCATCTAACACGGAATCGTCCACACATGCTTTCTGACGAAAATAAAGCTTTTCCATCCATCCATCCATGGGTAGTGGGAGTGTTGGTCGCGGTGCCGACTTTGCCTCGTTACTCCCCTTCGTCCGTCCTCCTCTCCCCACCTCACCCTCGGGTCCCTTTTGGTAGGAGGTTGAAGGTTGTTTTTCTCTCACTAGGATGATTGGGCGGTCTGATTTGGGGACAGTGGTGCATGGCTTAACTGCTGCAACACTGCACCAGGAGTGGTAGGAGGACGCCCCGCGATCTATGAATGTGGAGCAGAGAATGAATGGCCTTTGTCTGCGAAGTGATCCCGAGGCGATGAGTCGGACGCGTCGCTGCGGCGGGCCAGGAAGCTCGACCCCCGGAGGAATTCCCGTCGGCTGTGGGGCCGGCCGAGGAGCGCCGACCTTTCAGGGTGCAAAAAGGGAGCAGAGGAGAGGGAAGGGCGCGCAGACGCTGAAATTCAGATTTTGACTACGGATGACTCAGCTTCTAGTTAGCGCATTGAAAAAAACTCTTGGTGGTGGATATCCATGAAGCGGCGTCTTTTGACATCCCAAGCATAAAGCAATTTTATTCAGATCCCCTTTCAGAGCCCCTTCAAGGCGGAGCTTGTGTCCCCTAAAGGTTTTCGTTTCGCATGGGTTTGTAGCAAATAACTTTCTTGCTGCTTTTACATAATAAAAGCCTTTTCGAAAAAATGGCTGAGGCTTAACTTGGTTAACCCTGGTCAGATGCGAAGCATATTGATGGCTAGGCTTGGTAATACATGGCTTTCCTTGGTTGAATACTTGGTCATTTTAATACAACCACTAGAAGCCTTCGTCGTGGGGGAAGACAACGGCATGGCTACAGCGGAACGCCGACTAACCCCGAGACGCGCGTTGGGTGAGCGCCTGGATTGCCACGGAAGCCGCGTCCGCCTGCCCGGTGGAGCGAGCGTTTCACCTACACCGAGTGTGAACGCGCGTTCGAAATGCGCGGGAGTGTGACATCACCATACCACGTGATTCACACGGCGTGCAACCGCAGCGACGGCACAAGTTGGAGCCCCGTTTCTCCACTGTCGTGAAGTCTTCGTGTCACGTGGTGTGACGTCATGTATCACGTGATTTGGAGGCGCACAACCACAGCGACGGCGCGAGGTGGGCCCCGTTTCTCCACTGTCGTGACGTCATCGTGTCACGTGGTGTGACGTCATGTATCACGTGATTTGGAGGCGCACAACCACAGCGACGGCGCGAGTTGGGCCCTCGTTTCTCTACTGTCGTGACGTCATCGTGTCACGTGGTGTGACGTCATGTATCACGTGATTTGGAGGCGCATAACCACGGTGAAGGGCTGAAGTGGTAGCTAAAGTAGTATGCTTCGCATAAAAAATGTACTGCGTGTAGATGTGTGCTATTCTACCTTTGAATCTCAGCGTAAACCTGAAACAAATTAGGCCCCTGTTTTGTCTTGTTTTTCTGATAAGGGGCCAGATCCATCTAAATATGTCTAACATAAAAAAAAACTTTAGTAATTGTGGTCGCAGACGTAACACTCATTTAGTTGAATTTTCACAGCATGCACTGAAGCGCCTATCGAGTAGCCACTATAGCATCGAAGTCAGTGCCAGTTTTGCCATCTTTATTAGTTCGTTATCATTCAGAGTGGCCAGTCCCCGCACTTAGCCATTGTGTGTCGGTCTGTTTGAAGTCGGTTTTGTGGCAGGCTGCTCACTGCCCAGATTTTGTGTGTGTGTGCATGTGTGTGTGTGTCAGAAAATGCATGCCAGTCATTGACTAATGTTAGGGAGCTTTCGATCGGCACGCGAGATCGGTAGAAAACTTTTTTTTTCTAATTTTATCTTATCTTGCGCCGTTTATTAAAAGGGGACCTGCGCAGCGATTATGGCAGCATTTTTGGAGGGATAAAGTGCATTCGGTTTCTCTTTCTACTCTGCATAATCCCCTGCATTCATACTGGTGAACAGCGCAAAAAAGGCAGGACAACAACAAGACAAGCGCTTGTCTTGTTGTTGTCCCGCCTTTTTTGCGCTGTTCACCAGTATGAATGCATACCAACTCGCCCAGATCTCAGCCTTAATAACCCCCTGCCTCCGCTGCCACAGATGTCAACGAACCGCGAGGACAGCGAGAAGGGGTGTCCTCCCGGCCTCTCCCTCTTGGTGTGCGCCGCCACGACCGCGCTCGGCGCCGTGGTGATTGTCGCGGTGTTCGTGCTGTCCTACATGCTGTCCTCGGGAGCAGGCGGTTCCTCGCAGCAGCAGCACCTCGTCAATCTCGCGTGCCTGAACCAGGACTGCCTTCAGTTCGAAGGGCTGCTCACCACGACCCTGAACGCCAGCGTCGATCCGTGCCACGACTTCAAGGCCTACGTCACCTCGCGCTGGCTGCCCGACCAGTCGGGCCAGGTGTCGGAGCAGTGGAGCTACAAGTGGCACGTCAAGTACCTCTGGATGCGCAACATGGCCGACGAGATTCGCCAGGGCCATCACCTCCCTGCTCCGCTCGGCGGCCTGGTCACCTCGTCGTTCCGGGCCTGCGAGAACAGGAGCCAGGAGAACGCGGACGAGACGCGGCGGTTGTTCCGGCAGCTGATGCGCAACCTGAGCGTTCCGTGGCCCGAGGTCCCGCCCAGAGACGTGGACCCGTTCGAAGTTCACCTCAACTTGTGCGTCCGGTGGAACATGCCGCTCTGGTTCGACGTCAAGCTCCTCCCCGGCAACCCGATCGCGGGCCGGAAGACCGTTTACATCGGCCCCAGCGTGTACGCCAAGTTCTGGGCCAGTCAGTACCGCTTGATGCACAGCGACTCCGCGGTGCAGCGCTACATCGACCAATACTTGGCGTACTTCTACGACGAGAATGCGCGCAGCAAGGTCGACATTATCGATTACAACGCGGTGTTCAACTTCACGAAGCGTGTGGTGTTCCTGCTGGCGGACGTCCACAAGAGCCCGGCCTCGACATTCTTCACGTTCGGCTCGGCGGCGAAGGCGCTCGGTCAACCAACGGATCGGTTGTTGTCTTTGATGAACGCACACTTCCACCCAGAGGCCAAGTTCGTGCAGGAGGACGTAGTCATCGAGAAGAAAAAGGGCACGACTGACGCGGCGCGCGACATCGCCGCCAACCACGACCCCACAGTGGTCCTCAGTCACCTCGGCTGGTGGATGCTCCAGATATACGCGCCCATAGCGGACGCAAAGTTTTTCATCCAGAAGTACGGCAGCGAGGAAGTGGCGGATCTTCTGCGGCCGCTGTTCTGCGAGACCCAGGTGGAGAGTTCCTTCAAGATCTTCCTCCACTCCAGCTTCGCCTCGCTCTTCTTTCCGAAAGAGGTGCGGCAAGGCATCGACCAACTCTTCGACAACGTCCGTAACATGACGGCCATCTTGTACGAAGAGTCGCACTTGCCGCCACAGGCGAAGGCCCGGGTGGTGCAGTTGATCCGAGGAATGCGCATCAAGCTGTGGCCCAGCGCCAAGTACCAGTCGCCCGCGGAACTCGAGCTCGTCTACGCCTCACACTTCACCAACAAGACGACCACTCTGGACCACTGGATCACCGAACGCCGGGCCAACGCCGATCTGATCGGAAGCGACGCGTACTTCGAAGACAAGCAGCTTCCGCACTCGTTCGCCAAGGACGCGGTGTATTACGACAGCCTGCTGAACACCGTCTCCATGTCGATGCTGGTCGCTCGCAGGCCGTTCTACTACCCCAAAGGCATCCGGGCGGTGAACTACGGAGGCTTGGGAGCTGCCTTCGCCAAGTCCGTGCTCGAAGGACTTGTCAACGAGCCCGCATTATGGAACGTGGGCGTCACAGAGGCCGCGGAGAACGACACAAGTGACGGCAACGGGGCTTCACAACCAGGTGGCCTCGACCTTGGCGTCCCGAGTTTCCTGCCAGCCTTTCGGGCGTTTCAGGCGCAGAGGCGCGACGCGCCCAGTGTCCGCGACCTCTCGCCTGAAGAGCTGTTCTTCATCAGCTACTGTCACACGCAGAGTCGCCTTTTGCCGGCCTTCGACTGCAACGCAGTGCTGCGCGGAACGCAGAGTTTTGCGTCCGCGTTCCACTGTAAGCAGGGCTCCCGCATGAATCCCTGACGCAGTGGACTTGTCGCCCACATCGCTGGCAGTCTTGCTTTGGTTTTGTTTTAGTTTGTGCGATAATTACCAGCGACATCCGCATTTTCTCTCGTTACTGGCGCCCGCGCTGAGTGCTACGAGGATTGTTCTTTGTTATTTATTTTAAGTAGACTTCCACGGACATTCAGTACTTCTATGTGTTTGCCTTTGAAGCAGAACTATGCGATTTTCATGCCGCATATAGACTGTGCTCTAATTTGTTTTCTGTTGGAGGCGCAGCTTTGGACTTGAAATCGGTAAATGTGACATGGAACATAATATTCTACAGATACAGTTGGAGATGGCTTTCTGCTGATATAGGAAATGAGGACGCTACCGTCCGTTGTTCATGCCTCGTACTTAAGTTCCGCAGTTCTGCAAAAGTTTCTGAAAATGCCATTTTTGCTCTTTGCTTCGTTGCTGTGGCTTCGTCGACATTTATGCACCTCAATGGTTTTACGAAAACTGGTTGAAAGAAAGCTGCCTCTGCTAACGCCAAACATTTCGTGACTTTCACGTTTGGCGAACGAAGTATGCTGGTTCAAATGCGTTGATTGTTGGTGGCTCTATTGTACTCCAGACAACATTTTTGCTTGTATTCTGGTTTTTTCTGTACGACTCTCGAGGCTGGAAAAGCTCTGTCGGCCTTCGGACGAACTAATCGTTCACCTCTAGTGGCAACTGAAGGCATCGAACATTCTTTCTTTCAAATGGAAAAAGTGAACACTGCTCTCGCTAACTTGACATCGTCTGTCTCAGATCAGTTAACCTGCATCACGATTGCATGGAAACAGAACGTCGAACGTATTTTCAACTCGAAAACTTTAGTACCACCATGTCGGAAAAAAAAAATGTCCTTATAGTGCGTGTGACCGTTTGAATTAAGCCGCGCTCAGCCGGAGGATCCGGCCGCTCCAGCACCCTTGGTCGGCCACCTAGGTCACGTGCCCTTGTGGCGTCATCACAACCTGCCCACCGAATTGTGAGCACACTGCCCACCGTAGCAGGTAGCAGTTCAATCATGGAGGAAAAAAAAATGGCTGAGGCTTAACTTGGTTAAGCCTGGAGAATGCGAAGCATCATCGTGTCGCGTAATTAGGAGGCGCGCAACCACAGCGACGGCGCGAGGTGGGCCCCCGTTTCTCCACTGTCGTGACGTCATCGTGTCACGTGGTGTGACGTCATGTATCACGTGATTTGGAGGCGCACAACCACAGCGACGGCGCGAGATGGGCCCCCGTTTCTCTACTGTCGTGACGTCATCGTGTCACGTGGTGTGACGTCATGTATCACGTGATTTGGAGGCGGATAACCACGGTGAAGGGCTGAAGTGGTAGCTAAAGTAGTATGCTTCGCATAAAAAACACGAGTTCAATGGGTGACCGCAAGAGGTTGCTCTCGAATTGCAGCCTGGGTAGCACAAGACCCACCGTTGGCAGCACCTGACATGGCAGGGCATGGCGCATCGCTTAACCGCTGCACCACTGTGCCAGGAGTGGTATGAGCAGTCCCAGGTATCTATGAATGTAAAGTTTGGAATTGCTAACTCTGCTATTGCGCCATAGCGGAGCTTAAATGTCTTCCCTAATTTTTTATTGTTTTTGCTGAGTGATGGCGAAAGTTTTAAGCATCACAATTCAGTAAAAATATCTGCGCTTATTAGGAAAAACCAGAGAGGTTGACATGCGCTTTTTTTCACCTACAAATAAGTGTTAGGTCGGCAACTAGCGCCGCCATGCAATGCAAACGATGTGGACCGTCAGGTAGCGCGCGGCTACGCGGCTGCATAAACATCTTGGCCGAATCCGCCAGAGCTGAATCGTCCATCTGTAGTCGCGCCAATAAAAGCAGTTTGGCATTTATAACAGCTGGCGACGCGGATGGGATTACACCCAGCACCTGAGGAAGTCGCAGTCATTATGGCGCCACTGGCTCCACCTGACAGACGGGAGTGTAGAGCTACCCCGAATCGGTGAATTCCTTCTGGAGTTTTCTGCCGATTTTTCAAACGGTGCTGCAGCCACTACACATTTTAATCAGGAGGGGAATGCCACGGCGATGGGGGCCCAAATAAGAAGTAGCATTTGCGCAAAGTAAGCAGTTGTTGACACCTGCAGGTGTATTGGTTTATTATGACCCCAAGTTACCCCTGTTGCTGTACTACCTGATGAAATTGGAACTGTACTGACACGTTGGTTGAAGTCAGTTTTTTTTTGACGTCCCCTAGATGCCATTTATGGGCACTGCAAACGGGTGAAGAAAATCCCGTAGAGCTTTCGTAACACATAGCATAGTGAACCGCAAAACAAGAAAACTTGTGCAAAACGCGCGCCGATAAACTAAGAACACAAGTGAATAAATAGGAGGGTTGAGAACGCCCGTTCAACAAAGTAGTCTGAAATGCTAGGTACAAATGTAGAAAAGCACAATTCTGACAACAGTCATATAGACACCTAATTTTGATGGTATGTTCTCTTATTTACACTGGTGCGCAAGACATTACTACGCATTAATCACCGCGTGGTGTTCGCCTACGACAGTTAAACAATTTGCAATAAATTTTTTTCTGTCATGCTGTTTTGGTTTCGGTTTCGACCGCTCTGTGACGTCAAAGTTGCGTTTGGGTCACATGAAGCATAGAAAAATTCTGACATAGTCGCTGCTTCTTCTTTCGTTGTCATTGCAGCTATTGAGGCAGGCTGGCTTTAGCGTTGTATGAATTATAACATCGGAGCAGCGATTATACCGCAGTTTTTTCATGCCTCGCGTGACCCGAAGGCAACTTGACGTCAGAGCATCGTTCGTCTGTTGAAACCGAAGCTGAAACAGCATGACAGAGAAACTCGATAATAAATTATTTAGCGGTCGTAGGCGAATACAACGGGGTAATCCATGTATACTAATGCCTTGCGCATCATTACAAAGAAGAAAACACTCACCCAAAAGTTAGGTCTCTGTAGTCCTTTAACGCTTTAAGCACTTCAGTTTGCTTGCAAGAGTGCCATAATTGTTCCGAAGGTTGCTTATTCCGGTGGTAAATTGCAAGGAACA
Source organism: Amblyomma mixtum (assembly GCF_055824585.1). Classification (NCBI taxonomy): domain Eukaryota; kingdom Metazoa; phylum Arthropoda; class Arachnida; order Ixodida; family Ixodidae; genus Amblyomma; species Amblyomma mixtum. The sequence continues at coordinate 155,123,959 of NC_143012.1, forward strand.
GTGGCAAATGGCGTACCTGTTTGGTACGATCGAGCGATTTTGGGCTGTACCTTAAAGGGCCACTGACCAGGGTCCGGACATTTTTGAAAAACAAGCCCACTGCATAGATGAGGCATCGAAGATAACCTCTGCAAAATACTAGAGCCATGCGCGCCCCGAAAAGCTGCGAAAATTCAAATCAAAGCCCGCTCGTTCTTTCCTTCAACAAAAACGGCCCGCCCCACTACTCTGAACCCCGTTGACGTCATGGGGGGTTACTTTCGCTAAAGGCACTCCATTGGTGCATCGTTCTGACTGACGGGAGAAGGTTGGGCGTAGCCTTGGCGTCGCGTCGTCTGCACAAGGCTTTCCGCAGCGCCTTCTGTTCTGGCTCATGCCTACAAACCCGCATGAAGGAACAAAAAAAAAAACTGCGGAGGGAGCGTGCGGCTACAGCCTTGAACCCTAGCCATAAAAAGTAAAAAATAGTAAAACTGGAAGAGTTTTACTACACCACGCCTCCGGCTTACATCGGAGAACGAAGGGGTGATTTTGCCTTGCCGAGCCTACTCGACGAGGAGCGGGAGAGAAAAATTTCGAGGAGGGAATGGAAGGAGAGGAGGCTCGCTCAAAGAGAGGTAGAGAGTGTTTGCTATCCGAGGGTGAGCAGGGGCCCTTTAAAGCGGTGGTCTAAACAGGAAAACATGCGATGGACCATTTTGATATTGGATTCTGTGAATGGCTAAGGATTGTGATAAAATCTGCAAAAGTGAGATAGTAGGGTAGCAAGTCTTCGCTTTTCAAGTGGGCATAAATTTAGAGAAGATTTAATATCAGTAATGCTGGAGTAGCGACAGTACTTCCTCGTGATAAACCTAGCTGCCTTATTCTGCAGTGATTCGAGTCTTCCGGCAAGGTATGCTTGATATTGCATTCTAGTTGCCATGTAACTAAAATGGACTTTTATTGGGACATGAAATTTTAGGTTAATGAAACGAAGTGCTTTACGATCGGCTACAAAGCAAACTAGCTCAGCCCAATTAACAGCGTTAGATATTAATAACGTCTTAGAATTAAGGCGTTTGTCAGAAATTTGATCTGAGTGCGGCAGCTGAAGACTGAAATCGTCAACATATCTAAAAGTCTTCAGCACTTTAGCTTCGTGAAAGCTATATATATATATATATATATATATATATATACATATATATATATATATATATACTGAAGGAAAATGTTATATATAGCACATAAACCACACACGACCTAATACAAAATCCCCCTTTTTGGAAATAGGTGATCTTGAAATGAGACAATAGTAGAAAAAATAAGCATACACCAACAGCGCCATGAAATTGGTAACGGAAAAACCGGCGGAGTTCTGGAAAGAAATGGTACCATTATTTTCAATGCGGGACCAGACAGTCTCGCTCTATGGAATTGAGTAAAATATGTCGACAATATCAACAGAAAGATTACATCCTACAGACATGTTGAAGTCCAAAATTCAACAACATCAAGAGAGTTACCCGCCGCAATGAGAGAGACAGAGAGACTCTTTAATAAAAGCAGCGAATTTAGCCGGCGTTTAAAAATCACTGGCGAGCTACTCTGCATGGGGAAGGGAGTTTGGCAGACAAAGACGGAAGGAGAGCAGTGCAGAAAAGGTAAAAGAAAAGAAAATAAAAAGGGAGAAGATGAAATGTGACCATTAAAAGCATATTATGGTGCATCGGCGACTAATGATGTTACGTATGTAATGATGAAGTCAATAGCCCGGAAAATGGGCTAACAAAGTTTATTGCCTGAAGAATGAGTGAAGACAACACGCAAGGTGAGATTATAGTGTGACGAAGGGAATGGGTTTATTTACAGGATGAACGGGGATATGGGAGCAAACAGTGAAACGGTGAACGGCCAGCGTCGAGCCAGTCCCAGTCTCGAGTACGCGCCCCTTCGTCGTCCTTCTTCACTTGCTCCACAGCGCGGCCCGGCGTAAGTTGCGTAGCGACCCGGCATTAATTCCGAAACAATGGCTTTTTGAGATGCCCAATGTCATTTAGATATGAAAACAACAAGTTCATTGCATGTCTTTGTTGCCGAATGGAGGGATCTAGAACACTGTTCATTGTTAAAGGCACCGGGGAGAGCTCCTCCATGCAATGTTCATAGTGCGCAGGATATGCTTCACAATTTCGATCGAGCCGCAGTTGTCACAAAGCGGACCGTTCGTTTGTCCGAAACGGTACCGCAAGCCGTTTGTAAATGCTGCATTCAGGCGAAGTCTGCGATAAAGGGTTTCCAGATGGCGAGGAATTCTGGCTGGGAGTCTTGATTCGAGATGTGGGTCGAAGTGCAGAAACTGGTAGTAATGTGTCGACAAGCTCCAGAGCCGACACATCTCTTCGGAAGTAAATCTTTTAGCCATTTGAGATGCATCAGATTTCCTAAAGGAAGTCCGAATGTATCTACGTTGTTGGAGGCCTTTACGGGCCGCTTCATCTGCTTTTTCGTTGGCCAGAATGCCACAGTGTGCTGGTATCCATTGAAATGTTATGCAGTGGCCTGCGCCATTAGCCAAATGATGCCAATACCCAATGTCAAGGAAAACAGGCTTTAGTTTTCTTCAGCAGGCTGGACAGTATCTGTACAGATGGTTTGGAGTCGGTAAAAATAACCCAGCTACCGGGTGTTCGGTGCAGGATGTAGGAAACAGCTTTTTTAATGCCGTGAAGCTACGCTGTCGTAGAGGATGTCTTCCGCTGCAGCCAGTGAGAAAGAACATGGCTTGTTGAGGGCACATAAAGGCCACATGAAGAAGTTGCTTGCGTAGTTGAACCAAGGGAAGAAGCACTTCCTACACCGCATCCACCTCGCCCACTCCAACCCTAGCTTTGGCCAGGCAGTGCAGCTCCGCCCCTCCCTGCTATTGACCAGCCACAGAAACTACTGCCTCTGGCCTTTCCTCCATGGACACTCTCTCCTCTAAAGGTGAAGAAGTTTGCTCCAGGCGTGAATGCAAAGAGACGCATGCCACAGGCAGCGCTTCTGCAAGCTACTCTCGCGTACTTAACCGAGGAATATAGGCAGCATACCGTCGCAGTGGCTCGTCTACTGAGCCGGAGTACCCGGTTTCGAACCCGATCGCGGCGGCCATGTTTCGATGGAGGCGAAACGCAAAAGGTGCCCGTGTGCTGTGCGTTGTCAGTGCACGTTAAAAATCCCCAGGTGGTCGAAATTATTCCGGAGACCACTACGGTACCTATTTCATCCTTTCTTCTTTTACTCCCTCCTTTATCCCACCCCTGACGGCGCGGTTCGGGTGTACACCGAGACAATGGTTTGGGCGCTGACTGCAAGAAGCGTCATGTTTATTTCGCCCTCGAAGAGTACACTAGGACCTGGTTCATAAACAATGAATCTGGCCTTCGAACGTGGGATACGTTCAAAACCGAGTTCCTGCAAGTCTTCAAGCTGACCTGCTTTTGAAGGCCCGAAATCAACTTCCCAACGAGAGTGTGACAGTGTATGTTGAGGAAATGGAGAGACTCTTCCGACTTGCGGACCCAATCATGTCGGAGGAGAGGAAGATGAGCCTCCTGATGAAAGGGGTCAAGGAGCAGCTGCTCGCCGGCCTGGTTCGAAGTCCTCCAGTGACTGTAGCTGACTTCGTAAAGGAGGCGAGCACAATCGAAAAGTCTCTTGACATAAGGGCCCGGCAGTACGACCGCACAACAGCATCGATGCTCACGGCCACTGTGGAGGCAGCCACGGTGAATTCGGCAGACTCTCTACATGAGATTATTCGATGCATCGTGGGAGAAGAGCTGGCGAAGCTCTTTCCGGTCAAGGAACAGCCTCAGGTTAGCACACTTGCTGACGTTGTTCGTGAGAAGGTGCAGCAAGCTCTAGGTACGAGTACGCCACTACGTGTCCCCGGCCCTGTGCAGCCACAGCCCCCCAATCTCAGCTATGCCGCCGTCACACGTCGCTTCATTCCGTCCCAGCCGAGCCCACGTTACGACGCACCTCCTTCCGCCGCTACACGAACTCAGCCTCCACAGCCGAATTCTCCACTGCGGCTAGGACGCCGCAGAACGGATGACTGGAGAGCGCCAGACAATCAGCCGCTGGGCTACCATTGCGGTGAGGCTGGACATGTTTGGCGCCGCTGCCCATACAAGGAGATGGGCCTTCGAGGATTCCCCGTCGGTAGTCCTCGCCCGATGTATGGAGAACGACCGCAGGAGATCGCGGACTATATCTCGCAAGCGGACTCCGTACAGCGCCGTTTCTCTCGATCCCCATCTCCGCGTCACTACAGTTTCCCAGGACGAGGCCAGCCTCGAAGTCCCCGTAGTGGAAACTAGATGCAGCAGCCTCTCGAGTTGTGGCTGCCCAACGACAAAGTATACAAGATCCTCCATCGCCACAAGACAGTTCTCAACCAACGCCGAATTCCGTAGCCGTTCCGACGATTCCTGTGCCCACATACCTCAAAACTAGCCGATGTCCTGACACACCCCTCCGTGGCCACGACGCCTTTCCTCGATGCCGAACTCCTTCAACGCACCGCAGCCGAGACCGAATCCCTCGACATCCCCAAAGTAAAGATTTCGGACGACGGCGCCGATGTAACCACGCTGGTGGATACGTGCCGATTATTCTGTGCTCAGTGGACAATTCGCCGCGGCACTAAAATATGTCACAACCGCCTGGGACAGCCCACAGATGCGTACTGCAGGGGGGAATTTGATCGCACCTAAGGGAACGTGCACGTCGCGTGTAACCGTGCAAGGCCAAACATTCCTGGCAACGTTCGTCTCGGCATTGGCTTTCTGACCGAAAACGTTGCCGTTGTTGATCTGCAATCGCAGTCCGTCAAGTTCTCGACCGAGAAGGCCATATACAAGGTGTTTCACGTAACTTGAACCAAGGATTAAAAAAAAAAGCGGTAAACAGCAGCCCGCTGAAACCAACGATACATTGTTCGCCATCACGTGGCGCTCCTCAGAATATTTTTTTTAATTGCGCTTAATTAGTTAATGATTAATTACGCAAATTTTCAAATATTCATTTTGGTGCCAAGACCGTTACGTTAGGTTGTAGAGCAGGTTTATAAACAACCGATCCAGTTTATTGCAGCATCGTATCTCCTACGGGGTCCTTTTTTCCGGCACTTTAAGAAAGCCCGCGAAATACGAAAAAATGCCACGTGACTACGCTGACGTGACCACGTGACTACACCGCGCGAGCGGCATGGCCGTTCACTTCGGTACGGTCGTCGGGCACGCTCCGTTTGCTCGAAACGCCGTTGAGAGCGCTGCAATTTGGTAGCGCACGAGCGTAGTCACGTGGCATTTTTTCATATTTCGCGGGCTTTCTTTAAATGCCGGAAAAAGGACACCGTAGGAGATACGATCCTGCAAATGGTCTTGGCACCAAAATGAATATTTGAAAATTTGCGTAATTCATCTTAGTTAATTAACTAATTAACATCAATTAAAAATATTCTGAGGAGCGCCACATGATGGCGAACAATGTATCGTTGGTTTCAGCGGGCTGCGGTTTACCGCTTTTTTTAAATCCTTGGTTCAAGTTACGTGAAATGTTCTCCCAGCGGCGCTGCACATTCTAGACGAACACGTTCCACTGTATTGGTAACTGACAGCTCAAAGAACGGACGGCAAATTGAGGGTGTCGTGGAAAGCAAGCAGCTGTCGCTACTGGACAGGAATTTCCGTTGCCAGGGCGGTTGCCTTCCTTGAAGATAGCAAGGTGAGCGTTCTTCTTACCAATTTCAGCAACGAACATCACAACCTTAACAAGGGGACGACTGGGGCGTATATTGACGCTCTTAGTGAAACTAGATGCGTGCACAGTTTAACAACTGCTTCAACAACTGAGCCCGACGGACTTGCTTCTGTTAAGTACGACATTAACCCAACCCTGCCGCTCGAGCAGTGAGACAAAGTGCGGGAACTGTTCAATCACTACCGTGGTGGCTTCGGGTCCTCGCCACGAGTCGGGCGGACGCATCGTACGAAACATCGCATTATTATAAATGAAAATGTTCCGCCACTCCGACAGTCACCTTATCGAGTGTCTACCAAAGAACGTGAGGCTATTAGCACACATGTGAAAGAAATGCTCGCAAACGACGTTATTCGCCCTTCTAGGAGCCCGTGGGCGGCACCTGTAGTGCTTGTGAAGAAGGACGGCACCTTACGATTCCGCGTTGACTACCGTAACATCATTAAAAAATTCAGGGGGCACTTTGACTGTCTAAAGTGCGTAGAGGCGAAAGCGTTTTCCGCACCACTTTCAGAGCTTCTGTGGCACTGGTGGCGTCACATGTAATTGAGTACTAATTACTAAGTGATGACAAATCACTAATTAATGGTTAATTACTGATTAATGCCTGAATACTAATTAACTACTAATTAAGCTTAAGCTTAAGCTTCGCCTTTAGGAGTGGAACGCGACAGCGTGTCGTAGCGCTGCCAGGGAGTCCACGGAACGCCACCACCCGTTCGGCGCGATGCCTTGCCGTTTCAACGCAACGGTTTTTGAGGAAAGGAAATGGCGCAGTAAATCTCTGTCATCTCGGTGGACACCTGAACCGCACCGTAGAGGAACGGAGGAAGTGGGAGTGAAAGAAGAAAGGCGAAGATGGCCCGTAATGAAGAAAATTAAAATTGTATTTGAGGAAAGAAAATTACGCAGTATCTGTCTCACATATCTCGGTGGACACCCGTCAAAATTCAGGGGGGGGGGGTGCACTTTTTTGACCTAAAGTGTGGTCACTGATGTGTGGTTAAGATGTTAAGCGTCGCCTCTAAGAGTGGAACGCGAGAGCGTCTTGCAACGCTGCCAGGGAGTCCATAGAACGCCATCGCCCATTCGGTTCTACGCCTCGCTCGTCGGTAAATTGGTTTTTGAGGAAAGGAAATGTATTTCTCTCTCATATCTCGGTGGACACCAAAACCTCGCCGGAAGGGAAGGGAGGAGGATGTCATTGAGCGAAGACACCGTATTCACTAGACGTGCCTTTGTTCATTCCAAACCATCGAGCTGGCCTGGCGGAGTGGATAGCATGCTCGTCTCGCACTCCGAAGACCGGGGTTCGATTCCCGAGCTCGACCAATTTCTTACTAGACTTTTATTTATTTATATGGCCTGACTAGAGAAGTTAATTAGGCTAATTGAGTATTAAGCAATTAACTAAGCTCAGTACCACTTACTTGGAGCATCACTATATGGTCCCTTCAATTGGTTGCATGGTTACTAGCCAAAGTACAACTGGCCCCGTTTGAAATTGGCGCACTGTGACGTCACGACCGTTTCGACCAACTGAAAAGCGTGACATTCTCTGTCGACAACTGCTGCTTACAACGATGAGACATTAAAGGCTTTCGCCTTAAAAGGATGTGTATCCGCTGCCCAGAATTGACGCCACCTTGGATCGCTTACGCAACACCAGATATTTCTCCTCCATGGACCTGAAATCTGGATATTGGCAAATTGAGGTATACGAAAGAGACCGCGAAAAGACGGTATTCATCACTCCAGACGGATTGTACGAGTTTCAGTTATATTAGCTCTATGTTTCAGGTCTTGCCATTTGGTCTTTGTTCGGCACACGCGACTTTTCAAAGGCTCATGGACACCGTTCTTGCGGATTTGAAGTGGAAAACTTGTCTGATCTACCTGGACGACGTCATCGTTTTTGCCCCGTCTTCCGAGGAGCACAAAATTATTCATAATTTTTGCAACAGCGCTACACAACGAGGACAACGAGCAAAGAGTGACACAAAGACGGCGCTGAACTTACAACTCTGTTTTATTGAAAAAAAAAAACATCTTTTTATACAATCCAAGAGTCTACAAACATACGCACCGTCAGTAAAAACGTCACACCCAAACGTGCCTATCAGATAAAATCACCATAAATCAAAGGTGTGTTCTCCCAGGCACTATCTACTATGCAGCCGGCTCATTTCCTTACCTGTTATAGCTACAGATGAAGCACTGACACACCCATTTTTCTTTCCAATGATGTGGAATGCGTCAGCCAGTTCACTTGTGCGCATGTCCGTGTGCCGATACAACACCTCTGCATCTGCAAAAAACGGACTGCATTGACACGTGAAGCAGTGCTTGGCTGAATTAGTTTCCATCTTCCCTAATGAGTAAGCGTGTTCCATTAGCCTCACATAACACATCGGCCAGTCTGGCCTATGTAGGTGCGGTCACAGGAAAGAGGCATTTGATAAACCAAACCCTTGCTACACATAACGTATCCCTTTACATGTTTTACACGACATCTGTTCCTCCTGCGTCCTTCGCATTTCCTTTGAACGGCCGCGCCTATATATCCTTTCTAGTTTGTTAGGGGCTGAAAAAAGGACATCCACACCGCGCTTAGCACCCGCTCTCTTTAGCCTGTGTGATAGGGCGTGTGCATATGGCATGACAACCACTTGCTTGCGTTCTTTTGACGTACTTCGCCGTTCCAATAAGCCATGCTCCGATAACTTCAATGTGCGGATAACTTTGTCTGCGCTCGACACAAGAACGGAGTCGGGATAGGCCGCTTCTTTGCACCTCTTAACTTGTGTTGCCAGGCAACTTCCCATGTGGTGAGGACAGGACCTCTTAAATAGCTTTTTACTATCCCTGTTTTTACCAGCTTGGAGTGAAATGACTTATAGTTCAATAGTGGCTTTTTGCTTCTAGGGGAATAGTGCCAGCAAATATGGGTCGCGTGAACTGTCAGTTTTAAATCAAGGAACTGCAAGACGCCTTACTGTGGGACTTCAGGGGTGAATTTCAATCCCGAACCATTTCTTGTAAAGACGTCAAAGACCCTTGTAACATCTTCATTATTGAGGGACTCAGAAATCACTAGAAAATCGTCTACATATCGGAAGATTCTTAAACCATTTCCGATGACATCACCCTCTATTTTCTTATCAACTGGGCTTAAGAAAATGTTGCTGAGGACAGGGACTACCCTTGACCCTACGCATACTCCGGACTTTTGCATGAAAACTTTATCGTCCCACACGACATAAGTGTTGTTGAGGTAAAACGAAAGCAATTCTAAAAAACACGCAGTTGTGATCCCGCAGTTATTTTAGAACTGGCATTCATCGTTGTCATCCTTGTATACAAGATGATATATTTTATGAGTTGGCTATGCGGGAGGGAATAATACATATCGACCACATCTACACTGAAACAAGTGAGTGGTGCAGGTCCGTTATCCAAAAAGAACTTAGTCACAACTTCCGAGTTCTGTATCTGGAAAGGGTCTGCTATCATTAGGGAGGACAAATGTTTTGATAGGTAGGAAGACACAACGAATTGCCATGAGTTGCGCTCTGAAACGATAGCTCTGAATGGTATAGCTGCAGCTTATGAGTCTTTGCTGAAAATAAAATTTCCAGCACTGAGACCTCAACTTTTTCCACCCTCTTAACCAAGCCTTCAAGGCTGAACCTCTGCAATAATTCTTCAGCCTTCTGCTTACACCTCGTCGGGTCCCTTCTAACTCGCTTGAAATTCTTTAGCACGGCTTCACTAGACTAACTAGCGAATTGGTTTTCAGATAGTACGAAAAAGAACCCTTCTTTATCAGACTGCACAAGGCGCAAGCGATTGTTGGTTGGCCGCCGCGGTGGCTCAGTGGCTATGGTGCTCGGCTGCTGGCCCGAAAGACGCGGTTTCGATCCCGGTCGCGGCGGCTGAATTTCTTTGGAGGAGAAATTCGAGGCCCGTGTACTGTGCGATGTCAGTGCACGTTAAAGAACCCCAGGTGGTCGAAATTTCCGGAGTCCTTCAATACGGCGTCTCTCATAGCCTTAGTCGCTTTGGGACGTTAAACCCCATAAACCAAACCAAACCATTGTTGGTTGGTTTGGTTGGTGTATGGGGTTTAACGTCCCAAAGCGACTCAGGCTATGAGAGACGCCGTAGTGAAGGACTCCGGAAATTTCGACCACCTGGAGTTCTTTAACGTGCACTGACATCGCACAGTACACGGGCCTCTACAATTTCGCCTCCAAAGAAATTCGGCCGCCGCGGCCGGGATTGAACCCGCGTCTTTCGGGTCAGCAGCCGAGTGCCATAACCGCTGAGCCACCGCGGCGGCATGCAAGCGATTGTCACACAGGTAGCTCAGGAGCGAAACTGATTGTGCTGCCCTCTAGTCCTGCCACTACTAGCAACAGCATCAACACATTCAGGCTCACATCGGTTCCTGTCCTCAACCTTGGCCTTACTAGACACGTTGCGTGCAATGGCTAACATCTCGATGGTTTTCATACCAGGTTCCAGGCAAAACTTATGCCCGAAACGCACAGTCCTCTGCTGCTTGGCATCCACGGTTACATCAACCAGTACCAGAAGCTTTCCATCCGAGGGAGGACGTCTAGTGGGCTTGGGAAGAGACTTGCGGACCACATTCCAAAGGAATTTTGTGAGCTGGTCTGCTGTCTTGATCCATTCACGATAGCTGTGCTGATTAAGGCGTAAATTCCTCTCGCAGCATTTTGTCTGTAGCAAGTCTTTAAGGAACCTCGCCCGTCGCCACCACTCACTTTTCAAAACCTTTCACATCCTCTTCGTGTGGCCTAAAGACGGTCGAGTGGCTATGGTGCTCGGCTGCTGACCCAAAAGACGCGGGTTCGATCCCGGCCGCGGCGGCTAGAATTTCTTTGGAGGAGAAATTCTAGAGGCCCGTGTACTGTGCGATGTCAGTGCACGTTAAAGAACCCCAGGTGGTCGAAATTTCCGGAGCCCTCCACTACGGCGTCTCTCATAGCCTTAGTCGCTTTGGGACGTTAAACCCCACAAAACCAAACCAAAGACGGTCGAAGCCATCCACACAGGGCTTGTAGGTCATGAGGGCAGATGTCATGACGGCAATGCCATGACGCTGTGCGAGCACGGCAGACACACACAGCGATGAGTGGTGATAGCAATGCTGAGTTGTGCAGGTCCAAATTTTGACACATAAAAGAAGCCCAAGTACAAGAAATATACTGCAGAAGAATGGAAGTCTGGGCGAGTTGGTACTGATTCATAATTTTTGCAACAGCGCTGCACAACGAGGACAACGAGCAAAGAGTGACACAAGGACGGCGCTGAACTTACAGCTCTGTTTTATTGAAAAAAAAAAACACGCATCTTTTTATACAATCCAGGAATCTACGAACATACGCACCGTCAGTAAAAACGTCACACCCAAACGTGTCTATCAGAGATAAAATCACCACAAATCAAAAGTGCGTTCCCCCAGGCATGATCTACTATGCAGCCGGCTCATTTCCTTAGCTGTTATAGCTACAGATGAAGCACTGACACACCCATTTTTCTTTCCAATGATGTGGAATGCCTCAGCCAGAGTGTGCATGTCCGTGTGTCGATACAACACCTCTACATCTGCAAAAAACGGACTGCATTGACACGTGAAGCAGTACTTGGCTAAATTAGTTTCCATCTTCCATAATGAGTAAGCGTGTTCCATTAGCCTCGCGTTAACACATCGGCCAGCCTGGCCTATGTAGGTGCGGTCACAGGAAAGAGCCCAAGCAACCACCGATATCCTTCGGACGGCCGACAGAGGTCTGTTTCGGATGTTGTGTACGTCCGCTGAACATCCGCAAACAGCCGGTAGACGTCCGTCGGCCGTCCGAAAGGTGGCCAAAGGTATACGGTTCGCCGGCCGACGGACGTCCAGTTGAGTACGTCCATTGGCGGATCTTTCTCGAATATTCGCATATATGGTGCATGCGTGCTTTTTTCACTCCGCGCGATGCAATAAAACAAAAAACAGTTTGATGCATAGCAGGCATATTTTATTGTGGTTGATGATACATCAGCAGAGCAATGGGTTATATTCGGAAAATTTCTTAAATGACTCTTCAAATGTGGCAAGCTTGGGACACACATCCGTAATCTTCCCACCCACAGTATTTCTGAAATAAAAAGAACGCGGCAAACATCAGTCGTAAAACAAATGGCACAATGCAGCAGCCCAAGTAAAAACATTGGAACCAATTAATAGAAGTGTTTAATGCTGCAAGTATAACAGACAATGCACTTAGGGAAAGGCATCCCTGCCTTTCCCTCTCTCTCTCTCTCTCAATAAGTATAAGGCAGCACTGTACGCGACTGTGCACAGAAAGCCGCAAAGCTTCCGTTGCGAACCACTGCGAACTACACGTGCTTCCTATGGTCTGCCTTTCGCGCGTTGTCACTCTTTATATAGGCACAGAGAACCTAGCGATGCCTTAAATATTAACAAGATGCGAAAATACTCCGTCCCGCAACTTTGAAGAGGAGTGGGAATTAGCCGCGCGAGTCGAGGGCTCCCGAAAGTGTGAGAACAGCACACACTTGTGGAAGCCATCTCCTTGCGCTTACTGCTCCCACTGTCCTGTGAACGAATTTTATATGAGCATTCATGCTGCATTGTCCTAGAAGCAAGTTCCAAGAAGTGTACTGGATACATACCTTCGTAGGCAATCACATGTGCACTAAGCCTTCTTTAAACCAAGGTCGACGCAGTACGGGATTCCGGTGTTCCAGAAGAGCTTCAGGCGCTTCCCGTATCTTTCGAATTGCTTAGTTACATACTACTTTCGTCCACAGACCGAACAAAGCCACACATTATAATAACAGAGCTATATAAAGCTCTGCGCGACAACACTACGCGACAAATCAAAACAGCGCTACAGTGAACTAGAAGTCTAGCTCACTGTAACAGCGCTACGGAGCCGTACTGATGGATTGGATTGGACTGACCGCGAACTGACATCTATGATGATGGTGATAGCAGAATGCACGGGAGTTTTGATACGAGTGGTTTCAATGGCAAGTTTAGCTAGCAAAACGGTGGACATGTCGCACAACTCCACTAATTTGGAGAAGTTTTATAAAAATAAAACTAGTTATTGAGTTCTTGCAAAATTCTGCAACACCTGCTTCTCTTCGATAAAAGCTCGTTGGCGGATCTTGCACTGCAGGAAGGAGTGGAATCGCACCAATTTACAAACATCTTCGCGTCAAGCCCTCCAACTGATGCAAATAAAACAGTATACATACACGAAAGACGCGAATTTTCTGTGAAATAAAAAACGTCCATACTCATGGCCTGGGAAAATACTCGGCCTTACATCCTTCGGACGTACACCTCGTCTCTCATGCGGATGTACAAAAGTGGACACTGTCCGTACGTCCGGCGGATGTACGAATACGGACATCCGAAATCGGATTGTGTTCGTACGTCCGATGGACGTCCGATCTCGGCAAAGGACGTTCGGATCTAGCTCGTACGTCCGACGGATATCTGTGGTTGCTTGGGAGGCATTTGATACAACAAACCCTTGCTACACATAACGTATCCCTTTACATGTTTAACGTGACATCTGTTCTTCTTGCGTCCTTCGCATTTCCTTTAAACGGCCGCGCCTATCTTTGCTGGCAGTATTCCCCTAGAAGAGAAAAGCCACTTTTGAACAAAAACAGGGAGTCAAAAGATGTTTAACCATGGAAGTGAAGAGGTCCTGTCCTCACCATATGGGAAGTAGCCTGGCCACACAAGTTAAAAGGCGCAAAGAAGCGGGCCATCCCGACTCTGTTCTTGTTGTATCGATCGCTTCATGCAGAGACGCGACACATCAGTAGCTAGGCCAGAAAAGACCCCCGGTCCTTTATGGAAAAGACCCCCGGTCCGCCAATGGTCGCGCAACAATGCGCGACCATTGGCGGTCGTCACGAACCCGCACCGTGTCTCCTTGCTGTAGTGGAGGCAGTAGTTTGCCCTTGGACGACTGGCGGTGCTTGACTACCGGGCGCTCCTGTTCGACGCTGCATTCAGGCAGAGTAGTGCGCAGCCGACGACCCTGCAACAATTCTCCCGGTGATTGTCCGTCCTCTAATGGGGACGCGCGATATGATAAAAGACCCATCCAGAAGTCGTCACGAGACTCTGCAGTTTTCTTCATAATGCGCTTGACTATTTGTACTCCTTTCTCGGCCAAACCATTCGACCGCGGAAATTCGGGGCTCGAAGTAATATGGACAAAGTCATAGCGCCGTGCAAACTCCGCGAACTCTTGGGAAGCAAACTGAGGTCCGTTGTCGGTACACACTTGGGCAGGAATTCCGTACCGCGCAAAAATTGACGCAACCTTTGTAACGACTTCGCGCGCAGTGGTGACGGCGAGTTTCTCAACGTCTGGAAAGTTTGAATGCGCATCAAACACCACTACGTACATGTCACCAGCGAAATGAAAAAGGTCGATTCCCACCCGGTGCCATGGCACCTTTGGTGTTGGCCACAAAATAAAAGGCTCAGAAGCTTGCTTGTAGGCGTACTTTTGGCATGCGCTGCATTTGCGAATGAGCGTTTCAATGGCACTGCCCATTCCTGGCCAGAAGATCAGGCCCCGAGCTCTGGCTTTACTTTTATTCAGCCCAAGATGTCCCGCGTGCAACTTCTGCAGCATCTCCACTCTCATTGTCTTCGGTACGACAATTTTGCATCCTTTCAGCAGTATTCCATCAATTTCCGATAGTTCTGCTGCAAATGGCTTTAACTCTCCTTCAATCTTAGTTCCTTGTGCCACCTGCTCCAAGACTTTGCTCAAGTATGGATCCGCTAAAGTCTCACTTTGCAGGCGCCGTTTTGTTGGTGTGCTTACTATGCTTGAGAGGACCTGTACAGCATGAACGTCGACGTCTTCGGTTGACTCCAGGACGGCACGGACGGCAGGAGCACGGGACAGCATGTCCGCCAACAGCAGGTCCTTGCCCGGAACAAACTGGAGTTCGTAGTCATAACGAAGAAGACGAATAAAGAAACGCTGCAGCCTTGGTGGCATATCTCCGATTGCCTTTTTCGCGATTGCCAGCAAAGGTCTGTGATCCGTTTCAATGACAATCTTGCGGCCATATACCAGCTGGTGAAACTTTTCACATGCGAAAACAATGCCCAGGGTTTCTTTCTCGATTTGCGAGTACCGTGTTTCGCTATCGGTGAGCGCTCGCGAAGCGTACATGACTGGGCGCCACTCACTGCCATGCTTCTGCAACAATGCTGCGCCTAACCCTAGCCCAGATGCGTCAGCCGAAATTTTGGTTTCTTTCTTCGCGTCGAAGAAGGCCAGCACAGGAGGCGTTGTTAATGCTTCGCAGACCTCTTTCCACTCACGCTCATGAGCCGAACTCCAGTCAAAAACGACGTTCTCCTTCACCAAGCTGCGAAGTAGGGCCGTTTTATCGCTCAGTCGAGGCACGTACTTGCGGAAATAGTTAACGACTCCAAGCATTCTGCGGACTGCACTTTTGTCATTCGGGTGTGGCATAGCTTGAATGCTTGAAATTAGATCAGAACTCGGCAGTATGCCATGTTCACTGATGACGTCTCCAAGAAATGTTATTTCCTTCACACCGAAGGCACACTTCTCACGGTTGAACGTAAGACCAGCTTCCTCTGCCCTTCTCAGTGCTGCTCGCAAGCGCTCATCATGCTGCTGTTTGCTGTTGCCACAGATTAGCACGTCGTCAACATATACATGAACCCCTGGCAGGCCGTCGAAGATCTCTGCGAGCGTCTTCTGGAAGACCTCACTAGCAGACGAAATACCGAAAGGGAGCCGAAGGAATCTGTAGCGGCCGAACGGAGTCGCAAACGTGCATATTCGCGACGTGGCCTCATCTAACGGTATTTGGTGGAAGCCGGAGTTTGCGTCAAGGCGGGAAAACAGTCGCGCCCCTGACAATTCGCACTCAATGTCTTCACGTCCGGGCATAGGGTAGTGCTCACGCATGATGTGCTTGTTAATTTCTCTTGGGTCCATGCACACCCGGAGGCTTCCATTCTTTTTGCGAACTATGACCAAGGGACTCACCCATTCGGTGGGCTCGTCTACCCTTTTGATGATGGACGCCTTCTCCATGCGGTTGAGCTCTTCACGTAGTGGTTCCCTTAGGGAGAAGGGTACCCTCCTAGCTGGTTGTACGACTGGAACCGCACCGGGCCGCAGGACCATCTTGTAGTGTCGTTTGACGCAGCCGGTTCCACTGAAAAGGTGCGGGGCCGTTTGCTCTGGTGTTTCATGCCCATCCTGCATGTTAACGGCATCGACAACTGATGGAATGAGGCCAAATTACAGGCATGTGTTAAAGCCAAGGATTGCTTGTCGGCCTTTTTTCACGATAAAAAAATTCGTCTCGTGCTTCGCTTTGTTCAGGAGCAGTGATGCTGTGGCGACACCCACGTGCTTGATAACGCTGCCATTGTAGGCAGTAAGAACCGCTGTACTCTTGCGCAGGGGCGTTGTACTGCAGATGCGTCGAAAGATGCTGAGGGGAAGAAGATTTGCCTGGGAGCCCGTGTCAACTTTGAAACTGATGACGCATCCGGCAATCTGGCCGTGCATTGTCCAATCTAGCCCTGCTTGCCTGTTGACACTACATATGCTGACGTCCAAAACTTGGAAGTTTTCATCGCTTTCCACCTCTTCCTGTACTTGGTTGACTTGGCGACTTCTGCAGCACAACGAGAAATGATTCATTCTTTTGCAAGTGTAGCAGCGCTTCCCGTAAGGTGGACACTGTCGCGGCGCGTGCGCCTGGTTGCACTGCTTGCATCGAATCCGCCTTTCTTTACCAGGCTGGTTTCTTACGGCGTAGTCAACGTGGACGTCGCCTTTGGACCAGGTAGCATTTTGCTGCGCGGCAGTCTCCGCTGCCTTACACATCTCTTCTGCTTTCTGCAATGTGAGACTCTTATCTCGTAGCATTTTTTCTCTGAGCGGGGTACTATTAGTGCCGAAAACAATCTGGTCTCGTACCATGGATTCTTCAAGGCCACCAAAATTGCAGAGCTTAGCTTGCGTTCTGAGGTCTCGTGCAAAGGGCTCAAATGGCTCGGACTCACCTTGTACCCGCATACGAAATACATGCCTCTCGTAGACTTCGTTTTCTTTTCCGTCGAAGTAACTGTCAAATTTCTTGAGCAGCGTGTCGTAATCATCTTTGCACTCATCTTTCGCGTAGCTGAAGTTGTTGTAGATGTCCAGTGCCTCGTCGCCGGCAGCGCTTAGAAGGATCGCTGCTTTGACTGCTGCTGATTTTGGGGTGGCGGTCGACGTCGCTGTCAGGAACAGTTGCAGCTTCTGCTTGAATATTAGCCAGTTTCTTCTGACATTCCCAGTCAACTGCAGTGGTCCCGGCGGTTTCACGATGTCCATTGCTTCGGCTGCTTGAATAATCCAGCTGGGCACACCGGGCCACTTCTGACACCATGTATCGATCGCTTCATGCAGAGACGCGACACATCAGTAGCTAGGCCAGAAAAGACCCCCGGTCCTTTATTGCGCATAGATTTATAGCTGCGGCTGCAGCGAGGGAAAGGGAAAGGAAGAAGGGGCGTTGACATGTTATCAGGCCGCTTGCTTGATAGCCACATCTGATACACTTGTGTCGAGCGCAGACAAAGTTATCCGCACATTGAAGTCATCGGAGCATGGCTTATTGGAACGGCGAAGTGCGTCAAAAGAACGCAAGCAAGTGGTTGTCATGCCATATGTACACGCCCTATCACACAGACTAAAGAGAGTGGGTGCTAAGCACGGCGTGCATGGATGTCCTTTTTCAGGCCCCTAACAAACTAGAAAGGATATATGCACGGCCGTAAGGTTCCGCCCGTGAAGCCAGCCGGATTCCACAAGCCCAATGAGCCGCCTTCGCAAGCGTTTCAACAAGTCGGCATGGACTTGCTCGGACCCTTTCCTGAATCAGTCTCCGGAAAAAGGTGAATAATCGTAGCCACTGATTATCTCACGCGTTATGCGGAGACAGCATCTCTTCAAAGTAGCACCGCCATCGAAATAGCCCAGTTCTTTTGCTCATCAAATCGTCTTACGTCATGGTGCTCCACAAGTTTTGCTCCACAAGTTTTGCAAAGTGGCTGCATTTTCCTCTGAGCTCCTGCACCATATTCAAGTTTTCAGCCACACCAGTCACCATAGGACGACTTCTTATCATCCCCAAACTAACGGACTGACGGAATGTCTAAACAAGACGCTTGCAGACATGCTTTCCACGTGCTGGGACGACGTCCTGCTCTACGTAACGTTCGCGTATAATACAGCCGTACAAGAAATCACCAACGTGACACCGTTTAGCCTCGTTTATGTCAGGTGACGACAACTCTCGATGCCATGCTGCGTCATGACAACGACCACCGAAATGGCGACGTTGCGTCCTTCTTACAACGCGCCGAAGCTGCCCGCAAACTCGCACGGCTTTGCATTCAGCACCAACAGGGCCAGGACGCGCAACGCTACAACCTACGGAGGAGGCTTGTTGAATACTTCCCGGGTGAATTTGTCTGGGTTTGGTCCCAAATACAACGACGCGGCCTAAGTGAAAAGCTCTTGCGCCGCTATTTCGGTCCTTACCGAATTGTGCGACGCCTTGGAGCCCTGAATTATGAAGTCGTCCCTAACGGGACTCAACACTCTCGACGCCACCACCGCCCCGAGGTACGTGGTCCACGTGGTGCGCCTGAAGCCCCACTACGAAAGGGCGCACTAACTGTACTCGAGACCCCTGCGTTCGTTTTGAGCAACGGGTCGATGCCTTCGGAGGAGGGGGGGCTAATGACGCCAGCGCTCGCGCAGACGAAAGCGCCAATCAAGGTTCTGGAAGCGCGCGTACTGGGCTATGTTGACCCTCGGCCGCTTAATAGCAACGTGGCAATATCCCCTAGGACCTGGAGCTCCATGCTACGGTCATGATTCCTTCTTTCGCCGTTTTTGCTTACCACCGGAATTGCCTTTTGCTGTAGGAATTCAATGGTTTGGGCCGCAAGCCGCCTGATAGACAACGCCGGCAATGTTCGCAGGGTTCTGGGAAATTTAAGGAATCCTATATCATTGTTCCCGTTCTCTGATACGCCTTTGTTAGCTGTCTTCCTGTAGTGCCTTCCGTCTTCACTATTCACGCACAGTTCCACTGCACGAACTTGGTAACATGACCTTTTCTGACCCCGCTGACCATGCCGGTGGAGGGCACCTGTTTTTTATCTGCATGTCCGCCATTGCAGCTTCCAATGGCGGCCGCGGCCACCTTGTTTTCTGTTGCCTTCAGCCTCATTTTCCCTACCCAGCTCAGTTTCCGAACTTGGCGTTTCGCCTTGTCGTGCATTCAGCAGATATCGTATACAACTTAAGTCTGCAGTGAAGCTCCGCCAACATTCAGCCTCCGCCTACAAAATTCCTCCATGACGAAAAAGTTAAACGTTTCTTGTTACGTAAACAAGAAGTTCATCACAAGAAAAAATTGAGCTCTCGAATTTTGATACGTGGATTGTTTGATATAGTCAAACGTTAAAAAGGTGATTTCGTTTTGCTGTTGCGATCGGCCAGCGGAGTAACACAGAACGCCGCGGGCAGTGTCCCAGTGTTAGCAACTGCTGTTTTTATTGCGAAAGCAATACTTCTCGCACTTTCAAGCCTTCGCGTGACCCGGCCGCAGTTACGTTTGACCTTTAGCGGAGTGAATATGGGCGACCAACTCGCTCCTTCAGATATAGCCCGGCTGCAGTTACGCCGCGCCGCGCACCTGTGGCGCTACTGCCGCTGTGACGTCATACCAGCTGTAGATTATGGGCGACCAACTTAGACTTAGACAAACTTTATTATATCAGATAATCAGGACGGCGGCCTCGCCATCCCGTCCTTGTCAGACGGCCGAGATCCCTTGGGACCGGGCGGCTTCGAAAGCATATCTGATGGTCTCTTTTTGTTCTCGGAGGTCCTGGCTGCGTAGCAAAACCTCCCATGACTCCCTGCAATTCACTAATGGTGTGGATTGGGCGCATGCCCACATCATATGGGCTAAGGTGGCTCGTTCTCCACAGGCCCTACATTTCCCGTCATTGAAGCCGGGCATTAAAGGGGTGGAGACACCAAATTTTGAAGCTATAAAAAGCCTGCTATGGGATTCCTATGTATGCAAGGGCAGTCACTGCCAGGTGTTGGACGCAACAAACGTTTAAAAAATATTTTAATTCGGTTCCAAAGATTACCTAAATGCTCACTCTCACGACCTAGACCCATTCGCTAGCGCCATCAACCATGACGTCACAAGGGGTGTAGAAAAATAAAGTTTTAGTGACGTCATACCAAAATACAGTGACGTACGATGAGCGGGGCACAGCCGCGTGAGCGCAGTCGACGCACCAGCGAGCCGCGTTTGCTGCTAACCGCCACTCGCTCGGTTTGCGGCGCGCCGTTGCGAACAGCGTCGCAACGTCCGATTGCAGCTCGTTGCCTGCGTCCGGCCTGCTAGATGTCAACGGCGGGCCGCTCGCGGCAACAACGACGGGAAGCGGCAGCCAATGCGAGCGCGGAGAGCGGCAGCGTCATGATGACATAGGGCGCACTCCTTGGAGCCGGGCGGCCTGCGCCAGTCTTCGTGCCGAACGCCGGCATCTGAAGAACGCGATAGTATTGTTTGTTCACGTTCATAGCAAACCCTGGGATATATGAATATCAAAAATGCATCGTTTGTGACGATCGTTGGCAAATACCGAGTTCCTGGTAGAAGTGATGACTGCGATGCAAGCAAATTTCATCCCATAGCCGGTTTTGTGCTGCTGCTACCTAGTGCGGTTCGCCTGCCGTCTGCTAGCTCTGTTGCTGAAGACGTCGTGGAAATCGAGCATATCTTTTATTATGGGACGAGTTCACAGTAAAGGGGTGCCGAGCGGAGCACGTTTCTGAGCGCTGGCCAGTCCCGAAGCTCCCTCAGCTGCGGAGTCGATATCGAAAGCAGCTAGGCCTAGCGACGACTAGGGCAGTCTGGGACCAGCGCGCAGGTCGTCGGCCGGCGTTGCCGCAGGCAGTGTCGCTGCCGAAAGATCCACTTTTAGCACAGATGCATGCTGTCGTATCTCGAATCTAGAAAGCATCCTTTCTGGTGGCATGGCTGTTTGTATTTTCTTGTGCGGACGTGAAGTACGCCGAGTCTGCCGGCCGGTAGGTCAGCCTGGATACCGTCTGCCGACGTCATAAAAGCGAGCTAAAGAGTGTTCTTGACGTAAATAATAAACCATTGGACAAGAAATGTGAAAGAAGTGTCATTTTTGAGGATCGCTGACCAATACTGAGCTGCTAGTAGAGGTAACAACTGTGATATGAGCAAATTTCTCACAACCGCGCCTAGCAGCTGCCGCTGGCGCGACGTCGGGGTCCGGCTCGCCTGGCGCCCGCTAGCTCCGCTGCCGAAGGCGTCGAGGAGATTGACCATACTATTATTTTATTGTGAGATGATTCTGTTAACACTACAGCTATTTGTGAAAAGTAGGCCTTTTATTATAGCGCAGGCGACTTCCGAAGCGCCGGCCGCTTGCTAAACAGGCTATAGGCCTAGCGACGACCACGGCAGCCAGGCAGCAGCAGAGCTCGTCGCCCGGAGCGCCCGCGAGCGGTGCCGTTGCCGAAAGCTCTCAACATAAGCAGACATGCTTTGTCGCTGCTCGAGTATAGCTGGCAGTTCTGATAACAAGGCGATCTTGTCTTTTCTTGTGATATTTGTACACCATCCCAAGCAGCGCTCAGGTACTGCTGCACGGCAGCGAAGTGTGACACCGGTTGTGGGCGCAGCTTGGGTAGAGCGGCGCAGCGATGCTTACTGGCATTTTGCAAAGTGTTTCGCATCCTCACGCGAACCCGCGAAGGCGATATTAGCGTGCGAACAAAAAAAAAGTCGATGTCCTCACTCGTTGGAATCAGATCTGTCAGAATCCGAGCTGCTGGGACTAGACGTGCAGTTGTTTGTTTTCATATGCGCTGGTCAGCACGTGTGTGGGAAAGCAGACGATGCAGCAGTAGGTGCGTCACAACTTTTGTGGGCCCACGTGACCAAGCGAAGCAGTTGATCTTCCCCCTCTGTGACGTCACTGTACAACTCGGCGTTCCGAAACCGAAACCGAAAATCGTTCACCTAAAAATGCTATAATAAATTATTCACTGTGAATATATGAATCTTTGAGTGTGTATCATGCTTCCTGGAGCCATAAGAAACGTTTGCAACTAAGAACGCGCGAACCATAAATTTGGTGTCTCCACCCCTTTAAAGCCTGCCTGGATTCGGAAAAGTGCCCACCCGCAACTGCCGCCATGCTACTTCCTCCTTGCTCAGCTTCTTGTGCGGTGCGGAATATTCTCTTCGACTAAGCATGTAGAACTGTGTGATATCGCGGAAAGAGTATAACCGCTCGTTTTTTGAAATGTGTCCATCCTCGGACGGAATCGATGAGATCGGCCGGAAGGTCAGTCCTCGGGCGAGCTCGTGGGCTCCCTCATTGCCTTGAAGGGTTTGGTGCGCAGGCGTCCAAAGCAAGAAGATTGGACTCTCAATTTTTCCGTTCGACAGTATGCGTGCTGCCGCTGCAGATGTTCTACCTAAATCAAAATTGCGCATCGCTTTCTTAGGGTCGCTGATGACCACCTTTATGTCTTTTTGCGTGAGCGCGAGCGCGATGGCCGCCTCTTCTGCCGTAGTGACCTGTGACGACCCCACATAATGCGCAGGTCCACACGGGACGGAGAGTCAAGAAGACACCGTATGGCTCAGTTTAAACAAAATGATGTATTCAATAATTATACATTGTACATCAGAGGCTGGGGTGTCCGAGCTTACGTGGCGACGCCTTCATGGGGGCGATGGAGGGGCTCCGGAGTTGCGCTCCGTCGGTTGCTGGCAGATGCTGCGCGCCGTCGGGCTTCGGCGCCAACTCCCTCAGTTTTACTGTTTTTTTTACTTTTTATGGCTAGGGTTCAAGGCTGTCGCCGCACGCTCCCTCCGCAGTTTTTTTTTTTTTGTTCCTTCATGCGGGTTTGTAGGCATGAGCCAGAACAGAAGGCGCTGCGGAAAGCGTTGTGCAGACGACGCGACGCCAAGGCTACGTCCAACCTTCTCCCGTCAGTCAGAACGATGCACCAATGGAGTGCCTTTAGCGAAAGTAGCCCCCCTTGACGTCAGCGGGGTGCAGAGTAGTGGGCCGGGCCCGTTTTTGAAGGAAGGAAAGAACGAACGGGCTTTGATTTGAATTTTCGCAGCTTTTCGGGGCGCGCATGGCTCTAGTATTTTGCAGAGGTTATCTTCGATGCCTCATCTATGCAGTGGGCTTGTTTTTCAAAAATGTCCGGTAAGGGGAGACAAGGGAGTAGGACGGAACGAGCTGCGTCCTTTGCCGGGGTGCCTCCGGGGTTGAGCACAGAGAAGATTCCGCCGAAGATATGGGCCCTCGTAGCGCACGCTCGGAACGTCACAGACCGTAGCTATTCTGATTGTGCTTACTAACCGGGCGCCTTCCTTTGCGACCACCGCTACCTTCGCTGTTCGTCCGTGGTACTCCGCCGCATCAGTATACACGACGTCCTGGCGCCCTGCATATTTGCGATGCAACATTTCTGCCCTGTCTTTCCTACGTGCCTCATGAAAATCGAAGCCGCCGCGGTGTCTCAGTGGTTATGGTGCTCGGCTGCTGACCCAAAAGACGTGGGTTCGATCCCGGCCGCGGCGGCTGGAATTTCTTTGGAGGAGAAATTCTAGAGGCCCGTGTACTGTGCAATGTCAGTGCACGTTAAAGAACCCCAGGTGGTCGAAATTTCCGGAGCCCTTCACTACGGCGTCTCTCATAGCCTTAGTCGCTTTGGGACGTTAAACTGGTTAAACCCCATAAACCAACCAATCATGAAAATCGGGATGCATATTCCGTGGCATAGGGGGGATTATTATTTTCTGCCTCACTTCAGCAGGAATTCCCACCTCAAGTTCTTTTGTCTGCGTGGGAGAGCATCCAAGCTGCCTTAGGATATACCTACCCGTCTTCGTGGTCGTTAATCGATTAAACTGCGCAGTGAGCGCAGCTTCTATAAGCTCGTCTACGGTATTTGATACTCCTAAGGCCTGAAGTATTTTTGTCGGAGCCCATTGCTGAAGTCCCAGAGCTACCTTGACACTTTTTCGTATGATTAACTCTAAGCCCTTACGGTCGGAGACGGTGAGTTTTAGATACGGCACAGCAAATACAATCCTGCTTATTACAAAGGCTTGTAGTAGCCTAAGCAGATTGGCCTCCTTTACGCCTGCCTGCTTGTTGGCGACTCGTCGAATAAGCATACTGGTGTGCTGCGCGCTACGTTGGATTCTTTCCAATGCTTGGGAGTTACATCTTGTCGACTGCACATATAGCCCCAGTATGCGCATGCAGTCCACCCGTGGGATTGCCTGTCCACCTACCTTAACAGTGATGTTCGGATTTTCCTTCTTTTTCCGGGCTTGTGCCGTCATCACAAGGATTTCTGATTTTTCAGCGGATCACCGAAGTCTCTTACTTTGCAAGTAGTCTTCTATCGCATGCACCGCCGTCTGCAAAGCTTCCTCTATAAAGCCATCGCTTCCATGGTTCATCCAGAGCGTGATATCGTCCGCATAGATACTATGATGGAGTCCCTCTATCTCTACCAGCTTGCTTGGTAAGCCAATCATAGCTATGTTAAATAAGATGGGTGAGAGCACAGATCCCTGTGGTGTCCCACGGGCTCCAAGTCGAATCCCTTTCCGTCTACAATTGCCAATGCTGATGTCAGCTGTTCTGTTCGTTAGAAAATGTTTAATATAACTGAACGTTCGGCTTCGGACCCCTAGCGAAGTGAGGTTGTCTTGGATAGCGTCGTGGCGGACGTTATCGAAGGCCTTCGCCACATCAAGGCCTACCACTATTCTCGTGTCTTTTGTCTGTGCCTCTATTATCTGATGTTTCAGCTGTAGCATGACATCGGTTACAGGTGGCACCGCTCGAAATCCTATCATCGTGTCGGGATACAGCTCGTTCTCTTCTAGAAATCTGGTAAGGCGAGTTTGCACCACGTGCTCCATGAGCTTGCCCACGCATGACGTAAGCGAAATGGGCCTTAAATTTTCTAACCCAGGTTTCGGTATAAAGACTACATTAGCTAACTTCCATTCATGTGGGATTGTGCCTTTTTCCCAACAGTCCTGCATGTATGCTGCCAGGTTACTTATCGACCTATCATCTAAATTTCGAAGCACAATCTCCTTCCATTCTTGACTCTTAATTTTGTTAAGTGCATTAGCGAAGGCCCCTAAGTGCGGCGGGTACGCAAAATTTTCAAGAAACAGAAACTATCCTCAATATTCCAGCGCTCACAGACCACCAGCTGAACGAAAAATGCAGAAAAATCCAGCTCAAAACATTCATAAAACTGATCACAATCATCACCCTTCGGCAGGAGCAAGAGCAAATCGGAGCGGCTGCTTACTGCTGCCACCTGCCTCAAAGTTTTCAACGTAACTGCTCGAATCCGCCAGAGCTGTCCTTGTCGCGTCCACCATCGCTGCGGAGCGCCTGTGTGTTGCGTTCGACTGTGTGTGTGTGTGTGAGTGCTGAAAGCTACCTGGCCCTGCCATATTTCATCGCACTCTTCATGCGGACAGCCCCGTAGATCGCCCACCTTCCGCGGGGCGCCATGAATTTCGGAAAGCTCCTCAACGTCGCGGAGAAAAACCGCACGGCATCGGCGGCCGAGGTGAGACCCGTCGCCTCCTCGAGCTGCTGTTTCAATGTAGGACGGCTGCCGTTGGGACGTTGACGCTGCCGCCTCTGTGTAATTTCCCCGTCGAGGCGCCTGCTACGTGGTGCCTGCGAAACGACGCCGCGCGTCTCGGTCCGACCAAAGCCTCGGCTTATTTTCCCCCCCGGATCGGGGCGAACCCGTGCGGCTTTCCGCAGCCCAGGGCGCCGGCCGGGAGTCTGAACCGCGGCGGACGGGAAACGGCCGGCACGCACGTTGCATGGGCCGTGCGGGTCGCGCAGGGATCCGTGCTGCACCGTGCCGTGCTGCACCGTGCCGTGGAACACATGGCCGCGAGATGTTGCGCATCCGAGGCGGCCTTCTACGCAGCCCGTCCTGTCAGCTGTCCCGCTTTTTCCTTCCCCCCTCCGTGCTGCTGCCTCGAAGCCAATGTCGCCAGTGTGCGCGTTTGTGTGCCTGTGTGTGGCGCCTTCGGGCGATGCCGGACGAGAATCGGTTGGAAGCGAGTCTTCCGTGGCCCGCGCAGTGACGATACGGGCAATACTTCCGTATTTTTCTACGATGCTGGCTCGCGGCCTGTCGGGTTCACCAGTGAAACGCACGAAGCCAAGAGGTCACAGTCGTTTCGGAAGTCCGGCAGCGCGAGTGACGTTGAAATACCGTTTTTTTTTCTTCTCGGAGTTTTAAGCGGCTGTTTCATCTACGTGCAGTTTCACTCCGTATTCGTAATTCGCATTCAGTCAGTGGTGTTATTCAGTGTTGAGGCGAACAGGCTTCATTGTCCTCGATCATTCTGGGTTTCCGTATAGGTGTAAGCAAAATATTTTCAGCCCTAGGGCTAACATTCCGTTAGCTGAAGAAAGCAGGATTTAATAAAAAAAGTTCTGTCCAGCTGAAGGCAGAAATGGGTGGAGAAAACCATGGCACCTGTATTTTACCTTAAGCCATAACAGAGACACCCATTCAACTGTCTGGCTTTAAATATGGGACATTGGGCACTGCAAAGCACTAGAGTGTACCGTTACTAACGAACTAGCAGCTCTTCATGCTGAATATTTAGGTTTAGCCAATGGAGAATGTCCACTTGAACAAGTTCAGTGAGGCTGGGCATTGGAAGGTACCTTTTTGTTCAGTCTCCGCGGTGGCTCAGTGGTTATGGTGCTCGGCTACTGACCCAAAAGACGCGGGTTCGATCCCGGCCGCGGCGGCTGGAATTTCTTTGGAGGAGAAATTCTAGAGGCCCGTGTACTGTGCGATGTCAGTGCACGTTAAAGAACCCCAGGTGGTCGAAATTTCCGGAGCCCTCCACTACGGCGTCTCTCATAGCCTGAGTCGCTTTGGGACGTTAAACCCCATAAACCAACCAACCTTTTTGTTCAAAGCTTACAGACATATTGGAGCCCTGCAGACTGGCATATCGTTTTCGTTGCCATGCAGTCACTTGGTTCAGTTTAATCTTTAGCTGTAACATGACGTATGTATCTTAACAAAAGCAGTTGCAAACTCAATTTCTGCATCAGTGCTTCTGAATTCCATCTGATAGCTTCAATGATTTCAGAGGCGAGCAAATCTCACGTTGGGCCTGCTGTTCTCAGAATTTTTATACAGGTGCCATTTGGTGGTCTGTTTTTCATAACACTAATAGCTATACTTGTCTTAGGGCGTAAATAGTGTCACCTTTTTCCCCCTGCAGGCCAGTAAGAATGTTGGCCGTGCGCATTAAAGAGTGGGCGCTCTGGACACTTTCTTGCAACCCAGGCGTCAGCTTGGGAGTTGGGGGTCCCTTGTTAGTTGTGCAGTGCATACAAGGCTGCCATTTCTTTTGCCAGGTCAGCTTGTGCGATTCAGCGTGGTTGTGTCTGTGAGGATGACAGTTCCAGAGGACATGTGCATGGCCATGGTGCTGCGCATGGTGCTGGACGGAAGTTCGGGACTAGTGATGTGAAAGTGCTTGTTGTTGTGAGGTTTTTTTTTAAAACTAGTGAGCCTACGGGTTGAAGTATTATTCCATGGCTTTCAGTGAGATGCCACACTGCTGGCACCAGGGCACTTCTGGTGACTTGAATGGGGAAACTTAGAATTGAATGTGTTCAAGGCGGCTGATACGGAAGAAATGGAATTGACACGCGAGAAGTTCTTGGGAGAATGCTTGGGAAGCATGAGCAGTCACAAAACATCCCCTGCACTTTACATGGACTAAATAGGGGCCGGGCACTTTATTGCAACCAGTTTCTTCAGCTGAAAGTTCATATGAACTAGAAAAAGAATTTGTGTTGGTCATCACGCAAGTGGCATGCAATATTAGTGGTGGTGGTATTATCACTGCCCTTTTATGGGTATGGCAGGGTTGACAGTAACACCCGAAAACTACCTGTGGGCTGTAAGGGATGCTGTAGTGAAGGGCTTAGGAATAAATCGCCTGGGGTTGGTTATTGTGCTCTGAAATCACACAGCACATGGACATTTGAGATTTAGTTACGTTCAAGGAGAAGAGGAATGTCCAGTGGTTCCTAATCTAGTCAGGAGGATGGGAGGGCAGTCTGTCATTCCTTAACCCTTTTTGATGCCATTAATGATCTTGATTTGAAACTTAAATATTTTTCAACCTAAATAGCATGTGTCCTTGGAAAAGTGAATTCCGTAGTTTTCAAACAAAAGATGTGAATGGTTAATTATTTACACGCTCACGCAAAATTTCACGCAAACTGTCAGAATAACTGCAAACTGAAATATTGAAATACTAAGCTATCAGGATTTATGAAATCAATGCCCTAAGGATCGTGGAATCATTTTGTGCTTTGAAGCCACACATGCATGAAATTCGAAAAAAAAAATAGACATTAAAAGTGGTTGCAAAATCAGCCAAAAAATGGCGGAAAGCTTGCTACTCAGAACACTATTTCTTTTTGGGTTGGCTAGTTGCCGTAAAAAGGCACTTCATTTGCAAAGCGAAGGATGCAGAATACGCCTGAAATGATAAGCGATAATTACAGCACACCCTGAGAAAAAGCTGAAAGTTCATATTCAGGGAAACTTTGAGGAGATTAACGCAAGACGGAGGGAGAAACATGCACACACACATGTTGCGCAAATTGTGCTCGTGTGTGTGTGCGTGTTTCTCCCTTCCATCTTGTGTCATTCTGCGCAAAGTTTCCCTGAATATGACGCTACACCAACTGGCCCAACGTTCTGTTCTACTGAGAGTTCGCAGTGTACACTGTTGCATGCAAAGCGTCTGAAAGGTTTAATCTACTGCAAGGAGGTGTGGGCAGCATGATCGCATGCACTTTCTTAATTGGACAAACATGTGTCATTTTCTGGGACATTTCTTGACGACAGTTGTCAGTGTTTCTGTTATTCCTGCTAAGAGGTGCATTTAAACTCCAAGTTGATAATTCGCCTTTTTCTATGGGGAGTTGGATAAGAGCGTCCAAAGCCCATGCTGATTTTTTGGGCAGGTGCGAGCTGGTCGCAAAGCACTGCACTACTGCTGTAGTTTTTATTTATTTATTTATTGCTTGCTCTGTCAGCCCACGTCATCAGCTTCTGCAGAACTTGCGGGCAGTGCAGTATGCTGCTGATGTCATGGTACTACATCTTCTGAAATTGCTGGAAGCTACAGAGGATGGTGAAGGGTGCATGCAGTCCTCATTTTTGAACTGTAGGCTCTCCGCTACTTTGCGTGTAAGTAGTTTTAGACATCCGCGTACAAGTGCTAATCCAAAATGTCATGCCTGTGCGGCAGCCATTTTGGAAAGTCTTTCCGGCCTTTGATTCCTTTCTCTTCCATCTGTTGGTCGTCATTTCCTTCTTCCTGCATAAAAACCAAAAGAGCCGCCCTGTGCTTTCAGGAGGCTTTGGAATAAGATCACTGTGTTTAACTCTTTAAGATGTCCCTTTTGTCCCTTTGTAACAGTGTCACGGAATGCTTCTTTTCGGCCGAGTGGCCGCACACACAACAAGAAAAAGAGTTGCTGAACAGCACTGGCAGTAGGAGGAATTGCTGTGCTTTTGAACCATGTGCGATTATTTAATGGAAAAGTATATTTTATACAAGTGAAGTCTTTAATAATTTTTAGCATAAAAACTGAAATGTATGAGCCACCAGTCACCTGTCACTGGACTCCAGAGTGAAGAGAAATGTCTTGGAAGTTTTTTATCTGGTGAGGGTAAGCCTTTGGATCTTGTGTGCTGACGTCACAGGCTTGATATAAAGTTGAAGCGCACAACCAGACGAGGACGGTGAAAGAGACGAGAGACAAACGAGCGCTAACTTTCAACAGCTTATTGTGAACCGCGAAGCAGCATATATATAAGCTATTCGTGGCCGGTCATCACACATGCTTAGTCCGCAGCCATTCATTGATGACGCAAGCATTGTAATTGTGATAATCGGCCATGATTAGCCTTTATATGCTGCTTCACGGTTCACAGTAAGCTGTTGAAAGTTAGCACTCGTTACTCTCATCTCTTTCTCCATCCTCGTCTGGTTGTGCAGTTCAACTTTATATTGTGTCTCACCAACACGCCCAAACAACCACTTTGCTGAACATCGCAGGCTACTGCATCTGTTGCATCAATTTAGGGATGCTGTGGAGTGTGACAGATATGTTGCTTGCAACATTGCCTGCCTCCCATTGTTATTTTTTGGCTTAAAAAGTTGCAAATGAGGTTGTAAAAATTACACATTGCGGAACCTTCCTTCCTTGTGTCTGTCTGACTGGGCTCTGTTTGGTCTGAGAGCTGAAAGCTTTGTTAGTCTGTCATGAACATGAGGATAGGTAACCGTGCAGGTTGGTAGCTGCTGAAAATCACATGACAGGCACAAAGGGAAGGCAGTCTGGACTGTGTTTTTTTTTTCATGTGTGCGTGTGTGCATGCATTGGAAAAAGAGGCGCATCTATGGGGCTCACCTACGGGGCAGAAACGTGGAGGCTAACAAAGAGGGTTCAGCTTAAGTTAAGGATGACGCACCGAGCCATGGAGAGAAAGATGATAGGTGTAACGTTAGGAGATCGGAAGCGGGCGGAGTGGGTGAGAGAAGAGATGCTGGTTAATGACATCCTAGTCGAAATCAAGAGGAAGAAGTGGGCTTGGGCGGGGCATGTAATGCGAAGGCAAGATAACTGCTAGTCCTTAAGGGTAACAGAGTGGATTCCAAGAGAAGGCAAGCGTAGCAGGGGGCGGCAGAAAGGTGGATGGGTGGATGAGATTTAGAAGTTTGCGGGGATACGGTGGCCGCAACTGGCGAAGGACCGGGTTAGTTGGAGAGACGTGGGAGAGGCCTTTGCCCTGCAGTGGGCGTAGTCAGGCTGTTGATGATGATGATAGTGGTGGTGGTGGCTGAAAGCAGTTCTACTCACGGTCTGGTACCACGGTTGCTCGAGTTGATGACCGTGTGTTGTTCGGCGTGATGCAGACGACGGTGAAGCGGTACAGCACAGAGGTGGCCCCAGCCAAGAAGGCACCGCGCAGCAATGTCCAGTCGGCCGCCATCCGGGCGTTCCTGCAGCGCAAGGAGGAGGAGGAGCGCCGCAAGCGTGAGTGGCACGACTCCTCTCTCGACCCCCCCACTGAATGGTCGCTCTTGTAGCTCTTTAGTGAACGCCTTAGCTTTCATCGCAGCCTGCATCAGCGTTGCAGGGTCGTTGTTACTACATGCAGCTCCCTGGAAGGACCATCAGCACCCAACTAAATGCGAACAAGGAAATTGAACCAAGAGCAGCAAAATAACCAGCTCTTAGCCGAGGGCAGCGCATTACTAGTGGAGAATAACTTCACTGAAAAGGCATGACTGTTGTCCTTTAGAAGTGTTAATCAACCCCACTTGTATTTCCTGTCCTGGAAGTAATATGTTGGTGTTTTTGTGTTGGCGCTTCAGTTCTGTTGTTCACTTTTCATTCTTTGCTGATGGTACCTGTCTGGTGAAGAAAAGGCTGTCTTTGTCATGTCTGCATGCGTGCATATGGGGCTGGTGTGCATGTTTTGTGCCAAGTATGATATTGAAGCTGTCATCTCTTTACTTACCGCAGGAAAAAAAAAGGCAGTTTGGGGTGCTGTTTAAAAAAAATTTTTTCGCCATAAATTTATTCTTTTCACTAAGTTGCTGTGCATAAAAATGTAGGTGAGAGAACTCTCTTTAAGGAAAGTGGAAAAAAATTCAAGATAATGTTTGCATATCATCAGAAGAGAATTTTTTTCGACAGATTTTATGAGGTCAGCAAAAGAATTAACGAGTCAGTTTGTAGAACCAAGAAGTTGGAGTGAACGAATTTCCCAGTGTGCATTTTGCAGTTGTGTAAAAAAAAGTTATGGAATGTTGCGAAGCTTTTGTCGAAAATCCTCTTGCAGAAGGTAAGAAGAAAGTTTAATTTTAAAACGGAATGCAGTTTCTCATTTCTACACAACATGGTGTTGTTACATGAGCAAGAAATGGCCATGACCATGTGGAATGCAGTGTTATTCGTTGTCAGTCATTCATTTAGAGTAGGCATGGTAAGAAACAAATAATTTTTTAAAAATCTGAGTTTCAAGTTAAAAAGATAGTTTCTGTTCCCTAGCAACATATGTGGTGGTGGACATCCAAAAGCAGGTGAGGCCGGTTAGTTTGGAAGGTACGCAAGTAAAATAGTAGTTAGGCATTCCATTGTAATTCAAGATTTAAATAGGTGGCCACAAGTGGTAGCTTTGAAAGTTGCTAGATTTTCAAAAATGCAGTGCAAAGGTTTCTGGCTCTCCTGGTGCGTTGAACCAAAACCAAGCAGCCGAACTGCCCTGCCACAAGCATGTGGCACATGGCTTGACTTTTTGCGTGGAACCAGGGCTGGAGCAGCCAACCTGGTGTCTGTGGCCGCTCCAACAAGCAATCTGGAGGGTGATTATGATTGCTTGACCTGGCTCCATCAGTCCAGGGTGGCTGCTCATGAAACAAGGTGGCTTTAACTGTTTGGTTTGGCAAAAAGTATCTCAGGACAACTGGCACAAAGTGACTGTGAAAGGGTTTATTTATGCCTAAAGGGACACTGAGGACAGATTGATGTTGGCCTGAATACTGCATTACTAGTGACAAAGATGCTGCTTTAACTGAAAACGGGAGCTTTTATAAGCTTGGAAACACACACACACAAAAAAATAAGTACAGGTGTGGTCACCACCGGCTGTTTTTTGCTAGGAGTCGTTGGCGCTTCAAGACAGATCTTTGTGCACAGATCCCTGAGGGCAGGCTACGCTGTCATTCACTTCCTAGTGGTGATTACGGAGTGCATTTTGGTCTTCACCGTAGAACTTGAATCGAGTGATGGGAAAATGGTTAAAACAAATTTTCTTGGTAAGTAGCGCATCTTTTGCTACCGGAAAAACATGAACACATCAGATTGGGCTGTGAAGTTGAGTTTTATTGAGAAGTGAACTTGACTGAAGTTTTCCTCTGTGTCGCCCTCTAAAGGTGTACTAATCAGAATTCTGAGAGAATTCGAAGCGTGTAGTATGATACACTATCCGACCAATCTTAGAAACATCAAATTATTCTCCTGTGTGGCCGATTTCCCCATTAAAATGGATTGAATGTCCCAGCTCCCGCCTTCTCTTTATTAACTGATCATGGAGAGTAGGAGGAGTCAACCAAAGCGTGGAGTGCCTTTCAGCCAATTGCGTGGCAGCTTGCCAATCTGTCATCGGCAAGTGATCTTTGAAAATGTGAGGGTTGCTGGTTAGACTATGTTCAGCCATTACCAGAACTCTTTGGCGCTTCAGGGCTGGTTCCATCGACGACAGGAAATCAAAGTGTGGGCAGAGCGTTGCTCCACAGGCGGGAGTGACTCGTGTCGTCACCTACCGTCGTTATTGCATCTTACGTGACATGGCCATGCACTATGGTGCAGTTCATGCGCCAGTCAGGAGAAAGAACGTAGGCCCTTTTGAAAGTTTTTTCAGGTCCGATTGAGGCACATCCTCACCAAATGAACACCCTGCATTCATGAACCGAACCTCACTTGCAACAAAACCTAATGGCGTCCCACAGACAACAGGAAAAAGTGTAGATCCATGGATGTCACTCACGAGGCTGCAAAAGTGGGGCAGGCACAGGACCTTCGAGAAAGGGGAACCGTAATCACTGACACTCCACAAGGAAAGAAGTGAGGCGTGCAGTTCTGCTGGAGCAGGCGGCGGGGCGCATCAACCTGCGGCCGCAGATGAGTGGAAAACATAATTGCTTCAGGCTTGCTAATTCGATAATGATATGTTCTTTGAACCATGAGTACGTAGTGATTTTATCAAACTTTTACTTACGTCGTGTCCAAAGCAAGTAATAAAAATTACTTTGGTTGTCTTCACGGTTCTCGCTTGCCAGTTGCAAGGTGAAATAAAAGTGAAAACAAAAGTTTCCAGAACTCTTCAGTGCGCCTATAACAGGCTTTGTGGTACATACTGTTCTTTTCATTGTGTAGGTTCCGTGCTGCTTTTTGCTTTGAGGACTAACGCAAATTACCACTCTCGCATCTCTGTTTGCAGTGGAGGGCTGCAGGGAATCGAAGGTCTAGGCTGGTTGTGAGGTCGCTATTAGTTGCCAAGTTTTTTCTTTTTTGTCATTGCCGAACTAGCCCGCTCTATAGCACTGGTGTGAATGCTGAGTTTGCCAGCCGCCTTGATGAGAGTAGTGACACTCTTTCGACTGGCGACTGACTGCCCAGAGCGTTAATTCAGCCTCCCTGCTTGTGGCTCTGTCCTGGAGCAGATGTGGAAGAGCAGCGGAGGAAAGAGAAGCTCCTCGAGTTGCGTGCTCAGAATTCCAAGTCCAACAAGCGGGCCAAGGTGAGTGCACGGAATCTGCCTCCTGCTGTACCCGTGTTTTGTCCTTGGTTTGGCATGTGGCAAGTTGACACTGGGTCTCAGAAATGCTGCGTTCTTCGTGTGTGTAGCTACATAAAATGATGCAAGCATTGAAGGGCTGGACAGGTGAGCTGTCTCTTAGAGTTGGTTGAATGGGTGTCCCATGGGATTTTGCGAGTGTTTTTGCACACGTGGTGCAGTAGTAGTCAGCCAAGCACAGTGTTGTGCTCTCCAGCAAATCCTTGACAGGGTAGAGCCGTGTGCTGGTTTCTCAGCCCAAGTAGTTTCCAAAGGACTCATGTTGGGCCAGTCCCTGATTATGCCTCCAAAAATAGCACAACACATGCAGATGTTGGAAACGCTTACCCGTTGCTGATGTTAACTTTACAAAAGTTGGTTCTTTACCCACGCATAGTGGTTTCACCTTTGGTGAATGTGAAGCTTGTGCACATGACATTGCAGTGCCAGAAGATGGTGCAGTATGAAGGCTTAAATGATATTACGAGCAGGTTGTATTCATTTGCACTTTCTTATTTTTGTAACCCATGAAAACGCAATGATGTGGCCTTATGTAAGTGTCTTCTGGCATCTCCAGAGTAGTGGCTTGCTGGTTTATTGGGGTTTAACGCCCCAAAGCGACTCAGGCTATGAGGGATGCAGTAGTGGCTTGCATAGTCTGGCATGGTTGACACTTCTTCCCTCTTGAGTCTGTGCTAAATGCTGCAAGGATGTGTCGTGCAGGTCATGGCGTCGCGCACCAAAGACAACAACTTTGGCCGCATCCGGCTGACGGAGGACGAAGAAGAGGCGCGGCGCAAGCGGGAGGAGGAGCTGCGGCGCAAGATGCTGACGGACAAGGTGGAGCGGATGAAGGCCCGCATCAAGCTGCAGCAGGAGGAGGAGGCCCAGCCGCACAAGCGCAAGCGCAAGCGACGCAACTCCCAGGGGGAGGTCATCTCAGAGCCCGAGGTACGCTCGCTGCAGCTGGCTCCCATCATCCTTTGATATCGGGAGCCTCATGCAGAATGATGGAAGCATGGCTTTTCTCACTCCTCTGCTAGTGGTACCCCCGTCTGAACTTTCCCAAGCTGCTCAAAAGAAAAATAAGTGTAGCTTAACCCTTTAACCACCAAATGAATTGCTGAAAAATGTACGAAAAATCGGCTAATTGTTTGGCGACCTTTGGCGAAATTGACTGTTGTCAGGCTTAAAACAAGTTCTATAGGCGCAAAGTGTGTTTATAGACAGCTACCACCCTCTAGTGTTGAAGATTGCAAGAAATGCTATTGCTGGCCATATTTCGTCTTTGGTGGTGGCAGCAGCGCAATACCAGACTGGACGAGCGTGTCTTATCATTGCCGATACTATTGGCACAATCTCCCATGACGAGTACAGCTCAGGACTGGTTGTTAAAGGGCTGACCAATAGCAGTTAAATTCCTTGTGAACTCTTGTTCCTGCTATTTGACTACTACGAACTGTTTTGTTGCCCAACTAGAGGTGGAAGCAAACATTGGTGTCCTGCTGTGGCCAAGGTGGCCTTTCATTGCCCTGCTAAGTGTTGTTCAGTGCCAGAGTAGGTTGAGAGTGCTGATGCAGTTTCATTATGACACAGCATGAAAGAATGTGGCCATACAAAAAGAGGAGAGCAACAGAATACTCATGTTGTTTAACTTTTTTTCTTGTGTCTGCATTCTTTTGCAGTTTAACCCTGCCTGTTCCCAGCCTGCCCGTTTAACAGTGAACGCTGCCCAATCGTCACCAGATGGCGTTGCTTACGCAGGGTTCATCGTTAAACAGGCAGGCTGGGAACAGGCAGGTTTACGCATGTCACTTGGGCAGGGTTGGGCAAAAATGTGCAGAGGGATGTCGTGCTGCTGAATGGCGGAGAGTTGCAGACTTCAGATTTCATGTCTGAGTTGTGCTTCAACATGCAGCACCTGAAACTTGTACCAGAAACTGGGTTGTTGCCAGGGGCCATGCGAGTAAGCTAGGCACCGAAGAGAAAGACAGAAAAGGATGACAGAGAGACTCGGAACATGTGGCCTTGTGTCCTTCTCTTGCGGGTCTCTGAGGGGGGAGGAAGGGGGGCCGAGAGGGTTCGGGGCATGATGAGCGGCGCTTGCGAGCAGGAGCCGGTCTCTGCCTCGCAGAAGAAGGATCCCCACGAGCGCAAGCCCCGCAAGCGTAAGTACGAGCTGTACACGGGGGAGCCCTCTGGTGGTGAGGAAGAGGAGCGTCGGAAGCCCCCGCCGAAGGCAGCGCCCCGGCCGGCCCCCATCGTGGACTACCACACGCTGCTGCAGCTGGCCAACGCCAAGCAGCACGAGCCGGTGGTGATCGAGCGGCTGGCACCCGCCAGGACCGAAGAGTCGCGTCCCCTCACCAAGCAGGAGAAAGAGCGCCGCCTTGAGGAGGAGCTGCACCGCAAGGTGGGCCACTTCTTAGTGGTTTGTTGTAAAAACGGAAGGAAGGGATGTTGCTGGTCACGGCAATTGCTGTCTCATATCTTAAAGGTGATCGGAGAAGCCTTCTGAGGAGAGTGCATAAGCCCTTTCCAGCTACTTTTTTATACTCGCACTCTCTTTTGTTTCATGCTTCTGCATATCTCTGTTAAGAGGTGGCTATGGGTGAGATTCTTTCAGACGTCATGCGACTGGCATGGCTGTGGCTAGTCGGGAAGCTCCACCCTCCAGGAAATTCCTGCGCTTATTGGCAGCCGACGGTGGGGTCAGGCAGAGGAGCGCCAGCCTTTGAGCATGCACAAGGTGGCCGGAGGAGAGGGAAAGGCACAGAGATGGTGGAGTTCAAATTTCGACTACAGATAACTCAGCTTCTATGAAACGTATTAAAAAAAAATTCTTTTTGGAGGATATTTGTGAAGGATGGACGGCACTGAGCTTATCAACGTACACATGCTTGTGCAAAGACAGAAAGGGAGCACAGTCATGAATGCATGACGTGCGAGCCGAAATCAAGAAGAGGAAATAAGACTTGGGTGGGATACGCAGTGTACAGAAGGGATGAACAACGATTTTTTTTACCTTTTATGGTAATGGATTGGCTTTCAAGAGAGGGAAAATTTAACGGGCTAGGGAAAGGATCAGGGGAGGGTTTGAAATCTGGGGATTTGTTAACAAGAGGTATGGTGGCCACGCCTGGAACAGGACAGCATTAATTGGAGACCACAGGGTCCTGCAGTGTACGTAACCAGCATGGTAACGATGATGGTGATGGTGGCAAGTGGTAGCAAAGTTGCATGTACATGTAATCATGAGTCTTCTTTTATATTTGGACTGGTAGCAGCATTAGCACTGTTATACACTGTACCACTGCTTGCTCCCCGGTGGGTGAGGCCCACAGAGTTCCTGGTATACCTTAGTGACGGGAGGCCATTGCTCTTCGTTTCTCGTGGAGGCAGTTGGGAGGAAGCTGTTCATCTGTCTTTGTGTGTGCTTTGAACCTGGATGTACTGTCTTGTCTGGCTGGTCATGTTGTAATGCAGAATCATTTTAAAGGCAGAATGAGAGACCTCAGAATAGTCCTTCGTGCACCATTCTGCTGGTGCTATTGTCTGCAAGTGCGGGATGCAGTTTATTGACTGGTGAGGAGCCACAATGTAGGAAGTCCGAGGCAACCAGGAGGACTGCAGAACAGAGAGAATTATGTGTGCTTTTAACGCGAGAGTGTTAGTATCCCCATGTCAGAAAAATTGTCCGGCGTTGGCAATTGTTTGAAGCCTCGGGGCCGGAGCAAACGGCTGCGCTGGCAATCTAGATGGGCCACCTAGGTAACTTGACCTTGTGGCGTCATCACAGCCTGCCCACTTGATTGTGAGCAAACTGTCCACCGGGGCAGGTGGTAGGTAAATTAATAATTGGTCACAAGAGGTTGCTCGGGAAGAACATGGCTCTCACAAGCCCCACCAGTGGAAGATTTGCAGGGCAGGGGCGCATCTTTTAACACCTACGATAGGAGTGGTATGAGGACTCCCATTGATCTATGAATGTCAAGTAGAGAATGACCAATTGTGCATATATGTTCATTAACCCATTAATTTAAGGCGGAACATAAGTGTCCCCTACAGTTTTTTTTTTATGTCTGATGTACAGTATGCGTCACACTTGGAGGGAACACGGGAGCGCATGGCCTCTGCGCTTTGCAAAGCAAAGCACTGCGGCCTGTGGCCAGCAATAGTCGGAGGCAAAGGCGCATGCCCAGTAAGCACGGCTAACCTCTTTCCGCGCATATGCCTGGAGCCGCCCCTTCTCACCAGCCGTCAGCGGCAGTGAAGCGCAGAGGCCATGCGCTCCCGTGTTCCCTCTAAGTATGACGCATACTATACCTCTCAAAATGTGTGTATCTGCGAGTGCCCTATAAGCCCAGAATGAGGTCTGCATTTCAGTTTGTATTTCAAAAAGAGAGCAAAAACTTTTTTTGTTCAGGTTGCGAATCCACGCAGTGCGTGCAGTACACAGTATATCAGAAAGGCCAGGGTAGGTGCTGCCCTTTCTTGTGAACCCGTTCAGAAGCTGTCTCCCACACAGTATACAGTCGATCCCGGATATATCGAACTCGAAGGGGATCGCGAAAAAGTTCGATATATCAATAATTCGAAATATAAAATATGCCTATTAGACGCTTATTTTAAAACTGCGCAAATCTCGGACAATTTTCCGGGATCGTAGCAAGTGGGAACTTACCGATTTACTCCTCTCAAGTCCACAAAAACGAAAGCACAACTCCACGATCAGCGCGCTTTATTTCGCAAGGAAAAAGTCAATGAGCTTTGCTTGCCTCTTCCTCTGCACCATGCAGTTCATTAAGCTGTCCTCAAGCTTGTTGATAGTATCCAAATGAGAAAGTCCAGTGCCCTCCATTGCGCCACAACAGCGACGAATGACGCTGAATGCGGATGCAAGTTCAGCCGCAGTGCATGGCGGCTGGGCCTCTTCGCACAATCTTCGTCACTGCTCGGGTCCGCTTCCTCGGTATCGATGATGTCAGCCACGATGTGAGCATCAGAAATTAGGTGTCTGCGGGCCTGCGGCCAGCAGGGTTTCCCTCTTCCCAGCTCCTTATGGCCATTCCCATTTCCTTTCACACCCCCCACAAAGTTCCCATCAGTGACTAAGAGCGCAGCTGTCCAAGGCCAGCGCCGCGTGAACCCTTATTAGGAGAAGCCCATTTGCAGGAGCGCGCGCTAGTGGAAGAAGCCCACTTCCAGGGTGGCGCGTACTGGGAGAAGTGCACTTGCGGGGGCTCGGCATGGCACGGAGTTCGATATATCAAATATAGGGTGCACAGGAGTTCGATAAACGTAAACAAATTTCCTATACTTTTGCATGAGATTCCCAAGGGGATTCTAAATCTGTTCGATATAGGCAATAATTCGATATATCCGGGTTCTATATATCCGGGATTGACTGTATAAGCAAGAGCAAGTTGTCATTGCTGGTTAGCCCATACTACTTCCCACTGTTTAGTTGTTGCACACTGTGCACTGACAATGTTTGGCGTGCAATAGAGGGACCTAAATCACTCAGCCATTTGGTGTTGTGGAATGTTGTCCTCACTGAGGCACTGCAAGAGCTCGCACTAAGCTATGGGTGCACTTTGAAGGGTTCATTTTTAGCGCATTTCATTGTTCTTTTACTGTGTCTAAATAGAGTTTTCAGCAGCTGCTCAGCTTAACAGGTTTCATTTCGGCTGAGCCTAATGTGTTGGAGCACCGCACAAGGGTTGAGAAAAAAAAAAACCTTTTGCATCAAGTTCATTTTCTGGAGAGAAAAATTGGCAGCTATAGTTGTATACCATATGCCATCCCTTGCCCCTGTGGGTCTCTTGTGGGAACTTTCACGGTAGAACAAAGGGAGGCAGCCTTTGCACTCTTCCTGCATTGCTGTGGGACTCACTTCGTACAGATTCTGTGCTCCTCTATTGCTGCTGCAGTAGTGCCTTGCTTGCTGCGGTTTTTCACCTGTACCATTGGGTGGCACATTGGTCTCTGTGCAGGGCGTCAAGGTGCCATCCAAATTCCCACCAGCCAAGCGGAAAGACCGGCCCTCTGGGCAGCAAACATCGACAGCAACTGTCAATGGCAGGCGGCCCCCCACTGGACCTGACAAGGCAGCCAAGTCATCGGAGCGGGCGGAGCGGTCGGACCGGTTGGAGCGGTCGGACCGGTTGGAGCGGGCGGACCGGTCGGAACGGGCGGACCGGTCGGAGCGGGCGGACCGGTCGGAGCGGACGGAGCGGGTGGACCGGTCGGAGCGGACGGAGAGGTCGGAGCGGGCGGAGCGGCCAGAGCGGGCGGAGAGGTCAGAGCGTGAACGGTTGTTAGCAGAGCGTCAGCGGCTCATGGAGGAGGAGGAGCGGGAGCTTAAGGAGATGGAGCAGCGACTGGCTGAGCGCCGCAAGGAGATCGCACGGAAGCAGCGAGAACTCGAGGAGAAAGAGGTGGGTGTGCTGGGGGTGCCTATTGTGCAGCCGGCCAATGATGTGATTGCTGCGGCTAGCTGTGCCAAACTGCGCCAAAAGGCACAACCTGGTGCATGCTGCTACATTACAGCAAGTTACCGAGTAATCTGCACCGAGCCCGCGCCAAAACTCCGTATTTCCCTGTTGCGTACAGAATTATCGGGCACCTTGTGTTATCCTACCTCTTGTGTTAGGCAGCACAAATGGAAAACACAATTTTTCCAAGAATCCTTCAATCAGTCCTTAGTACACCGCCTGTATTCCGGGGCCTAAAATGGGAACTGTTGGGGATAAGAGTTAATGGAGAATACCTAAGTAATCTGCGATTTGCTGATGACACTCACTCAGCTAAGTCGTTCAGGACATGAACTGCAAAGAATGATCAATGAGTTAGACAGGCAGAGCAGAACAGTGTGGCTGTGAAAACGCTGTCATGTCGTACTCTTTAAAGGCTACGCTCAAGCATCCTCCAATATTTTGTTTTTTTGCTGTTTTTACTTTCAACTGCGCACTATGTGCTCAAAGGAATGTCGATAGTTGGTGAAAGGGCCGCTGTTCCAGTCGCTCCTCCACCAGTGCACCGCCACTCAGAACGGCAATGGCGTCGGGGAGCGTCGGTTGCTGACAGAAGAGCCAACACCGCTCATGTGTAGTTTCTCTTTGGCTTTGACATATTTGAAGACTGCCCGCCATGTTCCACCTGTTTTGAACGTAGTGCTTCGGCAGTCACTATTTGTGCGCCGGGTCTGGTAAGCGTCTGGCGCTCATTCACGGCTACATTCAAGATGGCTGTCATTCTTTACGCTGAAGAAACGAACATCTCGGAACGGGTGATACAGGTGTGGCGGCTGCAGCGAGGTGAAATTTTCAGCTGTTCCACTCGGTTTCGTGATGTGGCTGTTTGCGAAGTACGGCTTTCGCTGGACGACGATGTTAGAACGATGTGCTGTGGGACTGCAGCAGCAACCATGGCGACAGCGCTAGTGAGGACGATGGCGTGCATGCGGACGAGTAGTCCAGTGACTAATACATTTTAGTTTTGGAATGTGCCCACGAGCACGCCCGCATGCGGCAGCCGATAGCATCTAAGGATAAGGGGCGGCGGCCAGATAATGCTATCACATTCTTCTATTAAAGGGGAATCTTAAGAGACTTCCAAGTTTTCTTTTTTTTCCTGATATGAGATGTGCGGGGGTCGACTTACATTCGAGTCGACTTACAATCATGTAAATACAGTAACTGCTGGTCCTTAAGGTTAACAGAGTGAATTCCAAGAGAAGGAAAGCGATGCTTGTGATATTAAGCAGAGGGAGCTTCTGTGCAACTAATGTGATTCGAGACCGTGGTGGCATTAGCAGTTTTTTTTAGACCAAGACAAAATGGCCAGTTTATTTGGACACGTCAGATGGGTTTATTGTTCCAGAATATGAGCCCACCAGTTAGTATCTGTGGAATCTTGTCGTTACATGTTTTGTTGGCCTTTGGGCGCCATGTCTTTCAAGACCCGAGTGAAGTCTCTTGATTGTTGTGTGGCGGAGTTGCAGCAGGCTTCCTTTGGTCCCCTCCCCCAGGCAAAGGCAGCGGCCGAGAAGCGACCGTCAGACAAGCTGGCACCGCCCCGGAAGCCTCCTTCTGGCCAGCCCGCAGTGCGTCCAGTCTCCATGGGCAGAGAGAGGAGAGACCGGGAGGGCACCTCATCGGCCAAGAAGCCACCCAGCAGCAGCGCAGTCAACGACAGGAGACCCAAGAGTTCTGCCGAGGCGCACAGTCGAGCACCATCCTCATCCGTCTCCAAAAAGCCATCCTCATCGTCAACATCATCATCATCTAAAGACGCTCTCAAGGTGGGCCACTTGAGGCATTGCTTCCCACTCGCTCTGGCTTCGTGCAGCACAAGTGTGTACACTAGGGTCTCAATTGTCGGTTGACTTTTAGGGGACTGTGTGAAAGTGTCGTATAATCCGTGTGTCGTATACAGTCGACGACCGATTTTTCGGACTCTCTAGGGGCCGCGAAAACGACCGAAAGATCGGGCAGTCCGGAAAATCAAATTTCACCGAAAAAATCACGAACTTATTACCACTATGCCGGAGAAAGCGGCCAATTGTATTGCACACATTTTAAAGCTCCTCATGACTATATTTTGCCGCGCGAAATACCGTATAAACGCGTATAAGGGCCGCACTTTTTTTTTTCCAGATTCGAGGGCCAATTTTCGGGGTGCGG
This sequence comes from Amblyomma mixtum, assembly GCF_055824585.1. NCBI lineage: Eukaryota > Metazoa > Arthropoda > Arachnida > Ixodida > Ixodidae > Amblyomma > Amblyomma mixtum. The sequence goes on from NC_143012.1 coordinate 155,167,121, forward strand.
CCCATACACGCAATATGCGAAAAAAAAATTTTTTTTTAAAGTAAAAACACACCAACCAGGGAATGAGCGACATTTATTCTACGTTCAATCGTCACTCGCGAAGTATTTAGACTCCTGAGCTGGTGCTGCGCTCTGGTGCACGCTCATGCCAAAAGAAGCCGCGCAGCATGTCCGCTGTCAACGCGTAGCCGTTGTTCCGAAATTCCATCACATAGAGGAGCAGCTCTTCTTCCAGTTCAGGAAACTCGCACGGCTTGACTCGGAAAGCGCACTTTTTGCAGCTTGTGTTTCTCTTTTGGTTGCACCATCATCGGACGCACTTCTCGGCCACGTCGAATTTCCCGCCCTTCGCACGCTTACCGACCGCGTTCGAGAGCTAACTCCCAGCCGTGTAGCTTAAGGTGCTTGCCCATCGCGCTAAAACTGTGAAGCTCGGCGGCAGCACGCGAAAGCCACTATCACGGCGAACGCGACGCGCCACGAAAGGCTGGAGCTGGCGATACTGATGCCGATGTGAACAGCGGAAAATCGCGACCGAGAAAAATGTTGATGATAATGATCACGGCGCCATCCATAGACGGCACTTGGAAGCTCCGGTGCGCGCGCGTGGCCTCCGCGAACGGCGCAGCGCCGGAGCAGATCGCGGCCGCGATAAGATCCGGCAGCGCGATAAGATCCGGCGGCGCGATAAGATCCGGCGGCGCGCCGTGCGCTTCGATCGCGGAGGTGTAGATCGTATTCGCGTTCCGTGTTCGGGACTAAAGACTCGGCACAGATGAGTTCCGTGAATTCAGACTACGGTTCAAGTTCGTGCGGCGGAAGACATTCAAGGACAGTACGAATTCGAAAACACGCGAGCGCAATGTGCAGACTCGCGCAGAATTTCAGCGTCGCAAGTTAAGAGGCTCCCTTTTAGCTTGAATTTCATTTTGTTTGATCAAGTTTTCGATCTCTCCTGCAGTTTGAATTAATGAGGTTCCACTGTACACATTATATGGCGGCTTGGGTACTGGCGGCGAGTGCGAACGAGGTCCGAAAAATCGAGTAGTCAGTTGCGGTGCATCCGAAATTTCAAGCGCTCTTACACATTGGCTCTATGGGCCATGTCGCGGTGCCGCGAAAAAGTCCGAATAATCAAGCATGTCCGAAAAATCAGGCGTCCGAATTTTCGGTCGTCGACTGTAATTGGAAATCTCGCACAGTGGACGTATTCGCACCATAAATGCACCCACTACTCTGGCTGTAGAAATATACTGTCTTTTTTTCTTCATGTGCCATAAAAGCGCCTCAGGATTACTACTACTCAGAACTACTGCTCAGAATTAGTCCATACTAAGGTAATTGTGACGTGTCGCGTGCAGAATAGTGAATTAAGTGCAGATATGCTTTGCAACTACTGGGTAGTTCTGGGGCAAATCTGTTCCAAACTTCTCTGTTCCCTACAGGGATGAGTAGAATAATGTAACGCTTACTGGAGCATAGGTAGGTGCCATAAAGTTTTGGAAAGCTGTCTGAAACTTATGTCATAGTATTTACACTGTGCTATATCTTCTCTTAACTATTGCTATTTTATCAAAAATACTGTTTTCTGAATGTTTCTATTCATGCCTTACAGCAATAGGGAAGCAGACTGCTAAGGCCGTGCATAAAATTTCTCATTCCGTGGCCCCAAAGACATAAAAAAAAAAATCTAAAGACGAGGTATCGAGTTGTGGTCCTTTATTTTGATGATGATGATAATTAGTTTTTACAGCTCAAGGCCATCTGTGGCCAAAGAGTGCAGTTAACTTTCTCCGGATCGTCGTCGGAATGGCCGGTTGGTATGATCGAATGCTGGACGCTTCACGTCTTCGTACGCTCGTCCGGCGACACGTTGCCGGTTGGGGCAGCCACTCCAAACTCCTTGACAACAAAACTAGTTTATTGAAGACTGGAACAAAATACAAGTACTAAGAGAAAAGGCTGTTTAAAAGAAGGGCCGTATAAAAGCAGCCGAGACTGAGACTCTGCGCGCTCCTCTCGCTGTTTGTTTGCAGTGGGTTTTAATACCTTCGGTAATGGGGCGGAGCTTTATTAAATCTGCTCTCGCCCAATTTCAACCAATCCCGCTGCAATGGCACTGCAGGTACAAGTAGGTAGAGCCCAGTGCTCGCCAGAGCCCCACTCTAGAGGCGCCAGTAAGTCCACTGCTTCGAGGGTTTCAAAAGTCGCCGACCTTACTGTCCCCCACCCCCACTTGACAGGTCGTCTCTCTTCAATGGGAAACGGTCGTCGCCCCTTGGTCCCCGTTTCCCGCGGCTTTGGACAGTGTCTGAAGCGCGCGACGTGCTGTCACCATTGTCAACCCCTCCTGACTTCAGACGGACACGGTAGGGGGAAATTAGCTACTGGCGCCGTAGGCGTCTAGCTTAACAAGTGCCATACACAAGAGGATTGGTCATCATGGGTCAGTGCAGTCCTCCTTCATTTTCATCGAGGCAGCTAGGTACATACAGCCAGGTAGCTTGCTGCAGGCTACATGCTGTGTTTTTTTCTCTTCCCAGAACGGCAGCCGCCCACGGGACGTCCCCTCCTCTGCCTCCAAGAAGCCCGTCTCATCGTCCAAGTCCAGGGTCGAGGACGGGGAGGATGAGGACACCTTCTACGCCTACTCGCACAAGCCCAAGGCCCCACTGACCAAGGGTTCTTCCTCATCGCAGCCGACCAAGAAGCTGTCCTCTGGTGCAGCCGATGCCAAGCGCAGCTCCTCTTCCTCGGGGCCTTCCCAGAGGCCATCCTCGCACAGCAAGGACGACAGCCGGAATTCAATGCACAAATCATCTGCAGTTCCCAGCAGGGCCCGAGAAGAGGCGCGTCGGAAGGATGACGACAAGCCGGTGTCCCGGGTGAGTTGGCCTTGACTGAACTGGTCAGGGGCTGTGAAAGGGGGTCTCCAGAATGATGTGATATTCCTAAAATGCTAAAGGGCGCAGCGTCACAAATATCCTCCAGCAAAAATTTTTTTGATGCATTTTGTGGAAGCTGGGTTATTTGTAGTCAAAATTTGAATTTATGCATCATCGTGCCTTTTTCTTTCCTCTTGTCATTTCTTGTCACCCGCGTAACGGCACTCACGAGGCATCCATGCGGTTCTATAAATGAAAAAAAAATATGTATATAAAATGCTTTTACACAAGAAAGCACACCCCACAAGATAGCATCCGCACACCTTTGTGCAAAAGTTTGGGGAAGCTGTCTTGTGGGAGCACTCTTTCTTGCGGGGAAGCTTTCTTGCCGGTTCGAAAAACAGTCTGATAACTGCATCGCGCGTGTGTCATGTGCCGTGCGTTGCCTCCCTCAGAATTTAAGGCGCTTATGCACAATGAGCGCGTGCTCCATTCTAGTACCAGTCAACACTTTGTGGTTGCTCAAGCATGCGGTGGTTCTGTGCAGTTTCTCATTTGCGCACCTGGCTCACTCCTTTAAACACTCCTCCCCATCCTGTCACTGTTACCACAGATAGCATCGCTGATAACGTCGTCAGTGATGTAATTAGCGACATTACTGTGTGGCTCTGCTAAAGATATGACAGGGTGTGGCAAGATTGGTGCAAAAAGTGCCACTAGCAGTTATCGTCGTAAAGAGTGAAAGGTTGTAGGCACACTGTTGTTCAGTGTGGGGCACTGCTCTGTGCGAGCGTTGATGTGGAGCCGTGTGTTGTGCAGCTGAGTGTGGAGGAGCTGGCGAGGCGCAAGGAGCAGGCGATGCGCATCAAGCGCCAGTTGGAGGAGAAGCGCAGGCAGCCGGAGGAGCCCGCCCCCAAGCCCGTGGCCAAGAAGCTCAGCTACGAGGAGCAGTACGAGGACCTGTACCGGCGGCTGCAGGGCGGTCAGTGGCCTCCTCTCGTTCTCACTGGTGGAATGATGGCACTTGCCATGTGCAGAGCTCCTGAAAGTCCCAAGCTGATCAGCCGACACACTGATTAGCCCGATATTTGGAGATCTGCAGTCTGTTGCATCATCTGTGGCACTCGTATAAACTGCCCAGGGCTGCCCAAAAGTTGCCGAGCTCTGCTGATGGCAAACTCCAGAGCTCGTAGGTTGTCCCCAGTCCACGTCCAGGTATTAGCTGCAGAAACAGAGTTCCCTTATTCAGAACGAGAAACTGGATGAATTGGAGTTTGAAGATTGGATGCAGGAAGGTTGTGTGTGGGGGTCTTGTACTTTTGTTTGAGATTGAAGTACTACCCTGTACCTAATGAAAAAGAGATAAGAAAATGTTGACACAGGACGTGTAATTTGCAAAGCAGTAGAATAACCAGTGGTCATCTGTGGTTCATTTGGAATGGCTCCAGAAAGGGGCACATTTTCATCACCTCATATGTCTTATGATGCTAGTGAGAGTCGGCCGTGCAAAAAAAAAGTTTGCTTGTGGCATAATTAAAAGGTCCACATGAAACAGCATCTCTGCTTGGTTCTGCCATTCCTTTTTTTTTTTTATCATTCCTTAAATGGAGATTCCTGCTGACCGAATCGGGGAGTAGCGGGGGAACATGCGTTGGCCGCTGCCTCATGTGATTTGTGTGGGCTTGGCAGGAGAGGGAAGGGTTGGCTACAGAATTGGGAATGGTGTGCAGTGCATATATGAGCTGTGCACTACTGACACTGGCCCACAGCCGAAGCCCTTGTCGTGGCAGTACGAGAGTTAATGTGCGATAGAATCTCAAGTACACGAATTTCGGTACGATATGAATTTGTGAAATTTCCAAGTTCGAGTGCGTCATGAACGTATCTGTAGAAATGAAGATAATTCGAATTATAATCCGAATTATCTCCCGCGCCACTACGGGTGATACGAACGCGAGAGTGCAACCGCACCTCCTTCGCCAATCGCACTGTGTGCACAGTGTGTGTGCATGGCCGAATATCACCGAACCACGATTGCCAGTCATGTGTAAAGCCTCCTAGTTTTTTATGATTCCGTGAGAAATTGTGGGTTTCAGCATTTTTCGTGAAATTTTGCATTACTGTTAGCAGCCACATTCCTTTTTTCGATGACATTGCGTTCGTGGGCATTGGTAGGGATGACGGAATGATCGGAATGTGATTAATTTATCTACTGTATTTTCTTGAAAGGTGGAATCCGGTAAAGGTCGATTCACACGACAGACCAGGCGTCATGTGTTGTCCTACCACTCCGTGAGGTGTATGCCTGGCCTGTGTAGGGAGAATGGCTGTGTTGTGCATTTCTAATCCACCTCTCTCTCCGTACATGGGCCAGGCCCAGACCTTACGGAGCAGAGGTGAGACGTCACATGGTGCTTGGTCTATAGGCCAATGGCCAGTCATGTCAACTCACCTGAGATGGGGTAGAGACACCGAAATTTTCGTAACATACTTTCGCTTTTGAATGATGCTTACGACTAGTAAACATGAATTGCTACGTGAAATTCACTGAAGCTCATTGCCTAATTTATAATTGTATTTATTTTTTCATGTAGTTTTGGTTTTGGTTGCAGCTGTCAAAAGACGGTCGTGACATCACGAGCGAGCACCAGATCACATGAGGCATACAAAAGCTGTGATGTATATTAGCTCTTTGTTCACTTGCTGCCATTCGGGATTCCGGGCTTTTAGAGGGTTTTGAGGCACCAATTTTGAGGCTGTAAAGAGCTTGTTGTGGGCTTCTTCACAGTGGCCATGAGCAGCTGCAAATAAATTCCCGTCAGTTGTAAATAGATTTGCGTGGATGATTTCTTGTGCTTCAACATGCAGGTTTTGTTCATTTTTAATGTGAATTTCTCGCTACCCCTTTGAAATTCATATTGTTGAGATTCGGTCTATCGTTCAGAGAGGTCTGCGCTGATCGGCCATAACAGAGGCCTCTATCATCTAGCTGAGGTATTGCCTCCACAAAGGAGCTCTTAGATGCTAAGAAAATGTTTCAGCCACATTGGGACTGCATTTTCTAGAAATGACAAAATGTGTCAAGCCAGATAGCCTCCTGCCAGAGTGCAGGAAGATCTTCCAGCAGTGGCTCAAGCACATTTTCTATCTCGCAGACTTTGACCACAAATGCAAGGTGATCCACCTTTGGAGCATTATACGGGCCGGGGTGTGTGTGTGTGTGTGTGTGCGAGTGTTGGTTTACCCCGTTGAGGTGAACTGTCAGTGGCCTGGGCTAGTGTCTCAGGTGCAGTGGAGGTTGGGGGGGGGGCCAGCGTTGCTGAGGGGTGTCGTTCTGTGCCCTGCAGTCGAGTACATCGAGTCAGAAGAGGAGGATGACGAGTACGAGGATGAGGAGGACGAGATGGACGACTTCATCGACGACACCCCACAGGATGCCGAGCTGGACTACTCCAAGCACATCCGGGAGATCTTTGGCTACGACAAGAACATGTGAGCAGAGTATACGATCCGTCCTTGGCTGTGTTCTTTGAGAGTGGGCATGGCCAGAAGAGTGCCCAAACTGGGATGTGGCTGCTGGGTGGCCAAAGTAAAAGGAAGCTATGGGATTTGAATCTGTTGGCTGCGCATTGCAAAAGGTTTAGTGCTCATAGGTCAGAAAGAAAGATGGCACAAGTACAGAGCCTCACTTGCAGAATGGCCTCCCTAATAGACATGGGAGAGCGGTGCAAATTTTTTCTTGTATGGTTCCCCGCTACCCAGAAGACATGAACGGGCACTACCATGACCTTCGTCCCCACCATATGGAGAGCTCTGTGCACGACTATGGCTTTCATTGACATATTGTAGAAGAATATTGCTCATATTCAAGTCCAAAAAGGTGAAAGCAAACTGCAGCCTCTTGCAGAACAGACTTTCGCACAGACTGCATAAGTGACTTGTTTCATGGTAGGGGCCACTGTGTGTGTATTCTGGGCCATGCAGGAAGCAGGATGTGGAGACACCCACACTATGGTTGTGAGCTTGCTGATTGTGCAGGAACATAATTTGGGTGCATGGGGAACCTTTCCAGTTTGTCAGACGTGAAAAAAAATATAATCTAAACAGTAAAAGTACTGTTCAAGTTGGAAGAGCCCTCAAGAGCTGCTGAGAGGTTGGACAGTCACGGAAGAGCTTTTGGTATGTGTTTCCAACATCCCTGTAATTGTTCTGCGATGTCTAAACTCTGGAGCTAAAATCGTGACTGTGTAGGTTCTCTGGCAAACAGCAGCAGTTTCGAAATGCTTCATATGACATACATATTTTTTTGTTGCTTTTGGTGCAGGTTTGAAGATGACGAGGATGATGAAGCCATGGAGTCCAGCTACGCACAGCAGATGAAGGAGGAAGTGCGGAGGTGAGACAGCATTGGATGCGTCTGCCATTGTTGACATGCCAGGAGCTGTGGCGTGTAAACTAGGGTTTGTTTTGGGCCTGCCGCTGTGACCTTAATACAGTAATGCTTGTTGCAGCAAACAGGGAAAAAAAATTGTAAAATAGTTAGAAATCGCCGAAATTCGTAATATGAAATTTCGACATGCAGTCACGTTGGAGAAGCTGAATTTAGTTGGTGAAATAATGACAACTGAGAGACGCCTTTTCCGAAGTTTTAGAGCTGTTTCAAAGCCATGTGTGGCGATTGCAAAGCCCGCTATGAACGTCCACGGTTTTGTCACTGTAAGGTCTCTTTGTTGCAGAAGTTTAGAAAACGGAAATTTATTGTGACCATGAATTTCAGGCTGCTCTGCCGTTAGGGTTAGCTTTCACACAAAATTATCTTACAGCAGACCTCGAGCATCTCTGGCAGCTTACACGTTAGCCTTGCATTGATGGATATGGTGGAGAAGACCATTACTTCGGATACGCTAGTAACTCATGTACTGGTGTGAGCAGAAGTGAAAATTATTCACATTTTTATGGTCTGTTTTACATTTGGTACATTGCGTGCTACGGAGTTAATTTATGTTTTTTATTGCTGTTAACTAGGATGCAATGCTCTGAGCAGCAGACTAATGACGCATATGGTGGCTGTCAGTGAGAGAAGTGACTGTGTGGCCTTTGTGGCGAGGCCCCACTGATGGGTGGCGACCATTCGTGTCTGTGCAGTGCAAGGATCGGACTCAAGGAGGACATTGAGGACATGAAGCGTGAGGAGGAAGAGCTGCGGCAGAAGCAGATGCGGAAGCTGCAGATGATGCGCAAGATGCACCGCAAGCTGTAGCTCCCCCTCCTGGCGATACGTTCCATTCGTGGTGGCATGCCGGTCCCCTGGTGGCCCCAGACACTGTTGCCAGGCTGTTGTCCCTGGTTGACGGGAGGGGGCCTCTCTGCCGTCTTAATGCGCTTCCATACTTGCCATCGTTTGGTGTTGTGTGCTGCTGCTGCAGCTTTGCCCACTTCCTGCCTTGCTGGGAGGTCATCAGCAGAACGCTTTGCGCCGAAAGACTGATTGTTTGTTGAGAACGGCGCCGTTGGTACCTACGAGCGCAGGTAGATGATACATGTGGTTCGCACAAGCCCCAACTGCCGCACGATGTGTATGCCGAGGTTTGCCTTTATGTATATGCTTCTCACTGGTTCACTGGGGCACAGAACAGCGTGTCTGCGTGCTGGTTCCAGAAGGGAATGGTGTTTATTCCCGAGTTGCTGCTTTCGCGTGCTGTTTAGCCAGCATCGATGGGAGCCGGCTGTACCACCATATTGCCCTCTGCGGTTTTTCAGTCTGTCACAGACTTCGAGGCTGTTGGGGCGCTCCATTATTGACGCACAAAGTGTCGCATGTTGGGAGTGGCCTGTGTTTGCTGGCCGCATAATGCAGACACAGTTCCACAGGTTATCCAACAGCACAAATTCCATTTAGGCATACCGAATGCTGCTCTGTCAATCACAGCGGCTATACTGCTTTACACTGTTGGCACTGTCTTCACTTGCTCAGCCATAGCGTTGGCCTTAACTTGCATTCAGTAGGCCTTGATTGGTTGGCACGTGTTCGTCTGTAGCATGGCATTAGCTTCTAATGATGCTGCAAGTTCGCACTTATGGCTCACAAGCGGTCTGTCCGGTGGCATGGCTTAGCCATTATCAGCCATCGGCCTGAGCTTAGTCATAACTGCTAACTTCCTTGAGCCAGTGAGATGGATCTCTGCCAGGGTCTGAAGGCTGTTTTTCCTTTTCTTTTTATTTCTGTAAAGTCATCAGGTTTCTATGCCTTGTGTTTGCACTCTGTGCTCGCAGGTCTGCACACTTTCTTCGCATCTCTCTGCGAGTGCTGTACAGGTGGGGGGCGTGTGTGTGTCTGTCTCCCTGTGCTTCTTTTGCGAAGCTAAGCGGAAAGCTTCGACCCTTGGTCACGAGCATTTTTCATCGCGATGCCCAGCCTGAGGTGCTGGTGCGTGGTGCTTATTGTGGAGGAGGCTGGCATCTCGTGCCTCTTCAGCTGTGTTGGAATGTGTGGTATAGAGAAGGAGACGATGGAAGTAGGGCCGGACTTTGCGCAGTGCGAAGCCCGTGCACCTCGACTGTGTGGGTGCCAATGACGGGAGGCTGCAATCGGCCCTCGAGGAGTCATATTGACTGCTCTTTGGTTTGATAAAAAAAAAAAAGAATAAAATATTTTTGACAAAGCATGCCAGTGCCTTCAAATTTTTCCAGCATGACACAATGAGACAGGAGCACATGCAGCTTGTGTACGGGGGCCTCCTGTTTCAGCTTGTGTATATATGCGAGCTCAAGTATTGCATCGTGGATAACCAGATGCAATCCGGTAATCACTGCAGACCATCCAGCGTTATCCTGTGTTGTTCTTCTCCTGGTGTCTCGTACTTTCGCTAGTGAAGTTATGTCTGATATAGTACACCAACTAGCCCACATGATTACCTTGTTACAGACCATGACATTTCCTGTAAGTATTGCTTTTTGCTTGCAAGTAGGTGCATGTTGTTAACCCTAATAATTTCTTCGTGGATGAAAACAATTAGCATTATTGTGCTCTAGCTGGTTTGTGTAGCTGCGAGTTCACAAGGTCAGTTACTGATCCTAATGTGGCAGAATTAAATCCTGCTCTTTGTGGCCACAATTCTAGGGGGGGGGGGTAACATGCAAAAATGCTCGTGTGATGTCAGTGCATGCTCTCAATTGGCGAGGTGGTCTGACTTAACTTGGAGCCTCCTATATGGCACCCTTCGTAGCCCACGTGTCACTTCGGGACATTGGTTCACACATCTCATTAGCAGGACCTTTAACTTGGCAGACACAAGTGATTACGAGTGGCCACTGCCTTTTGTTGAGGGGGGGGGACACAGTGTTGCTATCTGTACTTTTCTCGGTGAATCTTCCGAGGTGCAAGGTTGCAATGGTCGCTCAAACTCCTTTTGCACAAAGCATAAGGTACGGAGGAAACGGAAGGTACTTCCTCCATTTCCACAAGAATTTAAACACTGAATCGCAAGCAATGGAAGTGTCTCACTGTGCAGCTCACAAATTATTTCTCGTGCAACAGTTTTGCTGAAATTTTCTTTGGCATTTAGTGTAACTAGTAGGTTCAGGTGCATCTTGATTCTTTTCTTGCGTGAAACTAAATTTGGGCTACAATGATTACACTAAATTTAGACTAGAGGTTAAGTAGCAGAGCGTCCGCAATATCCAGAGCTTATTGCCGCTTTTGCTATAACTGGAAAGCAATGCACCACAAACAATAAAGTGACATACTGTCGCACTGCGTATGAGCTGCAACGCACAAGATGTGGTAGGAGCTCAGTTCTCAAACCAATGTGAGCCCAGTGGTTCTGGAAATCGATGCAGTTAACTGTTGACAAGGACAAAGCACGCCAAATTTCTTTGCTAGTTTGGCACTCCATGTGAAGAAGCATTGATGTACTACAAAGCAGGGACCTCAGCTGGTTCACTTTGGACGTTTGTCAAGTCATAAGTGCGATAGTACCTTCAAAGGCATGGTCAGTTCGTGGTGCGGTAATATCCGAAGGGCTTACGAAACAATTATCTCTCGCCCATGTTAGTGGCCCAATAGATTAGGTGCAGCATTCGGGCAGTTTGAACACGTCACTTGTTCATAGGCCACATTATTTTGCCGAGGACCCAGTGAGGTGAACTGAGATTGCTATGGTAGGTTTTGTGCAGGAAATGAGAACTATGCTGAATGCCACTGAAAAACACCTTTTTGTAGCAGCTGGTTTTTAAACTTCTGTGTATCAGGTATACATAAACTCTGTGACCACGTAATGCGTGCTGGCATCATAGCAAGCACAAGTTCAGCCGATTGTGGATACGTTGCCAGCATTTGTTCGTTCTTGGTGCGGAGCAAACCCCCATGCTCTACCATACATACATCTTGGGAATGCCAGGACAAACCAGACAAAAGGTTCACAGTGCCACACCAGACACACGAGCAGTGGGAGAAGGCTCTGACCAGCTACAACATGTACCAGCAAGCCTGGATCGTCCAGCTAGTCCGCAGGTCAGCTGCCGCCAGCGGAGCCCTGGACTAGGGGCCCCGACCACCCGGCCCCTGCGAATTCTTTTGGCTGAATTAAGTTTTCTCTCTTTTCTTTTGCATGCGTGTACACCTGCTGATAGGAAAACACAATCTTTTTTCTTTTTCCATGAAATCAGAGGCACACAAATGAAATGGCAAACAGGTTTATTTACACAGCAGCAGTTGTGTGGTTCAGACAGTGGTCTTCTATTCCTGAGAAAAAAAAGTGGGCACAACCTGTCCAACAAAAGTTTCGGCTAGCTTGCAAGATTTTTTTTTTTTCACAACGAAACGTAAAGGACCGTTCCTTGCATCTGCAGCCAAATCTCTGCAGCTATGCATTTTGTCTTCAAAACACAACTTTGTTCTGTGTTCAACAATGCATCAAATAATTACCACTTGTCAGTGCTGTAGGCTTAGCAATTAACGCCCAAGTTCAGTTTAGCTTTTCCGCTCTACATGAAGAACAAGATTCTAGCATGGTTTCAGCAAATTGAGGCACTCGTCACTTGGTGTCAAAGTTTTTGAGCTCTGAGCAAGCTGGAGGTATCAAGCCTAACCGAATAAGCTGGCTTCGGAAATTTTAAATGCATCCAGGACAACCTACCAAGGTACATTTGCCAACAACAAATGCCGTGAGCCTGTTGTAGGTTGGAGATATGGTCGCACCATAAATGCTGCTGCATACGAGCACTTCCATTGGAACACGACACTAACGACCCACACTGAGCAGGTATGTTTGGCCACTGTGCAACAACTTCTCGACAAATGAACCGCGGAGACACCATGGTTCGCTCTGATCAACGCATGCTCTGCACACAGCAAACGAATGCCAAACACTCTTGCACCCAAAAGAGGCAGCTAGCAAATCATGTTACCACACAGACATCGTCATTGTTTCAGCTTTTTCCTTTAGAAATGCAATCACTGTGATTAAGCTCGCTTCCTTCAAACACAACTTTAAGCCCATGAAAGCAACGATTGTGAGTCACTCCAGAATGCCGTGGTTTCTGCCGCATTAGTTCGAATCCGTTCAGTTCCAGCTTGAAGGATGAAACACAGACAGCATAGAGGGGTATCCACTATCTCTGCTGTCCATGTCCCATAGTTTGGTGTCTTTTCTCTGCACAGACAGCGTTCGTTGGTCAAGCTGACCTAACAAATGAAGTGCAAGTCACTCAATACAAAGGCCCTGCAGCATTAGTTCCACTCATACGTGGCAACACATTCACTATTTCAGGTATACAGAGATTTTTTTTTTTTTTTTTGTGCAGGTGCTTAGAACTTGGTGGCTTGTGACATGCACTTGATGGGTAGGCAAAAACATGCTTTTGTCTTGAGAGGTCACTTTAAATGATGCCCTTATTGCCCTTCACTAATAGCAAGCTATTGCCTGCATATGCCGCAGATCATTGTAAACAAATTCCCTCTAAGTTAGCACAGCATCCTTGCAACAGTTCATTTCACTCTGCATTATACAATTAGATACTATTTAAATCTGCACTGAAGCTCCGCCCACATTCAGGCCCGCCGCACAGAATTCTTCCACAACAAAAAAGTAGTCTGTAGTTAAAACTTTTCTCATCACCCAAACAAGAAACTAACCACAAGAAAAAAATTATAAGCTTTAGAATTTCGATACGTGCATTGTTTGATATAGCCAAACATTAAAAAGCTGATTTCGTTTACTGTTGCAATTGGCACAGTGTTAGCAACTGCCGTTTCTTAAGTTGTATCCTACTATAGCAGCACCTATGAAACCAGTTTATTATTTTTTTCAAATTCACGAGCCAAAGTACAGAATAATTTGTTCGTGGTTGATTTCAAAAAAGTGGTTTTTCAGACGAGAGTGGTGAGGCTAAGCTCAGGGACCTTCTTGTTCCTGCTCATGACAACACCACAGGCAATCAGGAACAGTTTTTGTACACTTTCCCCCCATAAATTTAGTGATTATAAACTCAGTACCTAAGCATTTAATTTCTCTCATGTAGGTGAATACTAGGGACTACTACTTTCCAGTGTGTTCAATGTGAAAACCAATTTTTTAAGCTGAAAACTTTGTGAATGAGTTCATATTTTGCACCAGAGTGGTTGAACTTGTGACATCAATCACAATGTCGCAAAAGTACGTACCTTTCTTTTTTGTTTAATATTTGGATGCTTTTAGCATTTCCCACTCTGTTGATTACGCCACCTTGAAGAAAAACAACTCAAAGAAAAATTTTGCTTTTTGATGCTGTAAGTAGCATTTCTCAGCCAACTTGAGCTAAGCTAATGAACTTTTTTTGTTTGAAAATGCTTGCAGTGCAGAAGCATGTGGAAAGTCTGGACATTTACGCTACGTTCGCCTGCCTTGCTTTCTGTGCCATACCACACATGTTTGGAATCCTTGTTGAAAGATAATTTAACCATCTGGAATCACTTCATACCGGGGGCCATCACTCCATTGAACTGTCTATGGAGTTGAGCTATGTGGGCCTGTTTACGGGCTCCAGAGCCATTACGTACCAGTTTCTCATGCAATGGAGTTCACCAAAAGGACTAATCTTTAAAGGGACACTGAGGAGAAATTGAAGTTGGCTTGTATCGGCAGAATACCAGCTCGTGATTACAAAAATGCCACTCATACTGACAACAAAGCTCTTGTAACATAGAAAAGGGCAAGAACCAAAATACAGGCATCGCCGCCACAGGCCAAACTCGCAAGTACAAGCGTGATGACGTCATAGGACAAAGCAGTGTTGCTGGAACCAATGGTTCTAGCAACTCTAGGACCCGAAAAGCAACAAATCACTGAGGCGCAGCCAATTCATGCGCAAATCTCCTCGACGTCACCAGATGGCGCCACGTGCCCGGCAGATACCCGCGCGCCTGCAGCATCGGGACCAATCAGCGCCCGCTTACCGGCGTTAGGGGGGCTCCCAGTATTCCGCTAGCGGTAACAAGGTACACGGTATGCTAAAGGTGTCTATTTTGCGAGAACTTCGTTGATGACTTCGAGAACGAGATCTATCGTAACGCTGGCAAAACGCCACTGCAAACGTAAGCGAAGCGACTGTAGCAACGGCCGCAATAGCCGATAGATGCCTTCAACGTTCGGCCGGCGGTAGCTTTCGTTTCGGCTGCTGCTAGGCCGCACTGCTGGCTGCCAGAAATCACGGAGTCTGCGTTACGTCATGTGCACGTCATGTATCACGTCACTTAGTCCTGTGTCGTCATAGGAGAATCCCAAGTTTGAATCAGAGCGGCTGGAAAAACTTTTTCAACTTCGAATCCAAATTTCTTAGAAATAAATGCATCTTTCGCTGCCGGCCAAGTGGCAACAAAGCCATGACATGCCGAACTATCGGATTTTGGTATCAAAAAAATATTAATAGTGCTCTCCTCACTGTCCCTTTAATATAACACCAATGCAAAAACGCAGTGTACTGGCAAGAGCCGCTCAGTGCAAAATTGTTCAGTTCTCTTTCAGAGTGTTTCAGGTTGCCACAGAGAACAAGCGGCCAGCATGTCTTGAAGGAGAATACTACAGAGAGGGCGCTGCACAAATGGCATAGCATTCTGCAAGTGCCTTCCATATGTGTGCACAGGCCACGAGCTCTAGCTATGCCACTTATCCGCTTGTTGGGAACAAGCACTGTGGCAACAGAAGGAAGATAGCTGGGGGGGTGTCTTGAGATAATGAAACCAGTAAATGCTCCAATAGGATTACAAAAAGCAGAGGCTACTGTAGGTGATGGCTTACAAATAAGGTTCACGTAATAAACGCAATATGCCATGTTTACTCTCATACTGGTCAATATGCCACATAGGTCAACCACTTCAGGAACCGTAAAAAAAGGGAATGCTGTACAGTTCAACCAGCAGAAGCTCCAAGCCACCAACACTCAATTAAGGCGACAGGCACAGCGCACTGCATATCGGAATTGCAGCAGCGATCCCCCATTATGCATTTGAAAGGTTGGCATTGTTGCTGCATGTGAAAAGACACAGTCGCTATGACACCTGACCCACATTTCAGGGACGAAGACATGTGCTGCTATACAATTTTTCGACGCTTCTGCATGTAATGTGACAACTCACTTAAATGATGCCAGCGACGGCTACCATGTCCAGAAGGCATGACTCACCGTGCAGCTGAGCAACTCATCTCATTTTTAAGACTAGAGCTCCAAAGTGCAAGGTTGGTGTGCTGTTGGGTAGTGTGCTTATCTTCGTATTGGACTTATACGGGGATCTTTTGAGTGGGTCTTTTGAAAAAGAACCAGGAGGTGAAATATTTACACAGTAACGATGGTGGCAATTACCGTGAAGTGCTCGAAGGCATCCAGAACCATCATCTTCCTGAGCAGCAGTGTTGTTGGCATTAATATCTTCCGCTTCCTCTTTTGCGTCTGCTGCTGGGTTTGCACCTCACCTTGGCTGTGATTTGCATGTTGGTTGGCCCCCCAAGTTTTAAGAACACATAAAGAAAAACAGGTCAATCTATACACAAATAAATATGGCAGGTTGTTAAAGTAAGAATACAACAGTACACACGAAAAAAAAACTACAAATTGTGGTTGTGAGAAACACGTAATGTGGACCTACGTGCATTGTTTGGACATCTTCCTCAAACATGCGTTAATCAACTTCCCGCAAAATAAACACCGATTTCAATTTGACACCTCCGATGTCTCATTCCTCGTCTAGTCCTCTTTTATGGTGTTTATTCCCATCATGG
Source organism: Amblyomma mixtum (assembly GCF_055824585.1). NCBI lineage: Eukaryota > Metazoa > Arthropoda > Arachnida > Ixodida > Ixodidae > Amblyomma > Amblyomma mixtum. Next base: position 155,183,259 of record NC_143012.1, read on the forward strand.
TTCGATAAAACATATTCCTGGCTTGGTTGGTCTGTTCTACTGATATAAAATCTACCAGTGTGGCTAAACGCACACCGTAGAATGCACAGCAGACAGGAGCCACAGTGAATCATGTGAACCATGGTGACATCCTATCTACTGTGTGCTCTGTGTTTTGAACCGGGCTGTCCGATCTTACGTCATCATCCTTGCCACATTTAGGAGGACGCCAATCAGGCTTACCTAGGGGGACCAGTGCTTGTGTTTTCTCACCCTGCTGACCATTACCAGCTCCATGCAAAACACCTTCATCTAAGAAGGAGGTGTGGCCACAACAGTCCTGAGGTGGGGGGTACACAACTGACACTCTTGTTTCCAAAGCTCAAGTTTAGCTACTCTTGCCCTCTTGCTTAGCAGATGTACACAACTACTTGAGCAAACAGCCTGAAAAACGGGCAGCGAGCCTTCACACTCCATCCACTGGGCACTAGTAAAAAAATAGTTCTCGTGCAAACATGCACACGAGGGGTCCCGGAGAAGCAATAAAGGAGAGGGTCTGTAGCGATGGTGCAATGGGCAACATGCTTTAAAGCTCCTTAGTCTGAAAGGTGTTTTATACAACATCTACAGAATAGTAGCAACACACACAATATGCGTACGCGTCACCCTCCTTGAGGTTCTCAAAGCTTGCCCCACATAGTGGAAACCAGGACCAGAGTTGCAAACACAAGCTCTGCGCAACTCCCCTCTGAGGGCGCCTGTGCTGACCAGCAGCAGTTGGCAAATCATGTCAGCAAATCACAAAGCGTGGACAGGCCGGACACGTTATGGGCAATCCCGGTAGCCACCACAGCACATTAATGCAAGCACACTGACAACATTGGTGAAACCAGCACCAGAACAAAGTCGTACTCCAGTCTCGCTGCCCTACCACATGCCACACGAAAGACACTCAGTCAACTGCTAGATGCAGCGAGAACAACACGACAGCATCTACAATGCTGGCTCCATGCAGATTCGACACAACTGACTCCAACAGGCCCAACAGCCATGCACAAAGCTACAGAAGGCGGTCACATGCACTGTCACGTGCCAACAGTGCGGCCACATTGCAGCATTACACTGCAGTACAGCAAGCAGGTGGCATTCAGCACTGCACAGCGCACGCACACAGATCAGGCTGCGTAACAAAATTAGTCTCGCACACCTCGAAGCGACATTTTGGAAAAGTCAGTGCCCAAAAATTTGCTCACCACTTCCATGACTCAACGCGAGCTTTCACCCAATTTCACCCAAAACAAAACACTTCACCTTTCCAAGGATTTCTGTGGGTCCATTGTCAAACACACCAAGCCTAACCAGCTGATATGACTGCTATTGCCTCCAGCACATTACCCTGCTGTCTTAACATACCGCTTTCACCACAGACCATACTTGGGATGGCACTGAACCGTTTAAACAGGGCACAAAGAGGTGGGGCTCCACCCGACTGATGAACTTTCTGGCGGGACACTGCGCAAATGTCGTTCCTTTTCTTTGGTTAAAGAAATGCTTAGCATAAGTGAAGTGCCTCTCTCCGACAGTTGTCCATAATCCTGGCCCTGCAACAAGCGGCTGTACCTAGTTCAACACGACAAAGGAAGTCATGCCAGTGCCACGAACACATGCGAACTAGTGCTGGTTGGGCCATCAGTTCAGCAATATGCCCACAGGGAAAGCTGAATACCACTGTAAGTGACCTTTTTGTTCAAAAATACTGGGCTGCCAGCTTTAGAGGGCAGAGAAACACAAGACATTGGCCAGAGGATGAGCATCCGAGTTTCACAATGTTTCACAGCTCTCGTGACTAGCTAAAGGAGAACATGCATGTGCGTGGTAGTACTGTTCTCCTAATTCATTCGGAGACCTGCTTTTGCAGCAGTTTCACACATTAATACACGCGCATTGACCGCAAAACAATGCAGCCTTTTGTCTTCAAACAGTCTCTACGATAACCTTCGACAATTCGATGCATGCACTCTGCCGCAGTCAGTTTCCAACTATCACAACAACAGCATTGAAAATAACTTTTCTAAAACGTACCACTGCAAATACTTTTCCCAGCAGAAAATACCCACACTGCAAACTGCAGCTACTCTTACGTCATAGCGCGCAAGCTACAAATTTTTCACACAAGTCTCATATGTGGAGGATCTTGATCAAGAATGCACTTCATATACATGCAAGCACACTGGTGACTGAGAACAGTGTGACGACCAATATACTGTGCTTGCTGGCATCCCAACAACATTAACACCATGATATGGTCACGTCTCGCTTCACTTCATTTATATATTGTGCGTGCACTTTTGTGAAATGTGGACCCACACTGGGTCCAGCATCACAGCCTGTTTCTTGGTTACAAAAGGAGTAAAAAATGAAAGAGCAGCCACCAGTTTTGAAGCCGCATTTCAGCACCAAAAACTGGTGGCTGAAGGTAAGTACAGGTGGCAAAAACCCATGCAGCTGTGTGCAAAACATCACACGGCTGCCTGTATGGTCTATCAAGGTTTCGAAAAATGCATTTTGCTTTCCGGTGAACTGACGTGAATTGCAATTAAAAGCAACCTAAATCCGATTAAACCTAGAGCTGCCTTAAAGGGGCCCTGAAGCACTCTTCGTCGATTGCAAAATATGCCTTGGAAACTGTCAGGCAGCACGCCTATAGCTTCCAGCGCTCACCCACTGGGATGTCACTGTCCTGGTCCTTATTTTTAATAATGCCATATAAGTAATGACGTCTTAGAAGCAAATATAGGCGGAGGAATTAAGATTGCTCTAGGGCTTCTTCAAGTATTAATGAGCACTCCTTGTACAGTGCACCTGTGCGGACCACTGCAGCATGGATAACAAATCAAGGCCAGGGAATGTACGCTCCGATTACCCCAGATCCCACCTTCTGTTGTCAAATGCCTGCACGCGTTTATAAGACCACAGAACAAAATGTGGCACAACTTTTCTTGCTTTGGGATAACAGCTTAAAAAGAATCAAATGAAATGAAGAAACAAACTCGCATTACAAACCACCTCTCTACACAAAGCTTTCTTGTTTCTGAAATGGCGCTGCTGCCACTGGTGCACTGTAGGTTCGATTTGCCAAACTGTCAGTTCAAACTGCACATGTGACACGAACTGCAATGGCCCCCGATGGCCTCTTACACCTTAAAGCTATAGCAAAAGAAGAGAAAAAGGCATCAAAAAAACAAGCTCCATAACAACTGACATACGTACAACAATATAACGTGATAAAAATTATTACAACAACAACAAAAATTCAATTACAGAAAATCAACGGCAGTCGCCAAAAGCAACAATGAAATCATGAGGGAACTGCTGCACTTTTAGAGCAACTCTCAAAACACTCTCGCTGGGGTCACACACACAACAGACTTTGCGGCCAAGCTCAGGGTAAACGGTGAGCACCAAACGGCCCAAAAATAGGTCTCCCTCGTAATAAAGACGCACCAGACTATAAAGGTCGCCTATGTAAAGCATGTGTTTCAGTGTAACGCAGGAACAGCAGAAAATAAATGTTATAATACATTAACAACGCAGTCCAAGTGTTGACCCCATATCAGCGGACATTTGCAGTCAGAAATCTAGGGTCAGCTTTCATCCCATTAAAGCCAATGAAACTTTCCAGCGTATACTGCTGGGCTATCGTGTTAACCCAGAGGCAGCAACTTGCAAAGTTTGAGTGCGTGTGATGCCTTCCATGTTTCAAAACACTTTTAACTGCAAGAATTAAGGAGTAACTCCCTCATTTTTCCTATAACAAAAAAGGAGGTCGGCACATGAAAAAGACTTTAAAGACGTACGGAGCCACACATTGGAATTTTGATGTCGGTAAAAATGAAAGAAAGCAAGTACAATCGGGATGAAGGACCACGTCACTGGGCTCAATGGCTGCCCCCATCTGGCCATGCTTGCCCATCTCCTGATCATCACAAAAGTAAACACCCTTTCCGTCCATCGCAAACTAAGTACTCTGGGCTCGGGCAGCAGTAACACACACAATGCGAGGATTGAGTAAGGCACTGGAAAACCAGACCCATGAAGAACTGAAAATAAACAGCTTGTAGCAAAAATATCCGGTACATTCTTTGTCTCGTCGTAGAGCTAAGCGAAAGTACAGCCCCACTGCCAGTTCAGACACACACACAGTGGCAAGGGGTGGGGCCCTGAGAGGCAGTGAGGTGCGGTGGTGACCAACCACAGATGAGACCATTGTGGGCAGCCAGTCGAGGTAGGACGTGTGGAGAGGGGGCAGGGCTGCTGCCCCGACTAGCCACTCCTAGGAGGACGGCAGCTGCATGTCCATGAACTCGGCCTTGTGCCTCCTGTACATGTCCAGACGCTCCAGGGCAAACCTGGCGGAGAGCAGCAGAACGGTGTTCTCGGCTAACACAGCCTCCTACCCATTGTTCTAGACGATTAAGGTAGAGGGCTCACTGGATACTAGGGCCATTTTTTTTTACCTACACTGGCTACACTGGTGTAGCCAGTGTATCATGATTTCTTGATACACTTGCTACACCAGTGTAGCCAGTGTAGGTAAAAAAAATGGCCCTACTGAAAGGCCACTGAAAAAGCGAAGGTAAATTACGATGTTTCACAAGGCTGCACCAGATTATTGATCATGGTTGGTAAGTGACTCGAGTCTTATCTTCAATTTCTACGCCTGACCAGATGAATTTTCATAGAGACCTCGACTGTTTTGCTGGAATTTTTGTGAACTCTATGGGACCCCTCAAAAAGAAGCAGATGTTTGTATCAATGACCTTCCTGCCAGCGAGGAAAGACATGCAGCAGTACAGTGCAATGGTTGCTTGCGATATCAGCCAGGGCCAATCATCAAGAGAGCAAAGAAGAATGCGAACTGTTGGATCTCGTGCAAGGTTGCACGTTCCCAGCTAAGGGGTCATGACAGCTGAAGCCTAGCAGAAGCAAATGAGCCCTTCTGAAGGTTACAGCAGTGACCCCCAGAGCAACAGGGTCACTTCTGGGAGCAACTTTACTGTAATCCCGCTGTGACCTCTTCAGGTGGCAAATGACCTGTTATGATTAGGCGTACAAGCAGGTGCTGCCAGGTACCTGGTCCATTGTGACCAGCTAGAGAGGAGTTGACGATCACACGTTGAGTATGTGTGCAATATGCAGTGGCTGCGAGTTGACAGTGGGCAGACCGCAGGGTAGCCACTCGTTGAGCATGTGCAGATCATGTGGTGGCTGCACGTTAACTATGCGTGGGACATACAGTGGCTGTGCGTCGAGCACAAGCAGACCACATGGTGGCCACGTGTTGACCATGTGTGGAATATGCAGTAACAGTCTTGAGCACATGCAGCCTGCACGGCGGCTGTGAGCTGAGCATGTGTGGATGACGTGGCGGTGACAGCAGTGCTTTATGGTGTCTCTGTTCATGTTCATTGTTCCACTGTGAATGTAAGCATGGTGGCCATGCAATGACCATGCAATAGCGGTGTGTTGAACACATGGAGACTGTGGGGTAAATGTGCGTTAAAGCAGATGTGCACCACATGGTGGCTTTGTGTTGACCATGTGCGGACCGTGTGGTAGCAGTGTGTTCGAGCACAAACAGAACACACAGTTGCTGCATGCTGAGTATGTGCAGGCCATGTGGTGGCAGCTTGCTAACCAGGCCATGAGGTGGCTGCGTGAAGTACATGCACACCACGTGGTGGCCATGTGTTGACCATGTGCAGTGGCTGTGCATTCAGGATGTGCAGACACGTGATGGTGTTGACCATGTGCAGACAGTGTGGTGGCTGCACTGGGCACATGCGGACCACATGATGTTTTTGAAAAACTGGTACAGTCAAGCCCACTTATAACAATATTCAAGTGCCATGGAAATACCATTGTTATAACCAATAATTGTTATGACAGGGTTGTGCCGAAAAAAAATAAAAGATGACAAACTTCAGAGCATTTGTTGACAGTAAATACCCGGAGGGGTTTGATTGTTCTAATGCCTGTAAAAGCTCGTTAATTCGAACTTCAGGGAACCGGAACAATGTTCACCGACGACAAAAGCACCGCCATCACTGCGCCGCTGGTGGGAGCTTCGCGCACCTCCACGCCACAGGAATGAGGCCGGCTTTCCGGAAGTGATTCTTATGGGAAATTCAAGAAGCATGCAGAACTAAGGGTGCGGTGACAGCTGACAAGAGAAAAAACCATGCTGGCTGCATGCACGCGCACTGCACCGACTGATTGGGGGTACGCATGGCGTGCGTAGCCAATGCAGCAACGCAGCAGCTCTCCTGACGTGATGACGCCTGCCTCTTTTGCTTTTGTGGCGTTGCTGCGCCAGCTTAGCACTTTTGTGTTGTAAGCATGGTTTTGCTGGTGTGGTTGTAGCATTTCCTTCTTTTTTTTTCTATAATGGTTGACACTCAATTACCAGATTTAATTGTTATAACCAATAATGTGCCCTGACAGCATTGCTATAAGCAGTTTATTTTACCATAGAACACATGGCAAAGCTGATGATGCCATGACTGACCATTGTTATATCCAATATATTGTTATAACCAGTATTGTTATAAGTGGACTTGACTGTACAGTCTTGGCAGCCCGTCTGCAAATCCCCAAGACTTGTAAGAATATTGATGAACCCTATAACTGCAATGCATATTTTACTTTCAATGCTGCAGTTGAAAATTTACACACAATAAGCTTGTATGTAAGGATGGTGTTTCTCACTTGTGAAGTGAATGGCCTGCACCAGTTGAAAGTGAGCCAAACTTCTGTTGGCCTCCTCTCGTTATCTGGCAGTGCATGGCACATTAATGTGCTTCAAGGAATCAACCGACTGCTCACTGTTTGCAAAGAACCTACACTGATGACAATGCCCATTTACCTTCTGCCATGCCACAAAGTGAAATGGCCCCAAATGAAAACGCCAAGCACTGGACAACAAATGCTTGTGCTCACAGCAACATGTTTTGAAATGGCACTTGCACTGATGCATATAGATCCCGTTGCATGGTAACACCACTTGAAAGAAAATCCCATCATGGTGAGACAAATTAACCTGCTTTGCTTGCCTTTTCTCTGGCCTTGTTTAACCTTTGTGCATGGCGTGGTTTGATGGAGTGGAGAAACTCAAAGTGCTCATCACGGTACGGCTAACCTGTGTGACCTACCAAATCATCCAGTTTTCAGTGCAAAGTTTGAAACAGAGAAAGACTAGTGCCAGACCATGCACACCACAAGAGAAGTATGAAGACGAGACACAAGCGCTTGTGTCTTGTCTTCGTTCTTCTCATGTGGTGTGCATGGTTTGGCACTAGTCTTTCTCTGTTTCAAGTATGCACAAACTAGCCCAAAAGGAGGTGTTAATTCAGTGCAATGTGTCCGTAGAGCACACAGATGGTTCTGAGAGACAGGCTCAGTATGAGCACATCGTGGAAACGAAAAAAAAAGACAGGATGGCTCACTGGAGGAAGTCAAACTTGATGGTGGAATGAGCAGCCTGGATGAGTGCCCAGAGGCTCCACAGCATGCATGAAGCCTGCAACAACACAATGCAGCACAGTCAAGCTCGTATTCTTTTTTCGATAAAAGAAAAGCATACTATCACAGACTACACTGCAAGAACTGAAAAAAAAAAAAAAAACTGAACTGGAAAACATTCATGAATGCAGCTCAACTCATTGCACACTTGACACAATCAGCTGGCAGCAAGAGTTAGCCAGCAGTGCTCACAAGCTGCAGTGAGGAATGCACAAGAAACTAGGCGCACCATCTTTCACAGAAATGAAATGTACTCTTTAAACTAAATTTTATTCAATCAAACATGGCCACATACATCTGCTAGCTTTGAAAAGCTTCCAACAGGGCATATGGCTGCATTCTAAAGTGATTTTCACAACTACATACATAATGCTAATAATTCTACCAACGTGCACATCTATAGCAAGCTCTGAGGGGCAGGATCACAAAGAAAGCATACAACACAGCATTTATGATCACCCAAAGGTTGACTTTATCAAGGCTCAAGCATTAAATTCTGTAAGAATTTCCCCTTTGGATAATTCAAGATTTCAGTTCTGTACAGTAAAACCTTGCTAATTTTACCCCTGTTAATTTAGATAATTTGAACAGCCAGCGCGGTTCCATCCAATGCCCCTGCAAGTCTAAGATTCGAGAACAATTTTGCAACTATTCTTAAAGGAAGTGTCTAATTTGACATGAACCTCCAAATTTCTGATAAAACATAACCAAATCTTGGACCAAAGCTAACATGTCCTTGCAGCACCTGAGGCACCGTATGAAAAAGCTGCCGACTCACAGCGCAGCACAACAGCTTCTCAATTAAAGTGAATGCAACTTTTTCTCCCTTAAATGGTTCAGGGGCTCACTAGTTGCAATGCACATAGCGTAAAGAATCCTTACAATCACTCTACTCACATTAGTGGTTATGTGGAAACATTTATGAGAATCAAAAGTGGGTAAATACGCTCCGACAATCTATGTTGCCACGTCTGTTTGCGGGGTTTTGTCTCTCGTACAATACGTTTCCTACCACCAGAATGTGCGTGAGATTGTTGAGAACCATGTATGGCTCAGGTGAAATGATGCCTTGTAAAGGAAGGAAAAGCTTCTGACGGATATATAAATAAACTCTTGTGACTCTTGTGACAAGAGCCAAGGTATGTAGCCACTGTCAAGGCAGTACTTAGGCCCAGCTGCTACTCAAACATACAGGGCACGATGCCAGTACCCACTGTGCATTTTTTTTCTTTATGTTATTTTGTCGTTTTGTCTGCTATTTGGTCGTATTGATACGTGGCGGCTAGAAGCAGCAATAGAAACAGCAGAGGTAATCTGCTACGCAAGGGACCGACGGCTTGAAGTAGACTCACAGCACACAAGCTCGCACCTCAGCGTCGTCTTCGTAACGAAACCACTTCGTCGTCCTCCCAGCGTCCGTAGCATGACCCCCCTCGCGGCAAAAGCACCGTCCCGGTGCGCACTACACAGGCCAGCTAGACGGCGAGTTGTAAGGTTTGAGGCGGGACACATGGACGATGTCGGTGCGGGGTGCAGCGGCCGGGGATGGCGGATGTAGCGGGGTGATCTCGTAAGTCACCGCGGTCACCGGACGTACGACCCGATAAGGGCCTGTATATCGGGGAAGCAGTTTTTCACAAAGGCCCACACGGCGGGAAGGGACCCAGAGTAAAACAAGAGAACCAGGAGAGTAGGTGACTTCATGACGGCGACAGTCATGACGTCGTTTCTGATTGACTTGGGAGGCTGACAGCCGCTGGCGGGCGACAAGACGGGCAGCGTCGGCGCGAGCGATGGCGTCCCGAGCGTAAGGACTCGTGGAGGCGGTGGCGGGCAGCACACTGTCGAAGGGCAGCAATGGATCGCGGCCAAAGAGAAGATAAAAAGGCGAGAAACCGGCTGTATCGTGACGCGTAGAATTGTAGGCGAAGGTAACAAATGGGAGGCTAATATCCCAGTCGCGGTGATGGTCGGAGACGTACATGGAAATCATGTTGGTGAGGGTACGGTTCAGACGTTCAGTGAGCCCGTTCGTCTGCGGATGGTAGGCCGTGGCGAATTGGTGACGGACGGAGCAGAAGCGGAGCAGTTCGGCGACCACTTTGGAAAGAAAGCAGCGGCCGCGATCGGTGAGCAGGTGACGGGGAGCACCGTGGTGGAGTATGACGTCGTGCAGGAGAAAGTCAGCGACATCAGTTGCGCAGCTGGTTGGGATCGCTCGCGTAATAGCGTAGCGCGTGGAGTAGTCCGTTGCGACCGCGATCCATTTGTTTCCCATAGCAGACACCGGAAAAGGGCCGAGCAGGTCGAGGCCGACACGGGAAAACGGGTCTTCGGGGATGGGAATCGGCTGAAGGTGTCCGGGAGGGAGAACCGAGGGCGTCTTCCGTCGTTGGCACAGCTCGCAAGCGGCCACATAACGGCGGACAGAACGGTATAGACCGGGCCAAAAGAAGCGGCGGCGCACGCTGTCGTAGGTGCGGGAGACTCCAAGATGACCGGCCGTGGGAACGTCATGAAGCTGCTCAAGGACGCTGCGGCGCAGGTGTTGCGGGACCACGAGCAAGAGGTCAGCGCCGTCAGGCCGCATATTGCGCCGGTAGAGGGCGTTCTCATGGAGCACAAACGGGGCGAGGGACGCATCACAGCGGTTGGCAGTGAGGCGGTCGATGAGGGAACGTAGCGAAGAATCCAAGTGCTGTTCGTGCGCAATGTTGCGGAAGGCCGAGATGGATAAGACGCAGGCGTCAGCCTCGCATTCGTTGGAGGAAGGCGCATCGACAGGGTAACGGGACAAGCAATCCGCGTCCTGGTGCAAGCGGCCGGACTTGTGGACGACACAAAATGTGTACTCTTGAAGGCGAAGAGCCCAGCGCCCCAGCCGGCCTGTAGGGTCTTTGAGCGAAGAAAGCCAGCATAAGGCGTGGTGATCCGTGATAACAGAGAAAGGGTGCCCAAACAAGTAAGGGCGGAATTTTGCAATAGCCCAAACCAGGGCGAGGCATTCCCGCTCGGTGATAGAATAGTTGCGCTCTGACACAGAAAGGAGACGGCTGGCGTACGCAATAACGCGAAGCTTGTTGCGTTGCCGCTGAGCAAGTAGGGCACCAATGCCATGGCCGCTCGCATCGGTCCGAAGTTCCGTAGGGGCTGAAGGATCAAAGTGAGCCAACACAGGTGGAGCAGTGAGGGCATTGATAAGGGCTCTGAAGGCGTCAGCTTGGGGGGGTCCCCAAGAGAACGGGATGTCCTTCTTGAGGAGCGTGGTAAGAGGTCGGGCTATTTCCGCAAAGTTCTGGATGAACCGGCGGAAATAGGAACAGAGGCCGAGAAAGCTGCGCACATCACCGGAGGAGCGCGGCGTAGGAAATGAACGCACGGCACGGACCTTGTCGGGGTCGGGGTGGATCCCAGCAGAATCGACCAAGTGGCCAAGGACCTTGAGCTGTCGGCGGCCGAAGGTACATTTCTTCGAGTTCAGTTGAAGACCAGCGCGACGGAAGACGGCAAGGATGGCTGAAAGACGATGAAGATGGCTTTGGAATGTGGACGAAAAAACAATCACGTCATCTAAGTAGCAGAGGCATGTCGTCCACTTAAAACCGCGCAGGAGGGAGTCCATCATGTGCTCGAAGGTGGCAGGGGCATTGCACAGGCCAAAAGGCATGACTTTAAACTGGTACAGGCCGTCCGGGGTGACAAAGGCGGTTTTCTCCCGATCCCGTTCATCGACAGCGATCTGCCAGTACCCTGAGCGAAGATCGATGGAGGAAAAGTAACTGGCGCCGTGCAAGCAGTCGAGAGCGTCGTCAATTCGGGGCAAAGGGTAGACGTCTTTCTTTGTGACGGCATTCAGATGGCGGTAATCGACGCAGAATCGCCAAGTTTGATCTTTCTTTTTAACAAGCACGACAGGGGACGCCCAAGGACTACTCGAAGGCTCGATGATGTTGCGGGCCAGCATCTTGTCCACTTCTGCCTGAATAACACGGCGCTCTGCGAGGGAGACCCTATAGGGCCGTCTGTGAATAGGGCGGGCCTCGCCGGTGTCAATGCGGTGGGCGACAACAGAGGTTTGACCCAAGGGACGGTCCCCAAAGTCAAAAATATCACTGTAGGAGGACAAGAGACTGTGAAGAGCTGTAGAATCAGCAGAGGGTAGATCGGCCGCTATCATCCGGGAAATAGAATCCTCACTGGAGGGCTGCGATGTAGGGACATTAGATGCGGCAGTCGTTGGGTCAGGAGCCAGGACAGAGACTGTGCAATCGGTCAATGGGGACAGATCAGCAAGTGAAATGCCGGTCGGAAGTACCTGAGGGGACAGGCTGAAGTTGAGGACAGGGAGGCAGGTGCAGTTGTTGGTGATGTGGACAATGGTGTGGGGAAAGAGGACGTTACGGTTCAGAATCACAGCGGTGATAGGGCAGGCGACGTAGTCTCCATCAGGGACGGGAGGAGAAGGCGACATAGGGATGTAGACAGCAGCTTGTGGCGGGAGACGAGCAAACTCGGTGGACTGAAGGCGAGGTGAGCTGGTGGAGTCGTCATTGCACAGGGGCAGATCCAATCGGAGAAGGCCTGAGGAACAGTCAATAAGAGCTGAATGGGCGGTTAAAAAGTCAAGGCCAAGGATTATGTCCTGAGGGCACCTGGTCAGGACGGTGAACAGAACAGGTATATGACGTCCGGCAATGCTGACTCTCGCAGTGCACATTCCAATCACGGCAGCGGGGCGGCCATCGGCGACGCGAACCGTGGACATGGCGGCAGGCGTTAAAACTTTCTTCAGACGGCGGCGCAAAGAAGAGCTTAGGACTGACACTTGGGCGCCAGTATCAATGAGGGCAAGGACCGGGACACCATCCACGAGAACATTCAAGAGATTACGTTGGGCAGCGGGGGTCAAGAGAGGATTTTCAGGCCGGGTCAATGATGCAGCGTCACCTCCGGGGGCTGCATCGGCTAGTTTTCCGAGAAGTGGCGGGAGGTCGAAGGAGAAGGGCTGCGGCGTGTGGTAGGAGAACGGGAGCGGCTGGACCCACGAGCTTGCGGAGCGGGCTCGTCACGGAGCGGATCGGGACGGGGGGTGAAGCGGCGCGGGCCGTAGACGTTGCGGCGGTCGACGAAGGAGTAGGGGCGAGGTGGCGGGGACCAACGGCTGCGGCAGTGACGGGAGATGTGTCCGACGCGAGAGCAGGTAAAACAGATCGGCCTGTCATCAGAGGTACGCCATTCGGCAGGATTGTGATATCGGTACCGAGGCGAGAAGCTGCGACTGTAAGTGGCAGCTGCGATCACTGGAGGGTCCGGGCTGGCATGAGCGGTGTCCACGACGCGAGAAGGGACGGCCATGTTCGCAACCTCCTGTCGAACGACGGCTTGGATGAGGGCCAAGGTGTTGTCCGGCAGTGGCAAGGAAGAAACAGCGGGCGTCATCGCCTCCAGTTCGCGGCGCACGATACGGGTTAAGTTAGCCGGGTCGGAAGGCTGCCGCAATGTTGGCAGATCTTCACAGGAGGAGCTAGCAGCAGTGTTCGGCAGCCGGTCAAAACGGTGAGAAATGCGCCGGTGTTTGGCTTGCTCGAAACGCCGGCACACCTCAAGAACAGAGGCGACCGTTGAGCAGTCTTTGCATAGAAGCAGGTTAAAGGCATCGTCGGCAATGCCTTTCAGTATGTGGCCAACTCGATCTGCCTCGGACATGTCTTTATCCACTTTACGGCACAAGGCGAGGACGTCTTGTATGTACGCTATGTAGGGCTCGGAGGAAGTTTGGGCGCGTGACGCGAGGGCCTTCTTGGCGGCGAGTTGGCGGCCGATAGGTTTTCCGAAGAGGTCGCGGAGCTTCTGTTTACAGATGTCCCATGAGGTCAAGTCCTCTTCGTGGGTTTCGAACCACACTCTCGCGGTGCCGGTCAGATAAAATATGACATTAGCGAGCATCAGCGTTGGATCCCACCTGTTGTGCGTGCTGACGCGTTCGTAAAGGGCCAGCCAGTCGTCCACATCAACGTCGTCGGTACCGCAGAACGTGCCCGGTTCGCGGTGGTGGGCGACGACGACCGCTGGCGGTGTTGACGGAGAGGGAGATGGCTCGGACTCGTTAGACATGGTGGCGAGACGGCGGCCACGGCGGAGAGCCAGCTTGAGGTCGGGGATCGAATTTAGCAACCTCCACCAAATGATACGTGGCGGCTAGAAGCAGCAATAGAAACAGCAGAGGTAATCTGCTACGCAAGGGACCGACGGCTTGAAGTAGACTCACAGCACACAAGCTCGCACCTCAGCGTCGTCTTCGTAACGAAACCACTTCGTCGTCCTCCCAGCGTCCGTAGCAGTATGTTGCAGCCACTTGTTTCGCATCGGCAGCCAATGCGAGGAATGACAGTGTAACTGCAACAGCACCACACTGCACCTGGCCAACCTGGCCTGACGGCGGTGCACGCTGATTTCCTCCACTTCCTCACATGGAGGATTGAGCAATGAATTTACAGTAGCACATTGCATAATATTTTTCACCATGAGAATTTCAGTGAAACTTTGCCCCTTGGAGGTCGGCCTTCAATTCAGATGGGCTCCTGACAGAAGGCCAAGTGGAGATAAGACTGGCACAGTCAGTAATCATCCAAACAGCCTTCCTCAACAAGCTTAAACTGCATGGTGCAGTGTTACTTATGCAACTCTGACATGCGCTGAATGGTACATAAGATGACACTCGAAGGGCCCCACTGCCTAGAGAGAGTCCAGCCGTATAGCTCCACCAGCCAGCCAGGTGAGCGGAGCTGTGCACCGTTTTGGACGCTGACTGGTGCGTCACTAGTCTTTCCTTCAGTCACCCATAATCAGAAACACAGCGCTGCATGAGCAGTGGCTGCTGTGAAACACGCCTACGCGTCACCCACGTGCTGCCTCCCTCAAACCCCCCCCCCCCTGATCAGCAAGACAATTGAGCCATGCTCTGCTCCGTTTGCAGCGGCAGCTGTGAAATGTGCCACATGAGACAGATTTTCCATGCCAGCCATGCCACTAGCAGTGTTCTCTTCCTAATGTAAAATGTCTACCTATATAATCATAATACAAAACAGGGTAGTCGGCAGTTCTTTCTGAACAGGAGTGACGCAACTGGTGAAAGTGGTTTCCAGGACAGCAGCTTGGGCATGTTGGTTATTCGTTTGCGATGGAACAGCAAAAAATGACAGGACAGAACAGGACAGAGCGCTTGTGTCCTGTCCCATCGTTTCGCGCTCTTCCACCATAGAGGAAGTGCTCTGTCTGCTGCCGTTGCTAAACGAGCTGCCTCTGCTCAGGCAGCCCAGACAGCTAAGATGAACCTGCCGCCGTCGAAAGAGCCCAGGGGTGAGCAGCACTGAAGCTGAGGCTAGGCACCGCCTTCGAGAGGACCCTGCTGTTCACACCGCTGAGGCATAAGTTCATTGCTCATGCCTCAATATATCATAGAATCGAAACACCTAAAGAGCTGTGCTCAAATTTTGCATTGAGGAATATCGTAACTGTCAGTGAATCTTTTGGGGAGCAGTTCTACTTCTACATTCCTGACAGTGTGTGCACAGTAGTCCATTTGATAAAACTGCAAAAAATTGTTGGTTGCTTAATTTTCACCTCAAAAAAGGCAACCATCATCGAGGTTTTACCGAGTGCAATCAGGTTTTTAGCTTTTTTTTTTGTAGGACCAATCAATAATTCAATTAACTTTCTGATAAATCTGAATATCCTTTCCAGTCCTTCGAAGCCCAAATTAATGAGCTTTTACTGTATCATGACTTGTACGGTGGTTTTATCCCAGCTGCATTAAGAATCTCGTGTATCCTGTGCTGTAGCCTGCATCTGAAGATCACCGTAGTTAGTGCATGCAAAATGTGTTGCTGCCTCTCGGCAACTGCTGTGTTTGTGTCTTCTATGCTCCCGGGATTTCATGCCTATAGTGCCTACAGTGTGAGTCCCCTCCAGAGACCGGCCCAGCGTGCAGGGGTTCTCACCAGGGCAAACTTGTTCACTTGGACGTAGAGCAGCTCGACGTCCTGTGGGGAAGCGCTCTCGCCGCGGCCCGCCAATCGGTGCCACTCGTCCAGGTAGTGGCGCAGCCAGCGCAGCTGGAACTCCCGGTCGGGGTACAACGAGCTGTCAAAACGCTCCACCCCTGCAAGAGGGAAAAACGGAGGAGGAAGAGGAGGACACTGCTTTCTGGGCAGCAAGGCTGTAGACTCAACTAGGCTCATGGTGTTCATGATGATGATAATGAGCATTGGATGTGTAGTCAAGCTGACTAGAGAGCCATTGCGAAGAAAGAATATATAGCAGAGAATTTTTTTTTTTTTTTTTTTCTGGTGGTGCTCAAGAGAGGTTTCTAAGCATGCTTAGCTGCTTTAAAATGCATGGTGTCTCGTTTCAATATATTTCATCCATTGGTGGTCTATATATATGCGGTGCTCATACTGTCACATACTGTTTCACGGACGTTTCTTCTAGACCTGACCATGTGCTCTAAATTAAAATGCACGATGATTTATTTTACACCCACTTACACAGCAATTCTATAACAACACCTATTGCTATTCTATTTTTATGGTCTATTTTTATGGTGTACTGTGATGTATTTTAATGGTGATCACAGTGCTGATTTTTGCCACAAGAAGTTCAGTGGATATATTTCTGAGCGCACTCTTGTGCTTTAATTTAAAATCTATTCTGACTTATTCTGCACTCACTTCTGCCGCTGAGTTCAGTGCAAAAAGCCAGTCCCTCACACCAGCAGGTGTCACCACTGCATGTACCTTAGTGCGCGACATTGTATGGTCACTGTTCCCACACATGACACTGGTTGTCCTGGGAAGCATGCTATTTCTGTGTCCTTATTTCTTCGTGCAGGTTATATCTTGTGCACACCATTGCTAGCTGTGCTGACAGTTTCGTGCTGTGTACCATGTGCTGATCCTACTGCATGCAAATTCAGCTTAGCTGCTAGTGGTGAGAACTGGTGATTAACACAATTGGCACTGAAAAACTTCTGCAGCAGCCACGCTTCCTGTTCTTATTAACGCAAAGCATTTTGCAGCACTTCTCTAGTCCACTTTTGCAAAGATGACCCACTGAGTGCATTGTCTTGACATGCTACAGATGCAAAGCCTCACACTGGCGAGAAAAAACTTGCTGCAGTGGCTCGCATATGCTCAAAAGAGCTCACAGGCCACAAGCAAGACACAAGTTGGTCGTGTGACATCGTGAGCATTTCTAAAACCTGCACCACTAGAAATGAGGAAAAGCTGGACCAGCCACACGGCAACTGCACTCACCAGCAGTAATCGCATGCAACAGAAGCTTACTTACGCAGAAACGAAAAAGGAGAACAAGCCTACCCCCAAATTCGCAGAAGTGGTTCCCTATGTCCAGGGCCTGGTAGTTGTTGTCGGCGTACTCAAAGTCGATGAAGATCACCCTGTCTGGAATGGCAGACGCAGAGAGGGAAGAATTGTGATCTCCAGAGGTGCACTCACACTGTTGCTGCTGCTGCTGTACACACAGAACAGCGAGGGTAAGAACTGACAAAGACAAATCTTCACAATGCAAACTGTGCTGCAGTTTTGATTCTAACCTGTGACAGAGGAAGGTTTGCCCTTTAGGTCGTACAGGCAGTTGTGAAGTGCACTGTTTGATTCTGGGTCATTAACAAGGCACTGCATTCTTTTGCGGCTGTCGTGTTCTTGCCACATTTCACAGTCAACAGTACCTATAAGGCCATTCATTTGCATTCTGGCATTCCACTCACTGCTGACTGTACATCAAACAATGTTGCCAGTATGACAAAACACCTGCACTTTGTGCTCCACATCAGCGTTCCTCTGCTGCTGTCTGTGCCCCCTTTCTTCCCAGTGCAGGCAAGAACAGAAGGGCAGCTGCCATTTCCGAGGCCAGAGCTCTTGAGTGAGCAGCTGGAATGCACGAGGAAACCACCGCACAGTGTGTGTGTGTGCAGGAGGGAGAAGAAGTGAGCAGCACCTTCTCTCTCCTGGTAGATGATGTTCTTGACCAGCAGGTCGTTGTGGCAGAAGACGACGGGCGAGCCCAGGCCCGACAGGTGCTCCTCCAGCTGGGACACCTCCCGCTCCAACTCCGCTCTGCTCGGGATGCACGACAGGAACCTGCAGCATCCACCACTCAGCCATCATCCACTTGCAGGGCCACGAACTGGCACACAGTGTGATCACAAAACAGGTGCCATCTGGAAATATTAAACTCACTGAACTTGCATTTCACGCCAGCATCACTGCAGCTCCTCGCACTGCTTTTTCCAGTCCAGTCCGTCCAGCCTACCTTTGTACACGCAAGAGCTGGTGTCAGGCTAGTTGGTGATCGTCGACATAAGCCATGTTATGTTTCACTAAAACGACGACACACAAGAGAAGCACACAAGCACATAACAAGCAAAAATCCTGTGTGCTCATCCTGTGCTTGTGTTCTTCTCTTATGTGCCGTTGTTTTAGCGCAATATAACATGGCTTAGTACACACCTCAAACTACAGTGTACAAGAACTGCTCCTCAACTGGCATGGATCAAGGTGTGATCAGAGCGGTGCAGGGGCTTAACACAGTGCAGCAAGCACAACCAGCTATGCCTCTGGGCCTCTTCTTAGCATGCCATGCAACACTGCAGCTTGAACCATTTACAGACACCTGTGGCAACTGGCAACTAGGCCTGGACATATGTGCCAGTGATGTGAACATGCCATGCCAGCATCTGTGCGAGGAAAGATAAAAGAAATAGGGGGGACGTGAGGCCACATACTTGCTGCAACAGGTGTACCCTGGTGCTGGCGCTTTCAGTGAAACAATTCGTTGGTTCATTTCCTTATATCAGCATGCATTTCACAATGACTGACTTACTTATTTGACAGTATGCAAGTGCATGCAGTGTAAAGGCAGCTCTAATATGAAAGGGAATTCTGGAATTCCCTTTCATATTGCCACACCAACTGGAATTCTGTTATTACTTCAGCACTGAACTTGAAAACGTCACATGCATTATCTGTGAACAGGTACACTACTTAGAACACAGGAAAGTGTGCACTTATTGCTCATACTTTTAAAGAACTCAATGCCTAAATGCAAACAGTTATTTATTCACTTTCATATTAGAGGTACTCATACACGCCTCTGCTGCAGTTAGCTCAGTAAATAAATGTCCACTGCCTATGACTGCCTTTCTTGGAGTGTTTCTCTGCAAGGCACAGTACAGTCATGAACCTGGTTCTAATTAGAGAGCCAAGTTTTTCCGATCATGATACAGGCAGAAAGAAATGCAGCCAGCGTGAGGTAAGGTGCAATGGGTGCTGTGTGGTGCTTTGTGCACGAGTGCACCCAAGTAGTATACCTTTCATGCCATGCAATGCTAGCCTTAAGAGCCAGTCAACCAACACATTTTTCAGTCCACCTGGCTGACTGCATAGAGCAAATAATAAAAACAAGAAGCAAATTCAATGAGGTTAAGAACAAGAATACCCAAAAATGCAGGAAAAAAGAAAGTTTTTACGCATACAGAGCAGAATAAAGGGGCGACAAGAAGAGAGGTTTGCCAGCTGACAGCGGGAGAGGAGGAGAGAGGAAGGTGCAGATGCAGATGGAAATGGAGACAGCCAAGCAGCATGCTACACCACAGCAGCAAGAGAGCACAGCGAGTAAGGTGCAAATTTAAGCAAGGCTTTTCTCATTGGTTATTTGCAGTCCTTCTGTCACAGGGTATAACCCCTCAAAAAAGTGTCCTCAACCGTTCCACTCACAAGCCGAATAGGACGCCATTTTAGTCACCTCAGAGGCAAAAGCGAAACAATGGACCACAGCAGTTAGACGTTCCAACAGCAAGCTTCAGTTAGCAACAGCCGATCATGCCGAGGCCACCGAAGCCAACGATGGGCACAGATGCCAGCCAAGGCCGGCCTTCGTGCTGCATCCTGCTGTGGTATACTCGCCTCTTACTACATCCGCCGGGACAGCAGGTTGGCCCCGCACAATTAGTGCCGTTCACGGGGGGAGGAGGGGGGGAAAAAAAGAAAAAGAAACAAAACCTAAACCAAACATTTTAAAACAAAAAAGAATGAGGGTAATGCAAGAACATCGCTAGAAGTCACCATGGGTCCCCTGAACTGGTCTTCGTGGAGTGAAATTTCTGAACTAGTTTCAGTATGGTTGCCTTTCACTTTGGCTTCGCACTTACTGCTGCACTGAACCTTTGGCTTTCACATACAGTAATGCTTGCTACTTTTATAACGAATTGATACCATCACTATCACTAGTCAAAAACTGATTGTTAAAGGAGCGTATAATTCCAAACATTCTACTGCCTTTCACTTTGGCTAGCACACTGATGCATGAATTTTACCAGTTGTATACTAACCATCTTCTATTACGCATCATCTATGCAAACTTTTCTGCGATAATTTATGCCACAATTTTTGTGAACATGGTGCAAGTTTATGGGGACAGCTCATCCTGACTATGATAAATAGGCCTATGATAAATACGGGTGACTTCATTTTACAACTGAGAACAAAACAGAGACACACAACCAATAAAAAAAGAACGCAAAATGACTTGAACTGAAAAGCCATGCTGATTGAAAAAAGACACAAGTTGCAAGAAGAACCAGCAAAATAAAACGGGGCACAGTCACTGTGGTAAAAAGGGCCTGCCTTGCGTTGAACCCACACGATCCCAGATATGGAGGCATTTCCGTGCAAATAATTTGGCGCAGTTTCTCAGGTCAAAAAATTTTAATGAAAATGAGCAACAGCTCTTGGCACGAAGTGACACACATGAGAAACCAGGAATACACAACAGCAGCACAATCAGTCCTTGAAAACATCCGTACGCACTCACAGGAGCACAAACGAAATGCTGGCTTTTATTTAAAGGGACAGTGAGGAGAGCTCTATTAATATTTTTTTTAAAGCAAAATCCGATAGTTCGGCATTTCATGGGTTTGTTGCCACTTGGCCGGCAGCGAAATATGCATTTATTTCTAAGAAATTTGGATTCGAAGTTGAAAAAGTTTTTCCCGCCGCTCTGATTTAAACTTGGGATTCTCTTATGACGACACAGGACTAAGTGACGTAAAACATGACGTACACACGACGTAACGCAGACTCCGTGATTTCTGGTGGCCAGCAGTGAGGCCTAGCAGCAGCCGAAAAGAAAGCTACCGCCGGCCGCACGTTGAAGGCATCTATCGGCTATTGCGGCCGTCGCTACCGTCGCTTCATTTACGTTTGCACCGGCGTTTTGCCAGCGTTACGATGGATCCTGTTCTCGAAATCGCCAACGAAGTTCTCACAAATATACACCTCTATCATACCATGTACCTTGTTACCGTTAGCGGAATACCGGGAGCCCGCCTACTGCCGGTGAGCAGGCGCGGATTGGTCCCAATGCTGCAGGCTCGCGCGTAGCTGTCGGATACGTGGCGCCATCTGGCGACGTCAAGGAGATTTGCGCATGCATTGGCTGCGCCTCAGTGATTCGTGGCTTCTCGTGTCCTAGTGTTGCTAGAACCATTGGTTCTAGCAACACTGTTTTGTCCTATGAAGTCATCACGCTTGTACTTGCGAGTCTGGCCTGTGGCGGCGATACCTGTATTTTGGTTCTTGCGCTCTTCTACGTTACAAGAGCTTTGTTGTCAGTATGAGTGGCGTTTTTGTAATCAGGAGCTGGTAATCTGTCGATACAAGCCAACTTCGATTTCTCCTCAGTGTCCCTTTGATGTGCTCCCGATGCACGAGTCCTTCCCACAATCGTGGTTCTGTAGAGACACGTTTCAAACCCTGCAGAGCTAACAATGACACACACTTCACAGCCCACATGAAGGCTGCATTTCTGAGAGAGCTTTCTCACGTAGGCTCGACAAACAAACGGTGCAAGTCATTTCTTCCCTCTCGCTACTCGCGCACTTTCCCAGTATCTTTCAAAAACCTGCCACTGGGTGCATGTTGTGCCCATTGGCACACACGTCAGCACTTTGTGCACCTGGTGCACAAAGCAAACCTGCTACAGTATCAATCTTACAAATCAAAAGAACTGACCCTGGGTAAAAGGCAATAATGTCATGTTTCTGCGTTTGTTATAAGCAAAAAGCTTCTTTATCAGACAACAAATGAAACACAAGAAAGTGATTTTCTATGTGCCTCCTACTAGTGTGCGTGATGACCATGTGCACCACCTCAGTGCGCACAAAAGTGCACCAACGTTACTGCAGTGAGCCCATGGCACTCTGTACCTGTGGTGGTGGCGAAAAACAGCAGTCTGAAACCGCTCAATTTAATGGATTCTAAACAAAGCTACATATTGAACCAAAAGCAAAACACACTACAAATGGCCGCCTTTATTTTTGGAAAAGCGAAACAAAAAAATCTAATGTGATAAAATGTACTCGGTTGTACACAGATATATTGAACTCCAAGGGGATCGCGAAATAATTAATATATAAAAATGGCAGTCGATAAGCTTATCTCTAACCTAGAAGCAAGAATGCACTGCACCCATGCTAGTGATCCGTTTCTTGCAGTGACATGCCACTTGCCAGCATGTTAGCAGCGCATTGTTCTCTACGCGTTGCTAGGCCTAACCTGCTTCGCACTGAAGCAGCTGCGTACAGTGGTTTGGAGCTAGTTACTGCCTATCATAAGATGTTCAATCATGTTACTAGTACACTATAGACAGAATAATCGCAGATTTAAATTGAGGTAGAGCTGGTTTCTGCAACACCTTTGGCAGGGAACTGAGCAAAGCATGGCACGTGAGGGCCGCGTCTCGCATTTAGTTATTTAGGTTGGCTTCACCACATGAGAGCGATGTGGTGTGGAAAGTGAGTATACAGGAGGCTGAAGGCCATCCTCAGGTGAACCCCACATTCACCCCATCACGTAGTTTTACAGCGCTAACAATACCAGCAGGTGCCCAAGGTGGTGCGGCTAACCCTCTCCACAAACGAAAAGTGATCAAAGAGTGCTGTTAGGAGAAGTGCCACTTGCAGGGGCACAGCACACCATTCAATATATCAAATGACCGGTCAAATTTGAGTTTGATATACTGTGCGTATCTTTCATACTTTAACAATTGATTTTTAAGGGGATATAATCTGTGTGCTCGATACATCCAATAATTCAAAATATTCAGGTTTGGCATATCTAGGCTCGACAGCATCAGAGTCAAATGAAACAAAAATTAATGACAATGCAAGAACACAAAAAAAAATCAAGAACGCTAGCATTCAGTCTTCCTCAAATAAAATCTTCTTGTTTTGCTGTTCCCATTTCAGTTGTCTCATTCGCCTTTCATTTGACGCTGACCGTACACTCAGTATTCATTACAGTGGGGACGGGGGTCTTAAAACTAACTTTTTTATTTATGGCTAGAATCTCATGAAATTTTGCACACACATGCATTTTTCTCTTCTGATTCCAAATATGTAATCATAACTGAGCTGGTGGCCTTAAATTTTGCAAAGTCTAGGGTGTAATCAGGTAATTGCTTACGCAGCTTTAATTAACTTTCTCATTGCATTTTGTTGCTTTTAATTACATGAATTGATAGCCAGAGTTCCCATACCCGGTGACATTGTTCGTTTTTTTTTCTAAAGGAATGTCATCGTTATATACTATGTTGAGAGTAAAAGGTCGCAGTGTTTGACACTGCAACTCGTGTAAGCTAATTGTAAATTGCTATTTATACGTGGCCTAAACAAAAAAAGTAAGCATGTCATCGGGTATGGGAATTCACTGGCTATCAATTCATGTAATTAAAAGCAACAAAATGCAATGAGAAAGTTCATTAAAGCTGCGTAAGAAATTACCAAATTGCACTCTAGAATTCCAAGATAACTTTTGCTTTAAGACCACCAGCTCAATTACAACTACATTTTTAGAAACAGAAGAGAAAAATGCATCTGTGTGCGAAATTTCGAGATTCTAGCCATAAATAAAAAGTTTAGTTTTAAGACCCTAGTCCCCCCTCAAAGCAGAGGTTTGCTCAGATATGAGGATGTACTGGATTGGTCAGCTTATAAGGCAGCTTTCAACGGGAATCGCATTTGTATTTCATTACAGACCTAGCTAGTACACCAAGGTTTAACCGCATGCATTTTCTGCAGCCCTGCAGCCCGGCCCCCACCTGTGGTTCTTCTCGAGGTCATCGAAGTGGGTGGGCACCAGACGGAGGTACTTGTGCAGAGTCGGGAACAGAGAGGGCGCCACCTGACCGCCCTTGCGCAGCTTCACCGAGTGCATGCGCGCCAGTGTCTGCGCTATCAACCTGCAATGCAGCACGCACACATGCACCCCCCATGACACATCACAAAATGACACTGGAGCACTGTTCCTCAAAGACGCCAGGCAACTCAAATGACCAGCCGTGAGAAACTAAAAAACCCAATGCTTGCAACTATTTATTTACAGTATCCCCCTACGCTACTACGTGGCACTGGGGAGAAAAATGGGTGCAATAAAAAGAAAATGAATAGAAGTTGCACAAAGAAGAAAATGCAGCAAGGAATGCTGCACAAAAATGAAAAGTAAAACACTCCGTACTGGACAAGATTAGCTAGCATAGATTACGAGAGCGTACGATGGTAAAAATGGCGACAAGAAGATGGTCCCACACTCTACCTCCATTTTACTTTGCTTCAAAGCTCGGTGCTTGACTTCAGTGCCACCTGGCTCTCCTGTTGCCTTACACTCTCGCAGTCTACACCACTTGGCAAAGCTCAAGGCTAAAATGGCAAGTGGCAGAAAGGAAAAGGAAACAAGCTGACCTGTTCTTG
Organism: Amblyomma mixtum; assembly: GCF_055824585.1. NCBI lineage: Eukaryota > Metazoa > Arthropoda > Arachnida > Ixodida > Ixodidae > Amblyomma > Amblyomma mixtum. The sequence goes on from NC_143012.1 coordinate 155,207,644, forward strand.
GGGACGCCCCCAAATGCCAGAAGGATGTTCTTGTTTGTTATTTTAACTTCGAACCCTGTACTTTCCAACAATTCCTGTATCGCACCGAAGTTGTCTCCCTAGCGTAAATTCCCGTGCAATGAATTTGGCGATGACACGAAGAGGGCACTCTAAATCTGACAGCGGCAAAGCCCCTCCATCTTCAGAAAGTAGCGAAAACCTTGGATCTTTGCCACCGTTTCCCCCCACCAGCACCTTCCTCCTCGCTCACCTCCTGAGAAGAGAAGCAAGAAGACCTCTCGCGTGCTCCCATTGTCTGTGAGGTATGGGAACGCGCCCCACGATTTATCCACCATGTGACAAACAGATGCAGTTATCATCAAAATGCATGTGCTCCTGCAATGCTTTCGCAGCTGTCAGTCGTGTTTTAGTCCTACACAATCCTCATCTACTGGAATCTACAAACTGAGTCCTTTAAGTCGCAGGGGACAACAAAACGACAGATGACAGAAACAAAAGCCTCGGAGCCAACCCGTGAAAGCACATCTTGAACAGACTGCATGTGCAGAGTATCTCGTTGCATAGTTTTGTTTTTACGACTTCATTCATTTCCGCTTTACAGTGGCAGTGGAATTGCACTGACAGCCGCAACAAAATTCATGCCATCCGCAAAGGTAGTGCGCTGGAAGACGCCGAATGCCTTTGAAGTCACACCTGGCTACTCAGGCTGACCAACTGTCGCCATGCAGTGCATGCGCTAAAGGAAGGCTGTCAAAATGCCAGCACGGCTGGCTAGAGCACGACAACTTGAGATTTCATTCGTGATGTATACAATGCGCGAACGCTGCCACACTTTCGATGTAACAGCTGGTTTGTATTGTATAGGCTTCTATGGGAGCTACAGTGGGACTAGCACCTCACGACATGCACTCTTAAATATGAAACGAGTGAACGGGGAGTAAGCTGTCCTCTAGTGCACTTCCTTTATGGGGCAAGGCATGCTTCCCAAGCCCTGGGGTAGATTTCCCTCATTAAAAATGCGGAATACTTACAGTTCACAAGGCAAACAATTTCCTTCTTCAAAACGTGAAGTTCTAGCAGTTTGCAAATGGAGGAGTCTGAAACCTCTTCTACTTGCTAACTGCAAGACCTCCGGTGCCGCATTTATAAACTCCGTTCCATTGCTAACTGCATCAAGTTACCATGCTTTGCAGTGGGGATATGCCTGAGCTGCCAGGACTAAGCATCCTGCACATTTAGTGACCAAAGTCTACCCCGGGAATGGGTCAGCACGCCCTGCCCCTAAAGAGGCATGTGCTACAAGATAGCAGCTTACTCCCTAATTATACCCGTATAGACTTATCTGCGTTTAGTATATCCAGGAACATAACCAGTGTGATTCTACTGTATAGGTATGCTGTTTCAACAAAATTAGCTTCAAGTCAGCACTCATTCTGCGATTCTGCTGTTTTTGTGGTTTGTCAGTTTTCTGCATTGTTTTCTTTCATCACTGCTTGCACCGCCCACAGTACTCCAGTTATTCAGTGCCTGCATGAATAATGCAGAGCTCTAATACACGGTGCTCGCTAGCTCCCCTTCAAAGCACCAACCCACCCTGCTTCCCTGCAGAAGCAGTGGGTGTCTACACCAACGGGAGGCTCTCGCCCCCTCACCTGGAGACGTGGGGGTCCCTGACCATGTGCGTGTCCCCCACCCGGCCCGTGTTGAAGCCGTAGCAGAGGCCGTTGCGGAAGGCGCAATGGAGGGGTGCCGCCAGGCCGTGGGCGTGCAGCAGCCGCATGTTGAGCACCTCCGCCGACCGGTCGATGAACAGCTCCGTCTTCTGGCCGTACACCCGCAGCAGCACGGCGCCCTCGCCCAGCTCCCGGCCCCCTTCCCAGCAGCCCACCAGCTGGTTCGTGATGCCATCCGTGAACGTCTGCGCAAGTGACCCCCCCCCCGGCAGCCTCGTAAAACTCTCGCAAGGCAGAACGACATGCACATCCGCTGTCGAAAATTTATCGTAGGTAACTCTGCGGAAACAATTTAGTCTCCTCACAACGAAGGAATACTGCATCACTTATTTGTGCACTATATGATTCGTAGTATCGTAATTAGGCGGCATGTATGTAAATCCAGGATGCATGGAAAGCATGGTCACACATAACTGCACTTTTGAAAAAGACTTGGAACAACACAGGGACGACAGAAACTCTGGTGCGCAATTCGTCCCTGTGTTGTTCGAAGTCCTTTTCAAAAGCGCAGTTATGTGTGACCATGCTAACTACCAACTAGCCCAATTTGAAACCCTCTTAATGCATGGAAAGACTGCAATGAAATTATACTTTCACCCTAATACTGCCTTCCACAGATTTTTCACTGCGGGTGTACAGCATCGAACGGAAGGAAATGTGGACACCAAACAATGCCTCAGAACAGAGAAATTCACAGATAAGCTGCCTAAATCCTTGGTGAGTACTCATACTTTTCAGATCCAAATCTGCAATAGGCTAGTGCACAGCACGAGTACTCTGTTGCCAACTGCCATTTTTAAGATATCCTCTTAGTCTACACTTGCCTGGTCACCAGTCGTTTTCCTGTAGAACACAATTTCACTACGAAAGGTATCATTGCAGAAACACGTCCTTTACGAACGTAAGTAGGAAAAGCTAACGCTCTTAAAAAAATCACAGTCCCAAATCAACCAGTGGAATCCACCACAAGATTCCACAAGTCTTTGCGACTGTCTGGCTGCTGGCATCCAGGTCATGCTTGTGGGCATTTCCACTGTGTACCAGGGGAACCGTGCACCTTGTGAAACAGCTGCCTAAGCAGCTGTGCTTCACTCCATTAGCCCTTTCTTTTTCAAAACCAATTCAACCCTTCACTCCTTTTTCTTTCTTTTACATATCATTTAACACTCAAAACAAAACTCTGTCCAATGACTGTTTCTCCTGCTTGAGAAAAAGAGACGGTTGAGAAAAACAGACGACATCCATGACAAAGCACTCGCAAAGCGCTCACCTTGAAGCGGACGGAGCTCAGGTCCCAGCAAGGACGCACGTGCTTGAGCACCCGAAGCGCGCCCTCTCGTAGCGACGCCTCTGTGGAGCCATCCACAAAGACATCGACCACATCCAGCGGCTCCCCGGCACCGTTCTGCGTGCACAGAGCCTTGGGTGGAGCCGTGGGCGAAACCAGCTCAGCAACCGGCTCGGCTCGACTTGCGGCTGTGGTGGCCATGGGCAGCAGTCGGTCGGGGTGGTCAGCACTTTGTCCCAACACCCGACAGCATGGCCTAGCTGGGTGCCTTCCGGGCACAGGCAAAACAATGGCACCTGGAGTGAACACCAGGTTTGTTTTTTCACCTGATGACGATGATGAATTTTTATGGCACAAGGGGATCTGCGGCCAAAGAGCGCCACGGCACAAGGTATTTTCTTCTACTCAAGGTGGGGTCAAAGACCCATTCCCCAAACACTTCGCAATAAATAAGTCGAGCGCCAGACCAGGGGAAAGCTTGTACACATTGTTATCACTGGTGGGTACCCAACGACACTGGGGATCGAACCCCGCACCTACCGCATGCAAGGTGGATGCTCAGACCACTAGACCACCACTGCGGTGCATTTGTTTTTCAGCTGCTGGAGATAAAACTGAAAGGTCAACTTGCAAAGCCCCACACTATTAATGATAGTGAACTAATCATTTCTGCACAAAATGTGATAATCAAGAGCCCAGAGTTCGCAATCCTGAAAATGCTATCACATGTCACCCAGCACCATTGAGCACACTAGCCAGCTGAGGTGACACAGGAGCCCTCCCTTGATAGCTGGCCAGACTAAATCAAATCAAATCAAATCAAATTTTATTCCGCAACAAAAAAAAAAGTTGCAAGGAGGGCAGGTAAAAGCTGTGAGAAACAGCTTGAGGAGCCCTGACCCCCTAGCACACGGGGCAGCTTAGAAGCGTTCAGCTAATGAAGTAAAATGCACTTGGACAAAACACATACATGAGTTAAGCAAAATCGCTAGAAACCGGAAAGCATCAGGGGAGGATGTGCCTTCAAGAGAAAGTCATACAGGGAAGCTGAACTTCACGGAATGGTGCCTCAGGTGAGTCCCCACAAATCTGAGCCCCAGCATTGCAAGAAATCTGTTGCAAAAAAGCCATATTGGCTGTGGAAATGGTTCACTATTGCAATGCACAGCTCCTGGTACAAGAACTGCGCTCTCACTCAGTGCAAGACCACAGATTTCACATTGTGGGGTTGAGGGAAGCTCAGCACCTGTTTCCTGAATAAAATATTGCCACGTATCATTGTAGTGTTTGTTCGTTCACGCTGAAGGCTGCAGGAAAGGGCTGTTATCATTTTTGTTCGTGACGCGAGAAGCGACCAGACTAATCTCGATTGTTCGCAGCCATGAAAGGCTGCATCTAGGTTTTTCCAGATTACCATAGATGATCTTGACCTGTTATCTGGAAGTTTCCTTGCCGGCTTTAAATTGAGCGATGCCGCGAGCGGCGGGCATTCGTAGTTCGACGATTGACGAGCACGTTTGTTGCTTACGCCGCCGCCGAGTGATTCAGTTCTTTTTTTGGGCTCAAGTCAGCTCAAATAAAGAGCTTCGTTTCCAAGACTGGTTGGTGTCTTCCTGACCGCTGGACTGCCGTCACTACAACGTGACATCTGGTGGAGGTGCGGGGTAGCCTTCCAAGTACCGGACAACCCCTGCCAGTCGTAACGCCAGCCCTTTGAGTTATTTGCCGGAAGACCTGACTCCAGTCTACCACGCAGCCTCTGGAGCCTCCAGCATGACTTACGCCGCAGCAGTGCGCCGTCCTGTACCTCGACGACGGGACCCAAGCCCCTATCGCCCTTAGCCAGCTGCGCTGGAGCGCCGCCCTCTCACCCCAACTCGCCCGTCCTACGAGCGTCGTACACGGCCGAGGAAATGCGTCGAGTGGAGAACACCCGACCAGCGCCGCCCACGATGCTTCCACTGCGGAGAAGCCGGTCACATTCTCCGGTACTGCCCATACAGGAGAATGGGCATCAGGGGGTTCCCTTACGACGCCCCATGACCCCGACCCTGCCAGCGACCAGCCGAAATCCAGGATTTTTTGCGTCGGGAAGGATACTCATCGCCGAGCCGCCTATCGCGTTCTCCGTCGCCATCGTCACCGCGCTAAGTATCTCTTAGCCGAGGCTAGGCAGTGCGTGGACGCTTCCCCAGCCCCCGAAGGTTAAACTGAATAAAGCAGCCCCTGGAGGTGAGGTTGCTTCTGAGCGCAAGAACTAAGATCCTCCATCGACGAAAACAGAAGGTCATGCCCCCTACGACGACGACGAACCCTACGAAAACGACGACCCCTACGACGGCGACGATCCCTACGACGACGACGATCTCTACGACGACGACGACAACACCGACGACAACACCGACGACAACACCGACGACAACACGGCCAGACTTGAAGCTTTTACCGTTGCCCTTACACCTTATTATGAACGCTAAAGGACTCTAAGTTCTCGAAGCATTCTCCGTGTTTAATTTCATTTTAAAGCATCGAGACGATGCTTCTTTGGAAGGGGGGTAATGCCACGTATCATTGTAGTGTTTGTTCGTTCACGCTGAAGGCTGCAGGAAAGGGCTGTTATCATTTTTGTTCGTGACGCGAGAAGCGACCAGACTAATCTCGATTGTTCGCAGCCATGAAAGGCTGCATCTAGGTTTTTCCAGATTACCGTAGATGATCTTGACCTGTTATCTGGAAGTTTCCTTGCCGGCTTTAAATTGAGCGATGCCGCGAGCGGCGGGCATTCATAGTTCGACGATTGACGAGCACGTTTGTTGCTTACGCCGCCGCCGAGTGATTCAGTTCTTTTTTGGGCGCAAGTCAGCTCAAATAAAGAGCTTCGTTTCCAAGACTGGTTGGTGTCTTCCTGACCGCTGGACTGCCGTCACTACAACGTGACAATATTATATCCCACCCGAGGAGCAAATGAAGAGCTAATCAAACTAACCACACAGTGGCTATGGATGGCGGTGACTGTCTGCATCTATCGCAACTCCAGGGGATATGCACTAGCAGCATGGTAATCTTTCTCACACCAATGCCTCAAGAATCCCACATCTCTGACACGCACGATGAACGCTGCCAGCAGCATAGCTTTCACGAGTGCACGGTGGCTGTGACCAGATCGTGACTCAACAAGCAATGCAGTGACCTTTGGGTTAGGTCGACAGCCCAACTCTGCATCTACTTTGCTTCACTTAAAAGCAACGACAGAATGTGGTTGGACAAGATTCAATGGTAACAATTTGGCAAAAACCAAGTTTGTTCAATGCTTACCAATTTCAAAGTCTAAAAAGGTGCAACTACCCCATTAGACGCCTGTTTCAGCCCTTAATATAAGTTGTCTTTCAACAATTATTACCATATTGTCGAAAAGTGGACTCCCTCTCCAGCATGCAACAGCATTAACTTTAAAAAAAAGTCATTGCACATCAACTTCCAAATATCAGCATATTTCTGTCCAGTGCAGCCGATGCGAACCCTTTCCTCTGCTAAAGATCAGTACCTCATATCCCCAGACAAGCTTTAACAATATTGATTTGCGATGACAATAACTGTACTCCAACTGCAGCAGAGCTCAGCCATAAAGCAACTCCCTTTCACCAGAGGTACGCTCGGGAACACATTGCATACTTGGCAAATCCAGACCCTTCTAGGCTTCCCACTTATAAACAAAAAAATAACAAACTTGTCTGAGACAGAGAAATAACATTTATTAGCACCTGTCCAAAGGTTGACGGGGATCTGAGGCACAGCTCAGTCCCAGCCATGTCCTCCACCTCAGCCGTCAACTTGTCTGAATTTAAGCATATCTAAAGGGCCCACAAAGTGCGTTCCTCAAATGTTGACATCTCTTCGTCTCCGAGGATCTTGCCCTTTTGTCAGGATTTCTCGCGTGTTACAAGGTACAGCATGTATTTGCGCATGACAGAGAGAAACACATGCAATGCAACAAGTACACTGAAACTTGTCCCATGGGAGGGCAGAAAGGTTGCGAGTTTTTTTTTATGCTTTATTTAATACCTTTCTAACTGAACACCATTCCAAGAACTTGACAAGCTTTTAGCACATAGAAACAATGAGCTAATGCAGTTCTTGGCCATATCTTATGTAGAAGGCAGAGCCATGCATTTGTTTCAGGCAACTGCTCACAAGTTCCAGTCAAGCAGATGCCACTACTCAACATCCAATGCCCGAGGCTGTTCTATTGTCTTTTTATTTCATGCTCTTGCGATCCAGATATGATTTGCTACATAAGTGCAAGGTACACATGGCACAAGGTGAAGGCCAAGACAACAGACATATAAGTCGACCCTGAATTACATCTCAGGTGCGGCATGCAGAGCCCAAAATGCACTTCTCCGACTTTGAAGCATATCACAATTCATGCCGTTTGTGCAGAGTATGCTATCACGGCAACAACCCAGCTCATGCACCAGCAAAGGCTTTTGAGTGTACACTGTGAGGCTACTCGAACGAAGAGCATGTTGACACCCCCCCCCCCCCGACAGCAGCTGCTATCAGCACATGTCAGTTTGCATACGCTGGCATGCTCTCCAAGCAAAATCTCGACAGAGGCGCTTGTGGAGCTATCTCTACTATCTCTGCTATCCAGCAGCCGTAACGGGAACAAGCACAGGCGGGCAGCGCGGTCTCGCCACCTTCCCGTAAACGATTCTGCCGCGCCCCCGTCAGACGACAAGCCTGCCACTCGTGCGGCTATCGCTGCTGAGGTGACAGGCCGCCAATGCTCCAGATACAGCATCACTGTTTACTCGGCATGCCAGCTCACTGCGCACCCACTACCTGTAGCTCTCAAGTCTAATTTTTTCAGGTTTTCAGGCGTGCAGTAATAAAAAGAAAAAGATGAGAGGCAAAATAGACACTGATGCTTTTCTTTCCTTTTTCTTTTGGCATCTTTAATGCCAGCCATTTCATTCACAGCTGCTTTTCGTTCTGTGCAGTTCTGTCTCGCACACACATAACTGCTTGTGCTCAAAACATCATTCCTGGTGACACAATTGTCAGCACCAGCACAAACACCTGTGGAAAAGCACGCTGCACAATCAACCTGAACTGGGTTAAGCATAGCAAGGCAATTACTCTGTACCCATTAATATATCAAGCAGTTGCAGTTTGAAAGGGGCACTGAAAACAACTCCATCCCATTTTCGTTAGTAAAAATCGAAATGCATGTAAAGCAGCAGAAAATGCATTTATTACCCAGAAAAGTGGATTCACAAGTTTTATTGGCACTTCTTTCAAACTTGTGTCGTCAAAAGCACATAGGACTCCGTGATCGTCGTTTGAAACTGAATGGTGGCCGTAGCCTGGCCTCAATGATTTGACCAAAAAACACTGTCCTGATGCATTTCAGTTGGCAAAAAACAGCCGATGATGACGATAACTGCATTCCATTTTTTGAGTCTTTTTAGCTTATGAACGCCCTGTTTTCAGTAAAAGTAATGCCTTTGTCTTTTGTAATGCAGTAATCTATCGATACAGGCAGACTTCAATTAGTCCTCAGCTTCCTCTCAAGTGGATGACATAATTCTTCGAACACCACCGGCACTCAACGGAGATGTTCCCATGTTCCCAGGGCATCCAGATCCATTTCTAGTTATTTCGATTTATACAGCCTTTCTGAAGGCACAGATCAAATCCATGGATTGTCTCACACGGCTTAATCATTGAACGCAGGCATGGAACCTCGAAATATCTTGCGGCAGTTAACTGCTTTGCGGCAAATGTTCTACTATGGGCACTGTTTTGTTATACAATAGATAACCATTAATACAATTAACACTGCACAGCAGGAAAAAAAACTAGCAGCTGGGAAAACATTGAGAGCAAGAAAAATTTGTGATTTTGCACCAGGACATGCATAGCAAGGATGCAGAGGCTTAAAAAGTAGAAGAGGGAACATATATTAACAAGATTCTGCTTCACTGAGAAATTACACTACATTTTAACTAAGGGGCACTTAATTACCTTAATTATTAAATGTTACGTTGTTGCATGGTCATCATCATCATTTATTTACCCTTAAAGGCCCCAGGGGGCATTACATAAGGGGGGGGGGGGGGGGGGGAAACAGTAATAGTTTGGAGCATAAATTTAGACACATGTAGATACAGCTGTGAACACTTCAAAAGAAAAACAAGCGAGTAATTTGGTAAACAAAAGGAAAAGAAAGAAAAAGGGCCTTCAACAGGAATTATGGGAATAAATAAATTAACATGTTTCAATTTTAGGGAATTAACTTCATTCATCACAACACTGTCTGGAAGAACATTCCACTCTGCTATGGCAGCTGGCAAAAACGAGGAAAAACGAGGTCCACGTGTATGTCACAGGTATTATTTAGTATAAACAAAAAATTCACTACAGCAGCAAGCTCATGCTGCGAAAGTGTAGAGTCATCAGAGAAGATGCTTTTTTGATTTGCAAAACAGCATGCAATGAAGGACTCTTCACATGTATATATCATGTTGCGAGAGGTACCGAGAACGAAAACAATGCAACAGCTAGTCTGTCACAGCCTCAAAGATAAAGTTTTCAAGTATGTACAAGTACAACTAGCAGCATAAGAGAAAACCAATGCTAGAAAATAAAACTTCCTTCGAACACTGCCGGGGGAGCCATAACCTAGAACATTACAATTCAGGCTGCTAAGGTGCATTTTATCTGGACACATGATGAAACCCTTAGAGCAACCAAGTCTGGCCAAAATGTGTTAATATGTCATGATCAAAAATGAAAAGATGTTCCCTCATGAACAAATAAATGGCAGTGCAAGGAGACGAGGACTAGACGAGACAACAAGGACAAGAAAAGTTGGAAGTTCAGCGCCGTCCTTGTTGCGTCGTCTAGTCCTCGTCTCCTTGCGCTGCCATTTATTTGTTCAAGACATGTACCAACACGCCCAATTTTCCATGTTAATCTTCCCTCCTACTGACAGAATCAGGCATTCCAATGCCATTGAAACAAGGAGTCCTTTTTTTTTTTGCACTTTAAAATAAGTTTGGCAAAATTAGGACCATGAATGAAACCTCTGCGAAGTGTTCCGTACACACCATGGTCAGCAAGTGATTCAGAAATAAAAAAGACTGCAAGGCAACAAATCATGGCCAGGCTGTGCAGTCTGAACACGAAAGGACACAGTGCACTTGTATGAACATGCCGCTGATTTGTAGCTTCACTGCAGCGCCAGATTACCGTGAGAAAGCATACAGAGTGCCAACATAACCTTCGGTGTGTCATAAAAAGAAAAAAGTACATGTCCAAGTTTACACTGACCAAATGACATGTTGTGCGCTAAGCAGTAAGCAACTCTGAGACTTACAGAGTCTTGAATGGAATTGTGAAATTACCACTTCAGAGCAATGCTAACAGTTAGGTAGGTATGCCACCTCTTCAGCAGTTCCACAAGTGCTGTTCATAAATATGTTTCAACACACATGCCTGGAACATAGCACAGAAGCATCCAAACAAAGAACTTCACACGTGCAACTGTTAAGAGTTCATGGCCGCCTACCATGCAGATATGTTTCCATTACAGCTGAATGCACATACAATGCATAATTTGCTGCCAGCAGCTGCCAAAAGTGATGACTTTTATGCTGGCTAAATTGTTGTAGATATCTTTCAAGGCATGCTTCATACTTGTCTCTTCATTAAACCTGCCCTGAGAACAAGCATCATCTTGCTTGACATAATGCCAAGCACACAGTGGAAGCTGTTCGTAACCTACTTGTGCTCGGTGTTTCCCACTAGCAGATAATTTTTCTTAGAATTCCATTTACAACATCCATTGTTTGATCATCTAGGAGAACAATGTCGAAACTATTCAAGAATTGCGGAAGACGTTCTTCAAACTTGGTGTTGAGAAAGCCAATTCGAAGCACCACTTCCTGTAACTGACCACCATCCAGCATGTCCAGATCGCCGAGAGAGTCTCCTAGCAGAACGATGTTTGTCTTCTCCTTGACTGCCTGGTGGTACTCGGGGCTGGTCACATGGCAGCGGTTCTTGTTGTACATGTGAATGAGTTCACCTTTGAAGCCAGTAATGTTACCCTCTTCATCAAACTGCATGTAGTTGGAGATGAACTTCATGTTTGGAAAGTGGCACCGGAAGTGCCGCAGTGCTTCTTCCAGAATGTCACCAAGGCCAGCAGAAAACACTAGCGCAGGTATCCGGTGTTCGTGCAGCATTTCGAAAAGAGACTCGCAGCCATCCCTCAACATGATGGACGAGTCTGCCACAAGCGCTGGAAAATCTGACTTCTTCACACCACAGTTCACAAGAATGGCATGCGACCGTGAGTACCACTCCACCATATGTGGTATTTTCTCAGCCGCCGACATGTAGGGGTCAATCTCGATGGGGTAGTACTTTTTATGTAATCTCTCTGCCTGCAGGCGGTATTCCTCGGAAATCATTGAGCTTGACTCCAGAACACCGTGAGTAGAGCGACAAGGTTTGCCATTGTAATGCGACCTCGAAATTGTATGGTCAAAGTCCGTCACAACCTGAAGTTTCTTTGGGCCCCCTCTGATTAATTTGCAGACTAGTTCTTCAACACGCTCGGGGTCTTTCATTCGAACACAGGGCTTTTGCAGTTCCAGGACCGTATCTATAACTCGTTTCGCCTTTGCTCGCTTTCGCTTCCGTAAAAGTGCTGTGGTTGCGAAGGAAACTACGACGACAGTGCCGATTCCCAGAGCTGTCCACATGACGACAGTTTGGCGTGACATCTCCTCGCGCGACTTCAAACACGCAGGGAGTAGTTGCTGAAGCTTCGTTGCAAGCACAGAGTAAGGCGATGATGACTGCCTCACTAGTTCTGTTTTTTCTTTGTCTGGTGCCACCATCCGCTTAATAACCTGCGCCCTATGCTAAGCTACTTTTGAGCGGACGAAGCGCCTTTCCACCGCACAATGCGGCTCTTCGGTCGTTTTCGGTCTCCGGCTGCGAGGCGCCCTACACGCATTTCTTCCATGGAGGAATTTCTTCCATGCCTACACGCTTCCTCCATGCCTACACGGATGGATGGATGGATAGGAGCGCCCCCTTTGAAACGGGGTGGTGGCAATTGCCACCATGCTCAGCTTTTCTTTCTTTATTTTTGTTCAACTGTGATCAAGATTCGCCATCTTCTTTACCCACGGTTTCCTACACTTCTAACCTTATGTCACATCTCTGCTTTTCAGCCACCAATACTCCAATCGCTTCTTGCTAACTTCCATTGCAGATTTATTTACGTGACACGAGGACATACCGTAGCGCCATCTACCGCCAGCGCGCTTGCCGCGCACTTCAAACCAACGTTTTCTTCAAACGGACGAAATCAGTAAACGAGCCATGCTACGGCAGAAACAAAATGGAGCCGTATTATTATGGATTACTGAGGGCAGAGAGCAAGCGCGCTGCAGTCCCAAACCCATACGGGACCCCTAGTGTCGCTCCGAGAAGAAATAGCTTCATAACAGCTACTCAATGCAAAAAAAAAAAAAAAAGGTATAAAAAAGGTGAGCAGTGCCACCTGCCGTGGCAGTGCAATCAATAATATTAATCAATTAATATTAATTTGGCACTGGAGATTATGTAAAATCAGCTGAGGCGGTGGTCTGGCAAAATTTTCTTCTCGTTGGTATTTTACAAGAGCCTTCACGCATTTCACGCCGCCTACATAATCAGTATAGCATTCAACGCATTTACGGAAGAACCCTAGCATTCAATTCATCTGCACTTCCACGTGCCATTATTCTTTGGAATGATCTTCCCAACAGTATCGCATCTATCGGCAACCACCAATCATTTCAAGACCAGCTGCACAAACATTTTCTTTAACGACATTGTGTCTTGTTTCAGGTTGTTCTGTGCCCTTGGTTCCCTTTTCTTCTCGTTGGTATTTTACATAGTTTTGGTTTCTTGTGCAATTTCAACCATTTGTATGTTTTTTATGGCTACTGCTTTTTCTTTTGATGTGTATTGGGCACATGCGATGCATTCTTGCTACTATTTTAATTTTTGTTGCCCGCGGTGATGTATGTCTTGTAGTTTCGTTTTGCCCTGTATATTTATAATTGTGTTTAATTTTTGCCTGGTATCACGTGTTGTTTTTAATTTATTCTTCCTATTTGCTTAATCTATTGTTTTTGCCCCCCTTACTCAATGCCCTTCTGGGCCCTGTAAGGTATTTTGAATAAATAAATAAATGTGATTAATATGTCATTGAAGCATGGAGGAAAATAAACTTTTTTTTCCCTTCCTCCATGCATTGAAGCATGCCGTTTTTGCCGTTTCAAACATGTTCATAATATTTCATTATGGGTTTCTACTCTATTAAGAGCATCTTTCAGCGCAGAAAAATTAAACATCAAAAAACAGCTCTCCCTTTGCATCACCAATCCGAAGTGCTCCAAGTTCTAGTCACCAGATGGCACCAAAGTGTTTTGCATTTGTAATTTGTTAACTGATACGATGGCTAAGAATCACCAAGAAGATGCACAACAGCTTTGCATGTGGAAACATAAGTAGATGCTACACTGTCTACTAGAACTGTCTAGTTACTGCCTGACACTGGAGCTCCATTCATTTCTGGTTCATCACTTTTGCCAGTGTGCAATAGTTACTGCACTTCCTTACCAAGATTTTCAGCACAGGGATGCATGCAAATAAGTCTACACACTGATTGGAAAATACTTAGTAAAAATCCTCTGCAGTATTGTTAAGGAAACAGCGCAGAATTGAGCCACCGCATCAGAAAAACTTGAGTCCTTATATTAATTTCTTTTTAAGTCATACGGCCATGAAATCCTTTTGAAATGATGCACACAAAACCATGGGTGCAAATGACCAATCCTCTCAAGCACCCAACGCAGAGAGAGAAAGCATGCATCCTCTTGACATGCATCATCATCAGTCTGACTGCGCCTACTGCAGGGCAAAGGCCTCTTCCATGTCTCTTCAATTAACCCTGTCCTGTGCAAGGATGTTACATTTTTTCGGTGGTTTCCTTAGGCACAATCTGCAATGTGCTCTTGCAAAACGACTGATTTGCTCATTGACGCCACTGACTACTATCATGCACAACCACTTCACTGTGGTAAGAATAAAGAGGAAAAATAGTCCTAGCCTTGCCTACATAATTACCTTGCGGTTAGTAAAGGAAATAAAGGAAAAGGGAAATGAAAAATAGTCAGGCTGAGTTAATGTGAATGCTACAATATGACACACGCACAAATACTGCTACCTAAATCTGCGCTATGTGTAACTGGCCTATAGTATGTTACGCAGAGGCCAAAGAAATAAAGCTAAGCATGAAATTCAGAAGGCAAGGTAGATTCTGATACAAAAAATTCCTTTTCCAAAAAAATAATAATAATAAAAATGCCAGTGCCATTAAAATTACCAATTATAAAGGCTACAGTAGTTTCCAGCCTTGACTGGGTGAGTGGACAGAAACAAATGGATACACAAAATAGCTGCACAAAATGTACTGAGCAAAAGCTATTTCCTCATCAGCTACTGATTTCATGCCCGGACTTCAGGTCACAGAACCATGGCTTAACAAAAAAGTTCAAACTGCTTCTTCTGACAATATTGTTAGCACGAAATAAGGTCCCTTTATGAAACATATTTTGAAGAAAAGTAAGCTCTGAGTGCCGCCTCCTGACGCAGCTGGTTTCCTGCAACTAAAACTACAAAAGTATAATACACAAAGTTTGGATTACTAAAAGAAAAACAAAATCTCTGCTAGCTTGGCAACGAATTAAACCATGAACAAAGATTCGAGGAGGTGAGAAAGGACGGAATTAATTACAAAGACAATCGCAATAAACGAGCAATAGTGCAGCTGCCATGAACCAGATACAGGCTCTCAATAACAGAACAGGGAACAAGGTCAGCATCAAAACAATCCAGGTGCCAGAAAATCGATCCCTGACTTCCTCTGATGTATCACCACTTGTGACTACTGGCTGAGAAGCGAGCGACCTCGAAGCCCGTGGCACATGTTTGGCCAACGACACTCTCTCTGTCTCGCTGCCACGCCCCCTAAATGGCCCCAGTGGCCTCGGTAGGAGGAAACAGCAAGGCCTGAGCAATTACCCCACCAGTGGGCAAACAGGCCTGCCTGCCAGACTAAGAAGGCCTCAAAGGCAAGCTGCACGGATGCCGCGCTGGAACAGAACAAGACCCGCTTCCCAGAACTAGTGACCCCAATAGGCAAGGATGACACAGCTGTGCCACTGTAGACTGGAAATTGTGAAAGAGGTGTTTTTATAGTTGATATACGCAGCATGTGAACCAAGGAGGGAAGTCCACAGGTTACAGGAAAAGCATCGTTCGCAAGTCCCCACACAGACATCAAGGGTTGAGCAAATGAGAAGCAATTTACTGTGAAAGAAACAAATATTTGCCGGTAAATCAATGCCCCAATTTTGTGCATCTCGACCTTTGTACTTCATGCTGTCAAACAGATGCGCTTTTACCTTTAAAACGTGATATTTCCTGCTGTTTTTTTGTTTGTTTGTTTACGATTTCAATCAGAATTTCAGAAATGAGGAACTTGCTTAGAAAAAAAAAACAGCTCGTTAATAGGCACAATTTCAATACCTCAGTGTAGCATGTGCATTGAATTCGCAGTATTTTACATGCACATACTATTTTCTGTAGTTGAGAAACACTGTCAGAGGCTGCAAGACAACTTTCATGCAAGGATAACACGGCGGCTAAAAGCATGTTCATGGATATCTGTTACATGTGTATACAAAAATGTGAAACATGCTACCAGGTTAATAATACCCCTTGATAGGTGAAGTTTCTAATGGGCCTCTATTTTCACTGACACCAATGTGCGCAGCAATTGCACACAGTACAAGTGACTTGCATGAAGCACAGTTGGGCCACTATAATCAGCAGATACGCTCAGCGCTGCATATCTGAAACTTCTAGACATTTAAAGCTCTGCAAGGGTACAACAACAGCATTTTATCTATGACCCCCAAAGTTTTCCAAACACCTTCCTTTGTGCCATTATTGTCTCAGGGAAAACAAAGATCGGAGAGTGGCACTTGAACAGAATGCCGCCTCTTCAGCTTGCGGTGGCTTCAGAGGCACGTGGAACAAGATAAGCCACAAAGAAATAACCAACAGCAAGCAGACACAAAGAAGGCACACTCCCGTCAGTGTACTGCAGCAACGAATGGTGTGCAAAACCACTGATATTAGAGCAAAGATAGCGAAGCCTCAGGCAGCTGCAGCAATCTAACGGCAGTGCTGATAGTATTTTAATAGGTTGCAAGACGGATAAATTACGTCACCAGTCAGCCAGGTATTAAACTGAGCAACCCTATAACAATGTCTGACTTGGTCACAAAGAAGGTTGCCTGCATGAGAGATCCAATTTCCCTTTTATCAAATTATCAGTGAACGTCTGCTAAAAGCCTTCAGCTAGGCCACATTGAGCAAATAATACAGCAGAGCCACAAGAATCACAGCAATAGTTCTTGAAGATATGGTGACACAGGTGTCCATTTTATTGTGAATTCCATTTTTTTAAAGGAGTGGAGAAACCAAACTTTTTCTTGCATTTCGTCTTACTTCAAATGATGTGTTAGACATTAACATACATGGATCACCTTGTGATATTGGCCTCTGACCACTAAATAATTTTGAATTGAATTTATTCTTGACACCGTTTTGGTTTCATCAACTGAACGATGACCATGGCGTGTATTTAGGTCACATAAGGCATGAATGAAAATGGCAATATAACTGTTGATATGCAATTTGTTGTCATTCCATCTCTTGAAGCAGGCTAATCTAAGTGCTGTTGTGAATTAAAATGGGAATATTGAGAATACCATGAAAATTGGGAATACCACACAGTGCTCCATGTATTCTAATAATGTCTGACGCATCATTTGAAAAAAAAAAAACACGCAACTAAAATTAGGTGTCTATAGCCCTTTAAGAGCCCTTGACTTTAGGAAAATAGCCACCGACACGAAAGAAACAACTCGAATTACAGAGCCCTTGTCACCGCTAGGCCAGTTATGAATCCCATTATGGACAACATATTACAAACAAGTGCCAAACTGAAGTACTGAGGCAATGTCTTATGTGCCACTCAAGGTTAAATTTCACCACGAATTGGTAGGCTCACATACAGGTGATCCAGAAAGTACTGTAGTAGCAAGAGCACAAAAATGATTGTCAAGTGCATTTCACAGCCTGAACAGTGCAATGACCAGGGGTCATCCTCTATCAGCGCATGCCCCTGACGGGAGAGGATATGGTTTATGGAGGTTCAACATCCCAAAGTGACTCAGGCTATGAGGGACGCTGTAGTGGAGGGCTCCGGAAATTTTGACCAACCACCTGGGGTTCTTTAATGTGCACTGACATCGCACAGCACATGGGCCTCTAGCATTTCGCCTACATCTGAAGAGGATATGAAAAAGAACCACCAGAGGACTGTCTGCACACAAGATAAGTATTATGTTAAACAAAAAAACAGCAAGCTTGCCAGACCACGAAAGGTTAGGAACCACCCATACAGATAGGCTGGCTCCAGAGGTGTCCTAATCTTTACGACCACTTTAAGTGCTTGGAATCCTGCATGGCTACGCTATAAACAGTGCAGCCAATCATTGCTGCACTCGTCCACTGTTTCTCTCAAGCTCATCGCAATGTTTTTGATTTCTGTTAGTCTAGCACGGGACACCTTTGCAAAACAGACTGCACTAACAGAAGCATGCAATGTCTACCAATGGTATATGCTTCTGATCAGTAGTGAAGAAAAATTTGACGCAGTCAGCAACGAGTGCTTCATGAAAACCTGCTACAAATTTACAACAGGCACATTACTAGTGTTGTGAAATGAAAATAAATATACCACATCTTGCTCTTGACCCAAGGTGGCATCACATGACCGCAGTTATACACACTGAACTTAACACACACTATGCGTAGATATCTTGTGGAATAATCACAAGATGGAACAGCCCTTGTCACATCTGCATTATGAGCTCCCAAGAGGTGAATATATTTAGAAAGCAATAATACAATGTTTGCCTATAAGAATTCACGATTTTAATTTAAGAATTACAGAACAAAATCAGTGACATGCAGGTGGTTTGTGCTGCAGCCTCAGACAATGCTCACAATATGTAAGCACTACGCTTTTAATGGGAGTTTTTATGAGAGCGCATACCTTCCACCAGCACCTTGCGGCCATTATTGCCTACTGGCGAAATGCATACAACAAGCCCAACAAGCTATGCTTCTACAATCATGCACATCCGTCTTTTACTGCCCAACCTGACACTGCAGCACTTTTTCCTGCAGGTGTTCCACGGCAGAATCAGACTACTAGTACTTGTCACATACGGTTCCTAGAAAACAATTGTTGGACGCACAATACATGGCAGTCTCCCACACCCAAAAAAAAAACCCCTGTATACTACAATAGGTAAACCAAAGGAACAGGCAGCACATAACACGTATGCAAGTTTACTTGGCCAGATGCTGGCAAATCTAATGACAATAATTATAGACATTAAAAAAGACACATGCTGTATATGCCGTGCAGCACATTTCTCTTACGCTCTTGACTGAACTTTCTATTTCGAAATAGAAAATCAAAACAACTATTAAATGCCAAGAAGCTTTTGCAGGTAGTGTACTAATATATGAGGTATACAAAATAAATGTCTTGCCCAATTAACCCTGTTATAATGGTGCACTGCCCGTGAATTAAAATAATGTATGCGCTCATGTTTCCCTCTGTATTATTTACCATGAGCTCACAAGAATAGGCAGCACATCTAGATAAGCTTTTTATAGCTTCTTTTTAGATTGTACAGTGCAATTTCTCTGATACATGCTGTCTATATTTATATTGCATCGCATGTACTGTACATATCCTACTTCATGTAAAAATGAATTAGGATCCACGCTTCCCCGAACTCAAACGTATTCTATGCTCAGATTGTAAATGATGGAACTCGGCCTGAACGACGGGAAAATTGTTATAATCAGTTAAACCACTCCATGAGGTCATCATATCTTGCACAGATATACTTCAGCCTCAAAAGCTGACGGCCGCTGGAAGGTCGTCGAACGAGAGGTGTCGCGCGACTGCGCTCAGAATCTCGAATGAATGGCCCCGACAGACAGCGCGTGGCGAGCAGCGGTCATCGACGAAGATAACACAATGAGAATTATATATATGAACACGCGCGGTCGGTCAGAATAAGATCGAACCGCGCGGGCTGGAGCTGCGGTTTGTTTCGGCACCGCCGTGCCACTGATCGATCTGCACGTTAATGAGTCGCGTCGAGGACAAGTTAGGGGCGCAACAAGCAGCGACCACCGCAGCTAGCTAGCACGTCTCCAATGAATGACCACTGCCGGCAGAAAAAAAAGCGGACGAGCTGAGCGCGCCGCTGTTCCAGCAGAGCAGCTCAGATCGAGGGCTCCACGTGAAGAGCGGCGAAAGCTTGGCCCCGCACACTGCTTGGCGTATTACCTGACGTATTTTCCAGCGCCGAGCGGATCAAACTGTTCGTCACTCGGCGAACAACGGCCGGTCGCGCGCCGGCTTGGTTGGAAAAAATCTGTTCCGTGCGAAGAGGCGCCGACAGCAGTCAGTTCAGGCAGCCTGCAGCTGTGCTGGCGTTCTGACCGCACGACACCGAGAACAGCAGCTGCACAAACGTGTTCGCCTCACCGTCATCACAATCTCACCCGATGAAATGAGCGGCGCAGCACCGCTAAATACCCCACGCGAAACTGGGAACTGCGAAAGCAGCAAAATTGCGCGCGACACTGGCGGCACCTCTGGCGAGCTGTGATCAGTGCGCATCAAAATAACTCTTGTTTTCGACGTTGCAGGACGCTACTACACATTTCAGTTCATTACTCTGGCGCATTGCGAGCTTTATTTACGCTGCGTCTAGTTGTATATCCATTACATTTAAAGAGCAGCCGCTTCGTATATAACTACGAACGCATGTGGCAGTAGGAAGTTTCACTTTTCATAGACGTATCCGAGCTATCTCTGCTCATACGCAAAAAGCGCTTCGAAGCATAGAGTTTCTTACTATTATTCTTATTCTTACTATTACTATTAGTAATAGTAAGAAACTCTATGCTTCGAAGTGCTAAGCCGGTTGACGTAATGTGACTGCGCACTAGACTCAAAAACTGACGCCATTCAAGCAATTCGAGCGCGCCTGTCGTCTGCCGCCGCTTTCTGTGGTCAACATGTTTCTGCGTGCTGGCTTCGTTCGCTTGCGGCCCGCTGCCCTGGTGCGTATCTTCCTCACGATTCCGAGATCGCAACTGTGTGCACGAGGCAGCATGCGCGTCGCAACGGTTACCTTGCGCCATTCATCGTCACTGCGACCCTAACGATATCCTGCGCTCGTTGTTACCGCAACCCTGTATGTGTAGTACCTGCGCGAATGGTGGGAACGTTCGCGTACTTGGTTGAGAGGAATGAATCCTGAAGCGCATTGTGGTGCTATTTCATGTATACCTGGGTTATAGTGCACATTTGTACCAACATTATGATACTGTGAAACCAGTCCAATTTTGAGAACCTGATGAACATGTCCTTTGAACTATTGAATTTCTGGTACTAATAAATTCAATAAATTCTCTTAAAAGGGTAAGCAAATGACACGTAAAGGTTATGACTGCAAGCCCAGCTGGCAAGCCTATATGATAGCAGCTAGTGTAGCATAAAATAATATTAAGTCACGTTTACATGAAGCACCCACACTGCGTTATATTGTTCATGTATGCAGCTTTCAGTGAAACTAAATCTCTTGTGGAGGCTACGCTCAAGATACGGTGCAATGGGCTAGAATTACATGCCCAAGAATGTAAAGGCGAAACTGACAGTCAGCTAAATTTTCTTATTAATTCCAATTCAGTGGAGTGCCACATTCATGTCGGTCATATCTGTGTATACTGGATCAATCACTGTAAAGCATGAAGGATATGGCAATATTGACTTGAATATGGTTATAGGTTTTCAGCTATTACAGACGTGTTGACAGCTCTCTGCCGGATTTAGGATATATCCAGCTGTGTTTTACCAGTATAACTGCCAATTCGGGTACTGATTACTGCTAAATCGAGTGTTGAGGCTGACAAAAGAGCCTCAATAAACTCTAAGTGAGTTTTGACCACACAGGAATACATAAATTTATCAACGAAAAATGGTAATTTCATGCATAGGAAATAATATAAAAAAAGAAAGAAACGAAGTCTCTGTCCTAGCTGAAATAAACATCGAAAAAAGTCCGCTGCATTTTCACAAATAAAAACCGGTAAGCCCAACCGCTACATATACATAAAGCACCCATTCACTCTTGATTCGATTCATGTTTTACCGGAATCTTTAGCATCAAAATGGCAGCATCTATACTACCGCCAGTTGGTAGAATCTGTGGCCAGAAATTTCCCGGCACTCACCTCCGATTGGCTACTCACATAAAAGCAGTTTTTCTGCTTTTTGTTCATGACCTGTGACTAGCACCTACAGTGTGCTAGAATATCCCATCGCTGCTCACTTGGCCGCAGCCATGAAACTACAACACCGACCTGGCACTCGCTGATGATTGGATACGTATTATAGCTCGAAGGTAATTCCTTTAGAATTCCTGTGGCCCTTCTCAGCCGCTGCCAACTTCCGAGCCCAACGTTTAAAAGCCATTTTGGCTAGTGTGAACTTGTGTACGTGTCTAAAGTTTGAAAGATCTCAATTCCTGTGGCTCGACACCTAGCCAAAAGCAGAAGGAACTGAATGAGTCTGCGCTCTTTAAGTGCAACAAAATGTTATGCTTTGTAGTGGTTTATGGGCCATGCGTAGGTGTTCCTAAGTCTTCAGCTCACTAACTGTATGCGCCCATTGTGTGCACTGTATCTGGTACTGTTTGTCTTTTTGTTCTTTTTTCTTTTTTACGAGTACCCTCACAGCGGATTGCACTTGTAAATTTTAAGGTTCAATGGCACTTGGCTTTCGTGAAGACTGCCCTAAAAAGATCCTCCAATCACATCCCTGCTTGAAGTTGCTTGCAACACAAAACAACAGTCTAATTTTTGTTGATGAAAATTTCTAGCACTGCAGTATGACACGAAACATCCCGAGCGCTTTCTTTCCTCAAAGAAGCTGTCAGAATACCAAAAGGCGGCCACTATCTATATAGAAGCATGTTGCGTGGTTTCCTGTAGCCAATGAGAAGCAAGTGTCGGGAGAATTTCAATGCAATGGTTCTCCTAGCTGCCACAAAAGTAGACACTACTTTAAAATGTATTGTGTGCTATTGTTGGGCTTCGACAAACTTGAAAATGATTGGGTGAACTTGTGTCCATGAAACAAAGCAGAAGTTCGGGCAGCTCCGACAGTGGCGGGCACGCACTGTCAGTACGTTTTTGTTCTGAGTGCTGTTGGCTGTGGGGAACGCCCGTTTTCAGGTG
The DNA here is from genome assembly GCF_055824585.1 of Amblyomma mixtum. Lineage (NCBI taxonomy): Eukaryota > Metazoa > Arthropoda > Arachnida > Ixodida > Ixodidae > Amblyomma > Amblyomma mixtum. The sequence continues at coordinate 155,230,207 of NC_143012.1, forward strand.
CAGTTGTGGTGATGATTTGATTACAATAGGCACAAGGGGAGCTTGAACAAGGATCACCACAGCTAATGTGCTTCTCTGTCTACGCGAGATGGGGTCAAAGGCAAAGAGAAGCTGAGCACTGGGCAGGGGAAGATTGTACCCAGTGGGGAAATACTAGTGGGCACCTGTCAGCACCAGGGATTGAACCCCGTAGCCGCCGCATAGGAGGCGGGTGCTCAGACCAGTAGGCCATGGGTGCTGTGCAACATTGTGTGAAAATAACTTGGGATTGCATAACTCTGAAGCAGTGCTACTGCAAAGAAGGAGCTGAAATGAGAAGCACATCTTGCGTGCCAAAACAGAAGCATCATAGGAAAATGTTCGTTTGCTGAATGAATGGTAGGGGAGCTATATGTTCAATTTGATTCAGGCACAAAGGTGTGAGCAATTAAGTGTAGTACTGGCTGCAAGAATGCAGTGAACGCAGCGCATATTGAGTAACCGAAAACTGAAGGTGTGGTTACTTGGGTTTCATAGAATTCAGCACAAATAGACAAGAAAGAAAAAGCGGCCACGGGCACTGTTCGTGCTGAATTCTGACTAAGAAGCCACATCATCTCGGCCTGTTCAGCATCCTCTTGCAGGTCGTTTATTGGGATTTTGTGATCGCCTTCTTACACATGAAAAAATTGAAAAGTGGTTCTGAGGAAGTTAGCCCGTATATGTTTGAACATCAGAAATTTGAAAAGGTTAAAATATTTTTAGATATAAAAAGTTTATTTTACTTCACAATTCAGAATAATCTTTTTATTGGTGGAAAAACTTTCTTAGCACCAACTTTTGAGCCTTCCTGCAATGTAGATACTAAGCAAATTCATTACCTGTTACGTGTGGTAAAGCTTCATACATTTGACATCAACGTTAAAATCACATTTCTCATCATGTGCAGTGCTTTCCTTATGTCAGTGCACCAAAATTATTGGTTTTCTTTTTTTTTTGCACAATTGCAATGTACTTGATGGGGTCAAATTTCAGAAATGGCATCCAGGGAAGTCTGGCGGATCTTTCTGAACGCACACAACACAACCCTTGCAAAGGAAAAGTTTAGACCCTTCTGAACCTGCGCTAGCAGGCAGCTTTTAGATAATAAACTTTTAGAGTTACTGCTCCAAAGCATGGTGTCCTATGCGTAGGATGCTAGGCATATATAAAGGCACAGTAACTGTTTCACTTCTTGGTGGACAGTTCAACTGCACCGTGAGGGAAGAGATGAAGGTGGGAGTGACAGAAAAAAAAAAAAGAGAAAGAGATGCCGTTGTGGATGGCTCTGGAATTAATTTCGACCACCTGGGGGGCTGCTGCGGCTGGGTTCGAAACTTGGTACTCGGGCTCAGTAGCCGAGCGCCCTGACCTAATGCATGACATATGGGCATTCATGTTTACAAGCAGTGGGAGAGTGTGAGAAATCTGTAAGTTCTTGCTGCACTTCTCAGTGTGAGACAGCAAGTCCCAAGATCAAAGGCATTCCCTTCCAAAACGCTTCTGTTTCCAGCTGAATTATGAAACTCGAAATCATGTCCACCTGGAAAATTTCCACCTTCAGCTAGATCCAGCTGGAAATTTTCCATTTCCAGTAGAAGCAGAATTGAAAGTGCCATTTCCAACCGCTCCAGCTAGAAATGAAACTGGAAAAGTGCTTTTCCAGCTGGAAATAGTGCTTCCATCACCGTGTGTGGATATTCTTGATTTAAAAACTTCCATCTCTGGGTGTGTTAACGATAACAATATAGGACTCATGCTGATGCCATTTCTAGGTGTCTGGCGCACCTAGTAGTGAAGTGTTGTTGATCTTTGCTTGGTTGCAGCAGCTGTCGCAGTCAGTGCGCACCCACTCGGAGGGTAGCGATGCCCACCTGCAGCAGGGGTGCATCCGCAGGGCAAATGAAAGCACAGAGACACAGAGGGCACGGCTGCTCTACCAGAGCCGCAAGCGTGGCATGCTCGAGAACGACCTCATCCTCAGGTGTGTGCCATCGCCTGATCTGGCCAAGTGGCTCCTGTGTGGCAATGGTGCAGGCTAAGTACGGTTCTTGGGGCCTTGGAAAAACTGTGGCCAACCAGACCGCAGGGTAAAGCAGAATGTTTCTCATGACAGATTAGAGGCTGTATTGAACCACAGCTGTGCCAGCGGTCATGAATGCTCACTTCACCTGGTTTACAGCGGTCGAGCTGGTATTTGTCCATTTCGAAGAGAAAAATACAACGCAGAAGGGGCAGACAAGAAAAAAAACAAACTACAATGTGATATTTTTCTTTTATTTTGTTTATTGCTTTCTATCTCTGCAATCCTTGTTATTCTTTTTTTTTCTTTCATTGCACTGTTTTGTATACCTGTGTAATGAACATACCAGAAAAGTACAGCCTATCCTGTGGCGAGCTGACTGTGGGATTAAATAGCAAATGTCTTCTCAGTGCAGTTCTGAATTGATCAGAAATGCTCAAGTATGTACAGGGTGTTTCGTATTTATTTGTCCGGGTTGTAAAAAATCATCATGCGCAAACCACTTCTCTATTTAGGCTCAAGCACAGACCACAGGGTAGCTTATGATAGTTTGCGTCTTTCAGTAAGAATTTAAAGATTGGAACTTGCCTGAATTGTCCAGAATCGGTGAAAAACTGCAGTCATCTGCGCGGAGAATTTTCGGCGGGGCAAGTGGAGCAGCAGCTTTCACACACTGTGCCATCTGGGGTGCTGCGAGACCTACCCAGCTCTGAGCAGGGATATTGGTTGCCTTGTAGTTCGCCAGATGGCGCAGCCTTTCAAATCGGCTATCCTGCTCGCCTTGATGAAAATTCATCGCGCAGATGACTCCAGTTTTTCACTGATTCCGGGCAGTCCAGGCAAGTTCCGATGTTAAATTATTATCGAAAAATGCAAACTATCGTAAGCTGCCCTGTGGTCTGTGCTTGAGGAGAAATAGACCTGTGGTTTGCGCAGGCTAATTTTTACAACTCAGAGCTGGTGTCCCATCTTTGCGCTGTTACCAACATGATCGCGAACCAACAAGCCCAACGCGCCACTGATGTAGTGCTTGTAGTACGGTGGAACCTCATTAATTTGAAGTAGCTTTCAGAGTTTCAGTTCATTCAAACTGACTCTGTGGTCCCGTCAGTGTCAAGGACATTAAAAATGCTCCCCTTTGTTGAGTTCCTCATAATATTAAAGAAATTTTTGGTCCCTTCTAGTTTGAGTTAGCAGGAGCCAAGTGTACACCTCTTCCAAAGTTTTTGAGATGACTGTCAAAAACTGCATGACCTGAAATGTAACGTCCATCTCCATTTTTGTTTGTTCTCACCAATAATCACTGAAGTTGAGGGTGGTGGTTTGGGTGTCAGCTCTGTTGCAGGTTGTCTAATGTGAGCCACAGATCTGTATGCCAAACTAAGCGTGTCGGGGTAGATTGGTGACTTGAATGGTTTCTGGCAAGGATGGGAAGGCCATCAAAGTGGGAAAAAGCGTATACGTGTACACCTGAAGAGCAGCTGAGAATGCAGCTGGACCTGTTCATCTTGCAGTACGTTTGCTGCCAAACACCTGGCCTCCTTCAACACTGAGCAGCTGCAGCAGTACGACAGGCTCATCAACCTGCCTTCGAATGACTGGGACATCTACTACTGGGCCACTGGTGAGAGCATCAGTGAGACGCTTCAGAATGTGGCTGGAATGAGACCAGCCACACTTGGTTACTGGATCCCCGAAGTGTTGACCATTTTCATCACTGCACAGTCATTTGCTGTGTTACTACACTGGCGATAGTTACTGTTAAGTTATTCTGTGTGCTTATTACTTAAGTCCCCCAGAATGCATGCATGACAGAATCAGAATGAGCGTCAAATACCGACTGAAGAGTTGGTTCTCCACGTGGCTGCAGTGCTATTTTGGTTATTTGGGCTCTGCACATGTGAATACGTGCATCTCACGCATGGACACAGAAGCCACAGTGAAAGCTGAATTTCCTCGCAACACAGAACTGTGGAGTGGGCAGTGTTTGCCTTAGCCTTTATTGATAAATTGATTGATTAATTGATCTGCCAGTTTGGGTAAAACTTACTGAGAGTGGGTGTTACCCTAACCAATCTCTTAAAAGGGCGCTGAGAACAAACTGGGGCTGATTTTTATCGATGGAGTGCCGTGTTCTAATCAAGAACAACACACCACTGTCACCGAAAATGGAGTTTTCATAAGCTGAAAGAGACAAAACGATGAAATACACGTGTCGTCATTGCCGGCTGATTTCTCCAGTAGAATGCATGCATCGACACTGGTTTTTATGCTAGGATCCTAAAGTGAATGACGCTACACTGCCTTTTACTTGAAAGTGGTGGCAGTCCGTCCTTTTTAGTGAGAATGTTGCAAGTTTGAATTGACCTGAGGGAAGGTTTTTAGATCCAATTTTCTTGCCAACAATGAGTTTCTTACTGCCGATCAAAACACCAACATCGCAGAAAGAGCCAGGGAATCAGTTTTTACTGGCAACAATAATTCAGTGCCCGGTAATTCTCAGTGTTCCTTTTTAGAAGTTTCTAGACCTCTTCAACCTGTTTTTCACGATGTGACTGACATATGGCATGAAGTTGCAGCTTTTGTGCACGGCAGTCCTTTGTTGATGTTGTAGTGAATAGCAGTGTTTTGTGTTTGTTGTGCAACAGTAACTTAATGAATAATGGGCCAGACACAAGCTGTTGATGTTGAGATCAAGAATATGGCTTTACTTATGGGTTTGCATATGGCAGGGCCCCAAGCAGTGCTCTTGCACGTGCAGACAGAGTTTCAGCGTGATAGTTATCCTGGGCTTTTCTCCAGTTATACCATGTGTCTGTACTTTTTTTTTTTTCATTTTGTTGCTGGCTTGCTGAAGCTGCATTGTGGTAATGTTCGGTTTTTAAATCACTCCTACTCTCCGCTGCCTCGTTTTGATGCTTGTCAGGGTGGCGTTTGAATAAGCAAATTGAATGTGCCATTGAATGGTGTATACAGTGATGAGAAATTTTGGCATTTCTTGCACTTTTACTTGTTTCACAACCGCGTGCTCCTCTTCTCTCACAGGAGTCAGGGAGACACCACCGGAGTTTGAGAACGAGGTGATGGTGCTGTTGCGGCAGCACGTCCGGAACGAAGAACGTGAGAAGAGGTTCAAGCAACCAGACCTGGCATAGAACAAGGAACAGTGATGGTGTCTGCTGAAAACACAGTGGCACGATGGCGTACCCACGGGCAGAGAGACTCTCGAAAATGTCAAGAACTGTTCATTCGTCCAGTCACTTGGCTGCAGCTTCGGGCCTCTCCTCACCACTGTTTCACTAGTGGACAGTGTATGGCTCGATCAAGCGCACATGTATCTTAACGGAGTGGGCCCAGCCTTTCAAATAGCTTTAGCAATAAAGTTGACCAGCACCACAGTTCTGTTCTGTTTGCTATGACTCTGTGTGCACTACAGAGTACTTGAATGGTCTGTTATTAAGGCAAATGCCTTTAATACCTCATTGTTGTGGACAGAAGGCTCTCAGCAGAAGCTTGTCAGCAGTTGTGTCAGGCTTTTATACAATTTTCATTTTCTTCATTGGCCCCTCTTTCTTCTTTCAGTCCCACTTCCTCCCTTCCTCTACAAATATGTGAGAATTTCCTGTCCTCAAATACAATTTTCATTTTCTTCATTGGCCCCTCTTTCTTCTTTCAGTCCCACTTCCTCCCTTCCTCTACAAATATGTGAGAATTTCCTGTCCTCAAATACAATTTTCATTTTCTTCATTACTCTTTCACTCCTACTTCCTCCCGTCCTGTTCCTGTACAGTGCGCTTCAGGTGCACCAAGATGACAGAGAATTACTGCGCCATTCCCTTTCCTCAAAAAGCGTTGCAAAGGGCAAGGCATTGCTCTGAACGGGCGGTGGTAACTACCTAGCAGCGCTACAACACGCTGTCGCGTTGCACTCCTAAAGGCAAAGCTTAAGCATAATTAATTAGCAGTTAATTAGTATTTAGCCATTGATTAGTAATTTGAATTTTTTTGTTTTGTTTGTGAATTTCTGAGATCACAAGCTACACTTAACACACGATCAAATATGGTGGCAGGGGGAGTTTTGTTTGACTTTGTGGGATCAAAATTAAGCTACACTTAACGTATATAAAATGGCACGGTTCTTGCGCCGACGATGCCAAGCGCGCTTTGTGTCAGTTTCGGTTTCGTTCTTTTGATGACGTCACTAATTTTAGCGTAGTCGTCGATGGTATTGGTGTATTTACCTCGCGCGCCGGTCTGAGGGGACGTTTATGAACGCTGAGGCAGCGTTGACTTCACCCAAAAATTGCGAAACTTACTTCGGTCGTAATTAGTTTCGCGTTGTTCAGAGGGGATGGCCAGCGACTGTCCAGTGGCCTCACCATAGCGCGCCATTGCGAAGCTGTACGTTCCGGGCAAAGGTGCCTATCAGCAGAATATTGGCTATCACACCGTGCTATCTGGGGCCCATCCGATCGCGGCAGCACAATGGGCCTGATAATAGCACGTGGCGCCACTGTGAATAAATAGTGTTCGCACGTCGAGTCTGACGGGCGCAGTTAAGCAGCTGTGAGGCTGCCAAGCGTGCACACATTTCGGGAAACCGCCAAGCGTGTCTCCATGGGGAAGCGTGTCGGGCTGCCCTTGGCAGCGGTGGCTGTTGTCTTGCTCAACTGCCAGTTACTGTTGGCGCTTCACGTCACGGATGGACACTGCAGTGCGCTGCCTATCGTCGTGAACACCTGGGGTTTCTCCAACGCCACGCTCAGAGGTACACCGCGATATGATCACCAAATCCCGCGCGTCAAGTATTTCGTGCTAAACGAGCTACATTTAACTCTCTGCAACTAGATCCTTGTCGGCTGCGCTTGCAAAATGCGCGCCCAACACGGGTGGGCACTATCGCAGCTCTCAGAAAAGCGTGCGAGACCATTTTCACTGAACGCCATCGCTCAAAGCGGGTCAAAAACTATAGTTGGAGCTGCCACGTCGCTGGTTTACATTTAAGTCGATAAGCTGGCTTGGGAGGGGGTCATGACGCTGTACTTAAAATCCTGCAACTGCTGATGATGATGGTGCATTTTAATGACGCACGGGCATCTTTGGCCATAAGAGTGCCATAGCACAAGGTGGGGTCAAAGGCACATTTTCCAAGCATTTCACCCCAGAGAAGCCGAGCCCCAGGCCAAGGAGAAAGCTTGCACCCTTTGGAAACCGGTGGGTACCCGGCGGCACTGCTGGCTGGCGCGCGAAATCGTCGCCAACAACGCACAATCGCGACCAGTTTATGAAGTCGCAAAGATAAGATTTGCGTTGTTTAGAGTCAGAAAGATAGCTTTTTGTCAGCGCTCGGACTTGCCATAATTGTGTGGTTGGCAGGTGTGATGTGCTGGTGCAGAAAGATGCGTTTCTTATCCTGCAGCGTGGGAAGTGCTGACAGTGGAGAATGGCACAGCACTGGATGCTGTGGAGCAAGGCTGCTCGCAGTGCGAGAGGGACCAGTGTGATGGCACGGTTGGCTACGGTGGCAGCCCAGACGAAGATGGAGAGACCACTCTGGATGCACTCATCATCGATGGGTCAGTTGACAGGCTATGTCATGGGATGCGCACTGTTCATTCGACCATTCACTCCCTTTATGGGTACAAGATTTGCGTTTGGAGATGAGAACAGTGCAGTAGTGAGAGGCATAACGAAGAAGGGAAGACGTGTTTAAAGTGCTATCCTTTCTCTGCTGTTCCTGTGTAGTGGAACCATGCACCAGTTTATGCTAGCACATACTGTGACTCGTGAAGCTGTCCCCTTCATGCCACTGTTCTTGGCAAGAGGCCATTGGGGTGTACTTTAAGTGTCAAATGAAATGCGAACAGGATAACTATAGTGGGAACACAATAACATGAAAATACTGCTGGAGATAATATATAGGCAGGGTTCGTTAACGCTATGCTACAGTCTGTGTTCTAATATTAGTATACAAAATTATATATTGTATAACATAATGTATAATACTCTTACTATACCTCAGACAATGTTCTGGGCAAGGTACACTGAGAACTGAGGTGTAAAGGTCTAGAGAAACTTGTGCACTTTGCAAGCGAAAGACCGAGGCAAAAGAAAAAAAAAAGTGAACTAGGGCAGGAAAAGAAACCAGCTGGACGAAAAAAATAAGAAGGCACATTTTGAAGTACACCAGATTCGAGAATCTGCAAGAAATGGAGCAAAGCACATTTGGAAATATTGAACAGGTAATGCATAATAGGAAATACATAACAGCAGATACAGCATTCATTTTAACACAAGGTTTTGCAAAGCAGCAGGAAATGATGTAGGAGTGGAGGTAGAAATTTGCATAGGCTGGCTGTTTCATTGTTCATGGGAGTGTTCATGTGTATTGTTCATGGGCAAAAAACTGTATTTTAATATTTGGCACCTGTATTCATGCATTCTAATGGGTGGTCACTGTGACGGGAAATGTAGCAGAGTTGGGTGGGTGGGTTATATTTTTTTTTTAACACAATAACATTACGGCTGCCATGCAGCAAAAAATCTGGTGGCAGCAGTGGCGGCGTTGCGAGCAAAAAACCCCTAAAGTAGCGACCTGGGTGGGCTACCGAGGTCACATTGTCGTGTGACATCATCATAAGCTGCCCACCAGATTGTGTGCCATTGTAGGGCGTCTCTTGATCACTGCGCTACTGCACCAGGAGAGGCATGAGGGGTTTGTGAACGTAAAGTCTAAGAATTTCTAACTCCGCATATATGGGCATTAACCGATCAACACTATAGCGTCACACCATTAAGGTGGAGCATAAGTGTCCCTTTCAGTTTTGTTCAGTACTCTTTTTATCATTGAGCACATTATAAAAGAAAGTTTCAAGTATTTGCTCCTGTTTTCAAGTGACAGCCGCACCAATTTCTCACATAAACCAGAGGAGCCATGTTGGAAGTTATAGCCACCAGAAATTGAGTGGCCCATTTTTGGATGCACTTGAGCCCCTCAATATTTGCTTTTCTATGAGGGTCCCAAGTTATGCAAGCATGTTCTAATATGGGACATGTGTTAGACATTTACAAGGTCCCCTCGAGTACAATGGGAGCATCCTTAAAGTTGCGTCGGAGAAAGTTTAATGTGCAACTTGCTTTAGTCGATAAATAATTGTCAGCATTCCATGATAGGTCGTCAGTAGGGGTGTGCGAATATCAAATTTTTCGAATACGAATCGAATACGAATACTTGGTTCCGAATATCGAATCGAATATCGAATAATCAAGGACAGACGCAATTAACCATTACAAAACATTATTTGAGCACTCAAGAAGATCAAAATTCAACTATCAGTGATGAAATGAACACAAAAGGTGTGTGTGGCTGCACAAAAAAGTATCAAAGTCTCGAACATTATTCTTAGAAGAGTGGAAATTTGAGAGAAGATGGCTAGTATAGAGCATTGATTAAGGCTAGCTTGCCATAAGCACAAAAGCGCGTTGCTGGGATGAACATGAAAGGTTGTCGTGAACGAAAACCGGCTGCTCCACAAGGTCAGGCAGAAGTAGTTCCGTTCTAGCTGGAACGGCTTCTCCAGCCACAGAAAATGCCCTCTCACTTGGCACTGAACTGGCACGTATTGCGGGGTATTTCGTGACAGCTCTGACAGCTTCGCAGGTATAGCCACAAAGAAGCTCACCAGCGCAGTCAGCTACTGCGTGGCCCAACGTTACACGTTGCTCTAGGCGACGCCATGTTATGTCTCTGTCGATAGGACTTGCGGACCGAAATGAACGCCGGTGTTCGCAATAGAATATTCGGCTAGATACGAATATTCGCGTCGGGTCGCATATTCGAAACAACACGAATACTTGGATTTCGAATCGAATACGAATACTAAAAATATAATATTCGAATTATATTCGAAAATTTCGAATATTCGCACACCCCTAGTCGTCAGTGAAAAAATTCCCAAATACCTGTAAGCTGAGGCAGAAAATATGGCCATTCCACTAAGATAATAATCTGTTTGGAGGAATTTCTTCTTGTTTATAAATTGGACTAGCAGATTAAGAGACATATTCCAATTTTCGCACCAAAAAAAACAGAGTTGAGGTCATCCCGTAGCATAATTGAATCAGCTCCTGAGGAAACATTGCATTAAATACAGCAGGCGTTGGCGTAAAGTCTGATATTTCTTGAAATATTGCTATCATGCTAGTCTGTGGTTACAAGAGAAAAGAGCTCATCAAGAAGATGCAATTTCTAACCATGGCCTTCTAAGGGAGAAGAGAAGCATGGTCTCAAAAACTAGCGCTTATGTCATGCTCTAATGCACACATACCTTGAGAAAAATGTAGCCGTTCTTGCCTGCATAGATAACTCCATCAAAAAAGAACTCAGAAGCGCGAATAGTAAAACAGTTTTTCCTTAGATAGGCACGTGACGATGCCACTGGTATCACCTATGCAAAAGCTGCTTGTTTTGGGTTACTGATGCTGCAGACAATGTGGATTTCTGACTGATCCTTATCGAATCAGGCAAGTACATCATTCAAAGTGGTATTGAAATAGAAAGTCTGTCGTATGCAATCTTTGTGTCAAATTTCAGCATGAATAAACGAGCAGTTTAACCGGGAGAAGCTTTTTATGGTGCTCATTTAACGTTGCAACAGTTAGTACTACATGCCTCAACCCCGTCAAAGGTGGAACTCACCATGAGGTGAGCACCACCCTCACCGTGAGGGAAGTTCCACACAGTGGTGTAGTCAGAAATATTTTTCATGGGGTGTTATGCACCACCGGTAAAAATAATAAAAAAGGAAGAGAAGAGGAGAAAGGAAGAGAGCCTGCGTCCAAATAATATCGTAGTCATTTTTCTGCTCTAATAAAGTCGATGGATTAGTTGTTTTGTTCACTATAATATTTACATAATATGAGTGCACATAGGACTCTGAGGACTTGATTCGTAAGGAACATTTATTTTCTCACAAAAAAACGCATACAAAAGTGGCGAATATGTACAATATTTTCATATAATATACACCCGCACAATAGCTTTGCTCTTCAACAAAGTCAGCAACTGCGAATGAGTGGCATTTGCCAGAACTTCTACCCCATGCATGTGAACCTGCGCCGATACACGCACACTTTAAAAATATGCTTTTGTGAAAAAATAGGTTGACGTTAAAAGGTATGTTTTATTGGGTGGACTGTGCCTACAATCAAAAGGAGTGCTATTTGTCATGCGACGGCGAAGAAGAGTGACTGTTTTCTGCAATAACTCCACTTCCTATCAGTACAGGAACTATTTTTGTCGACAAATCGACACTCTTCTTATTTTTGTTTTTACATTTTAATATGTCGATGCGGTGTGAATAGCACGGGCAAAAAAAAGGCCGAAAGGAGGAAGGGGAGGGGGGGAGAGCAGCGCTGAGAAAATTTCAGGGGTGTTCTGACACCGAAACATTCCCCCCTGGCTACGCCTCTGGTTCCAGCCTCACAAAGAGGTGGAACTGGTCTGGATTCTTGGCCACATCAGCATCCCTGTAAATGAATGAGCCCATGCGCTGGCCTGAGACTTGCTAGATCGTACCGTGGATGATTCTGACATGTTCACAGACCTGCCAAGTGCCACTTCTGCGGATGCACTGCCGACCTCATTCACACAGTCTTGTGGGTGGTGTCTGGACACAGTGCACTCTTTCTCCTCCCACCCAGTCCACCTTCCTAGGCCTGGATGGAGCAGCTCACCTAAACTTTGGCCAGCTCTGGCTGATGCACCATGCCGAGCTGCATGATGGTGCCTGTTGCCTTTGGGGCCCCGGTCCCAAAGCTCCATCCTTGTTTTGGTGGCACTGCTTCTTTTTGTACCGCCTTTTACCACTGCTACTTGCGTGCAGTTACAAGCACTAAATACAGACTGTATCTCTGTGTTGCAGGCTGTGTTAATGTTCTCGTATGCCACAGTTACCTGCGTGGCACCTGTGGCAGGCTAATGAGCATCGAGGATATATGTTGTATTCCTGGCTTTGCAGGCCACATTTGTATGCAGGCAAAATACAAGGAAGTGGTAAGGGAAACATCTACTTGGGGCAGGTAGTGGCCGCTGATCAGGATCATGAGAGGGAAATAACTAGAAGAATAAGAATGGGGTGGAGCGCATATGGCAGGTTCTCTCAGATTATGAATGGCACTTTACCAATATCCCTCAAGAGAAAAGCATACAACAGCTGTATCTCACCGTAGTCATCTACGGGACAGAAACGTGGAAGCTAACAAAGAGGGTTCAGCTTAAGTTAAGGACAACGCAGTGAGCTGTGTGGGTGTAACGCTAAGGCCTGGAAGCGGGCAGAGTGGGTGAGGAAACAAACGTGCCTTAATGACATCCTAGTTGAAATGAAGAGGAAGAAACGGGCTTGGGCAGGGCATGTAATGCGAAGGAAAGATAACTCATGATCATTAAGGGTAATGGCCGAGTGGATTCCAAGAGATGGTGAGTGTAGCAGGGGGCGGCAGAAAGTTATGTGGGTGGATGAGATTAGGAAGTTTGCGGGTATAGGGTAGCCACGGCTGGCAAAGGACAGGGTTAATTGGAGAGACATGGGAGAGGCCTTTGCCCTGCTGTGGGCGTAGTCAGGCTGATGATGATGATGATGAAAACGCAGAGATACCTGCACACGGAGATTTCAGTGCATGTCACAGTGTGGCTGAAATTATTCTGGAGAGCTGAAATTAATTTGGAGCTCTCCACTGCATTGTGACTCATGGCTCTCCATTGGCTTTGGCTTGCGAAAACCTGCTCGCAAGTGGAGGTCAACATTCTCAAACTACGCATGGGATGTGAGGGACACCACACTAAAAGGCGCTCCGTATTAATTCCAACCACCTGGGGTTCTTTAACATGCACTGATGTGGCACAGCACACAGGTGTCATTTTGCATTTTGCCTCCATCGAAACGTGGCTACCTTGGTGTTCTGTGCAAGGCTCCTCTGTGTAGGTGCGAATGTGTAGGGATGCCCTGGTATTTTTCTGGCCTGTTCATGTGGGTGCATGTTAGTGAGAGCATCTGCTCTTGGACACATGGTGCTTCTAACCCCCCTGTCGTCCTGTGCTCTGCAGCCCCACCTACTCCATGGGAGCCGTGGGCGACCTGCGGCGAGTGAAGCGTGCAATCTCCGTGGCACGAGCCGTCATGGAGCGCTCCACCCACACCTTTCTGGTTGGCGAGAAAGGTACGGTCGTTCTGCTGAGAGCACTGTCGTGTGGCCATGATGCACTGGGTGGCTGGCACGTGGTCTAGTTGATTCATTTAATGATGCAGGTTTTATTTATTTATTTATTTATTTATTTATTTATTTATTTATTTATCATCATACCCACAGCGCCATTGTCTGGCATTACAGTAGGTGGTTGAAAAAGAAAAAGTACACAAATGCCACTGCGTGCAGGTGGTTGCAAAAAAAGATAACAATGAGATAGAAAGAACACGGAATTATTATACCTACAAAATGTCACAGCATGGAAGAAAATGAATCATTTGATAGTATGGACACTACTTCCTCAGGTAGCAATTGTACCCTTCCGAAATCGTTTTGGGGAAAAAAGGCATTTTAAAAAGGTCAGTCCGGCATCTGTATTCTTCAACTTTAAGTGAATGATCTCTCCGTAAAGACACATAATCAGGGTTGACTATATATTTGGTTCTGCCTATTCCAGTTCTTGAATGAAATATAATTATGACATAATTTTAAACGCGGAATTTTCCTATGTTTTTGTAGTGTGTCCCAACCCAAAGCTTTTTTTCGCGCTCGTTACACTAGAATATCGGCCATAGTTATTGAAAACAAAATGAACCTGCTTCCTACCTTATTTTTGTTTCAGTCAGTGTCAAAGTAATGCTTTTCAGGTGTGCCTCTTTGAAATCAGACAGACTGTCATCGAACTGTCAATAACAAGAACAGGTCACATTACCAAGTTTATGGCAGCGTTTTGCGAGGTGCGCAGCCTTAATGCCGCATTGCAAGTTTTCACGGAGTGAGAATGCATTAGTTGTTGCCAGCTGGATTTTCATTTTTGGATGCAAGAGAACGCAATAAAATTTGAAGTTTAAAAAATTTTTATACTCAGGTAGAGTATTTGTTTCTGTTAGCTGAACCTGTCTGAACCTATGTCGTATCATGCCTTGTTGTGATTTTTCTAAGGCAAGACTTGCTCATGAGGGTGTGTGCTGGCAGGTTTCTCTCTTGGCTAAGGCATCAAGGTAAATTCATTGCTTCCAGTGCACTGTCTGGCACGTTCTTTTTCACAGAATCAGCTCTGACTGCCTGAAAAACTAGTTCAAGTTGTTTCTTGTTTTTGCGGTGATGTGGCACGGATGAACCCAGTTGAGCGAGACCAGGTGAAGCCAACATGAATGCAGAGATCATGCTATGCATGTGCAGTGCATCTTCTCATATCCCTTTGAAATGCTGTCAGTAAGCAGGCATTTCTGTGCGTATCTCCTCTCACTGCCTATTGGCTCTGCTTGCACTGTCTTCACTCTGGTGCGAACGAGGGGAGGCGCCCACGCAGTCACCGCTCTGTCTGCCCTCACTGGTGCAGCCACCCAGTTTGCTGTGGAGATGGGCTTCAAGGAGGAGTCACTGGCCACCAACCACTCCAAGCAGATGTGGTCCAACTGGCAGGCCAACAACTGCCAGCCAAACTACCGCCAAGTCAGTCTGCACTGCTCTCTAATGCAGAAGAGCCTACTATTGGGGCTAGTTGGTATATGATCAAAGATTTGGAAAGTGCTGACTGGCATGGAACAAACATAGCATTAGAGTTCTTATCAGGAGCAAAATCTGCCGTCTGATGTCACGAAATTCGCTGATTGGCCAAGAGAAGTCACGTGACCTTGTGAAATCATCACAACCTGCCCTGATGGGCCACCCTGAATGGTCGAGAGAGGTCATGTGACCTTGTGATGTCATCACTATGTGGCCACCGTGGCAGGTGCCAATTAAATTAGTGATTGGTGGAGAGAGATCACATCACCTTGTAATGTCTTCGCGAGTAACCTATTCTCTAGATAGCAGCCTAGATAGCATTGGAGTTCACATCAGGAGCGACCCGGGGACATTTGGCGCCTTGAAATGTGCTGATTGGTCAAGAGAGGTATGATGTCACAAGGTCACGTGACCCCAAAGAAAACAATCACAGGTAGCTTCCCCAAGGAGGCAAATTCAAAAATGGATCAAAATTAATTGTTGATACATACTATGTGCAGTAACAGTGATTAATAGGTGAATTAAGATGAATTAATGGATGGGTTAGTAGTGGTATATGCAAATGCTAGAAAAAATAGCCACCCTGTATATGCAATGCCTTATGACCATGAGCGCGCCAGAAGCTTGGAAAAATGCCAACATTATCTTAATTCATAAGAAAGGGGACGCCAAGGACCTGAAAAATTAGACCGGTCAGCTTACTGTCTGTTGCTTACAAGGTATTTACTAAGGTAATTGCTATTAGAGTCAGGACAACCTTAGACTACAATCAACCAAATGATCAAGCAGGCTTTCGTAAAGGATACTCAACAAAAGACCGCAATCACACTATCAATCAGGTGATAGAGAAATGCACAGAATATAACCGACCCCTATATATAGCCTTCATTGACTACGAGAAAGCATTTGACTGAGTGGAAACCTCAGCTGTCATGCAGGCATTGCAGAATCAGACTATAGAAGAGCCTAATGTGAAAATTCTGGGAGATACCTGTAGCAACACTACAGCTACCATAGTCCTCCACAAAGTCAGCAATAAAATTCCAATAAGGAACGGTGTCAGGCCAGGAGACACGATCTTGCCAATGCTATTCACTGCCTGCTTAAGGAGGTATTCTGAGGCCTGAATTGGTTGGGAACAGTTGGGGATAAGAGTTAATGGAGAATACATAAATAATCTGTGATTCGCTGATGACATTGCCTTTCGCTGAGTTACTCAGGAGATGAAGTGCAAAGCTTGATCAATGAGTTAGGCAGAGCAGAACGGTGGGTAAAAAAATTAACATGCAGAAAACCAGAGTAATTTTCAACAGTCTAGCAAGGGAACAGCAGTTCACAGTTGGTAGCGAGGTGCTGGAAGTGGTAAAGGGAATGTGTCTACTTAGGGCAGGTAGTGACCGCTGATCCGGATCATGGGAGGTAAATAACTAGAAGAATAAGAATGGGGTGGAGTGCACATATGGCAGGTTCTCTCAGATCATGAAAGGCAGTTTGCCAATATCCCTCAAGAGAAAAGTGTACAACAGCTGTATCTTACCGGGACTCAACTATGGGGCAGAAATGTGCGTGCTAACGAAAAGGGTTCAGCTTAAGGTAAGAACAACGCAGCGACCTATGGAAAGAAAAATGATAGGGGAATTGTTAAGAGACCGAAAGCGGGTGGAGTGGGTGAGGGAACAAACACATCCTGGTCGAAATCAAGAGGAAGAAATGGGCTTGGGCAGGGCATGTAATGCGAAGGCAAGATAACTGCTGGTCCTTAAGGGTAACGGAGTGAATTTCAAGAGAAGGCAAGCATAGCAGGGGGCGGCAAAAAGTCCGATGGGTGGATGAGATTAAGAAATTCGCGGGAATACGGTGGCCGCAACTGGCGAAGGACAGGGTTAATTGGAGAGACATGGGAGAGGCCTCTGCCCTGCAGTGGGCGTAGTCAGGCTGATGATGATGATGATATGCAATTGTCAGTGCCATTACAGCATAGTGGACAGCAGCTTGCAGTTGGAATATCGCAGTTGATGGGCTGACAATTGCAAAGGAACTTTCACGAACACACGTGGAAGTTGCAACAGAAGCTGCATGCATTCACTCTTATGGTGACTTGAGCTTCCCCATAGTTTTTCGGGTTTTTCTTCTTTTCATTCAAGTAGCATATGGAATAGTGCCTCTGACTGGGGTGAGCTCTGTGACCTGGGTGATATTGCTGCACTTTTTATTTCTTTGACACCAAAGGGCAGCACTGGCTGTCCGCTGGTGGGCATGTTCGAAGAAGGAAAGGTCAAGCAGAGCAAAATAATTGTGCAATGTCATAGCCTCTGAAAGAATTTCTTTATATTCGGATGTAGAAGTTCAGAAACCTGTTGTCATTCGAAGGTACAGCTGCCCAAATCTTTAGCTGGCGTCCGTGATGGCCCCGTTTTCCATGCTCCTGCAGCTTATGACGGAGCATATTTGCAAAAATATCAAATCTAAGCATAGGCTCACAAAGCAAGTGCTTAATATTGAGCTTTCCGTAAGTTTGCTTTGTCGTAAAGTGCAGGAGCACAGAAAAAGGGGCCGTCGTGCATGCTGGCTAAAGATTTGGCCGGCTGTAGTCTGTAGTACAGCTCAAATGAAGCTTGTGTTAAGTGTTACAGAACTGGGTTACTCTCGTCTGTGCTGTGTAGTGGCTCTTGGTTCCTGGAACAACTGGCACCCACTAGAAACCTTTGGATACATAAATATTCTAGTCATTGTCCTCCTAATTCCTTTCACATAGTCCACACCTGGTTTCATTACTTGGCTTTCTTAATGTGCAACTTTACTACTTTCAGTACTTCGCTAGCAATTGTAGACTTGTTTTCTTTCTAGACTATTGAGTGTTACTGCAGTGTTCATCATACAAATTTTTAAGCTTACTGTTCCACTGTACAAGTCTAGGCCCTCCATCATGTACTGCTGATCCTCCCCTGAGTTACTTGACAAAATAGTGTTATAACTGGCATAATGAGAAGTTGGTGAGATGCTTCTAATTAATTATTCTGCCTAATTCTTTATACTCCAACACTTGGCAATTCTTGAACGCATGTAGTAGACTACAACAGATGTGTTGCTCAGTAGAACCCCGTTGTTACTTTCCCGGTGTAGTGTATTCCTGTCTGCTATGCTTTCTTGAGCTAGTCCCGTCCAAGCTTCCGCAGAAACCCGTGCAATACAGACTCAGCTGTTATGTCACAACTTTGGCAGTGCTTTCGCATGCTATGTTGTGAATGTCACTCCGTGATAATGGTTTGTCCCGTGCTGGCATTTTGATGGCCTACATTTAGCGCATGCAGAGCAGCAATGGCACACTGGCCAAAATGGGACTCTAGACTCCATCGGCGCTTTGGCTAGCTCTTGTGTTTCCGACCGACCTATGCCTACGCCGAGTACACTTGTGGATGGCGTGAATCTTTGTTGTGGCTGTTGGTGCAGTTGCATTGCCGCTGCAGAGTGAGCATGAACAACCGCAATGAGCCATGCGGGCAGCTCTCTACGAGATGCAATTGTGTGGGTTGGCTCTGAGGCATGTTTCTGTCGACTGCATTTTTCTTGTTGTCTCCAGATTAAAAATGCAGTTTATAGGTTGCGACAGATGAGGATTGTGCAGGATTGAAGTGGCTGCCGTGAAAACAGCACAGAAGCGTGCAGCCCACTCCGCATGCAGCTCACTCCGCATGCCCACCCTCTTCACTGCTGCCTCCTTTCCACCAGCAGCTGCTCAGGCTAACAGAGAGCCATCACGAGAGCCCCTTAGGCCTTGCAGAATAATGTTGTCCTTACTAGAAAGTAAAAAATGAAGAAAGTGGCAGACAACAGTGTAAATTTTTTTCACACGCGCACGTCCCTCGCCACCCCAGCTTGCTCTTAGGAGAGAATGCAATAATAGATTTGTAACAATTAGTTAAGTTCCTAAAAAAAAAGAAAATGCCATCAGCAAATTGTAATGTTTTTTAAGAACGCTGCCAGCGCAACAGTGAGGTGTTACCAACCCTATGTTTGGCGCATGATTGCCTCAGCTGCTTGTGCGCCATAAAACCCGACACCTTCCTGGCTGCTACGTTTCCCAACTGGTGCATTTTCTTTCGCGGTCCTGTGAAAAGTGAACATAACAGCGGGGTTCTGCTATCGTTTTGCCTGACACTCTGTGATGAACAAAGTGAACAAGGCGGGGGAGACCTTTGTTCACTTTGTTTGCGTTGTCAGGAACCCATCTCAGTGCCCACTGTCTACCGTAGACTGTCTGATGAAGTCATAGATGGTGTTCGCTGTCATACGGGTGTGGGCATGGGATGAACGTATGCTGAGCATGTGGATGGTGATGCTGTGTGTCCAAGATGAGAACGGAGTCTTGACATGTCTAGCTCATCTACCAAAGAAGAGGCTCAGCAATGACATTGCTTTGCCTCTGCCTTGCAGAATGTGGTCCCCGACCCGCGGACGAGCTGTGGTCCATACAAGCCTGCACCACGCCTGTTTGAAGACCGGCGGGGCTGTCCGTCCACAGCCAGTGAGCTCAACCATGACACCATCGGCATGGTGGCCATTGACGCCCACAAGAGGCTGGCAGCTGGCACGTCCACGAACGGAATGAACCACAAGATTCCTGGGTCAGTGCCAATCTTTGTTTTGAAACAGAATGTCTTTATTTTTGCACTTTCCCAGCTTATTGTGAGTGTTAACATTTTGCAGTAATGCTTGAAACAGTTTTCTTTGGACATTGGCCAACATTCTTGGCTGACATTATGTTGTTCTGTGTCATGAATGGCAGGATATTGGGCAGGAAAGGTTGAGAAGAAGTGCATAAAAGGCATAACCTGTTCTGACCTTCTTCTTTTCGTGTATTTGTACTTGCAAACAACGGAAATACCTCAGTGGCAAGATTTTATGCTCCTTAATCAACCCACTCTCACTTGCCTTGTGTTACATTCTATGTCTACAAGCACTTGAAAGAACAGGAATGTGTGTATTTTTCTTGTGTTGCGCGACTAGTGAGAGGGGAGCATTAGCAGGATTATATGTACCTAGGTAAAAGCTTGTGTACGATACCCAGTCTTTGTCTCTGAGTGTGCACTCTCCCGGGGCAGCAGTGACATAAAATGTGTTATTTTCACTCCTGTGGTGGTCTGTGTCACATTACACGGAAAGTGGGCAGCATAAAACTTATCCCTAAGCATTCTTTCATAATGTGCTTCAGAATGTGCGTCAGTCGTGTGGTGCAAATCTATGGTGTAGTGCTATATGCAAGGCAGTAGTAGTGCCTCTTCCTACACTTTCCCTATGAAGAAGCACCCTTAAGCATAAGCCATCTTCAGATAAAAGGACGGCCAATATTTTGTGCCAAGATCTCATCATCGCTTGAAATGCCAAGCAACTTTCAAACTGTCGTGGTGAAACCCAAAGATTGCTTATCTCGACCTTCTGACTTCCGGGAGTACTCACTGTGCTTTGTCCAGATGAATTTGATTTTGTTTCGTCTTTCAGGTTGAAAACACTACTGAGTGTTGAGGTTGATCTTCATAGACAGCGGGACTGCAGTTCGTTAGCATGCATAAAAATACATTATTTAAGTCTGGGCATTCCCCTGAATTCAAGGGGAAAAATTTTGTAGTCACAGAACTAGCAGTTCTTCCTGTGGCTTTTATTTCCCTATGCCTTCAATAGGTGGCATCGTGGTCTCTGCTAAGTCAAACATTCGGACAGGTACCTGGCTGAACATGCATTTCAGTGAATATCACATATGGTCTTGTTGTAAACTTAGCACCGACGTGGTAGGCGCAAGTAGAAGTTGTTTTGGACTGAGCAATCATCCAGAAAGGGTGTCCATTTTTCTGCCCTGTTCTTGAAGTGGTGGCTAGGTATAATTGCAGTAAGCACTCTGGAATTTCCACCTGCACTAGGCAGCAGGAATGATGCAGATGTGGCATTACCACATTGTGGTAATGCCACAATGTGGGCGTTAATGCCACAATGTGGCCGTTACCTTAGACTATAAATGTATGTGTTTTTCTAGCAATTAACAGTTAGAAGTTGCTGCCTGTCCGTTGTCTCCTCGTCTCTTTTGTCCTTGTGAAATTATTTGCACCTAGGAGTTTTTTTCTTCCAAGTTTCAAAAAAAAAAAAAAATAGAAGGTAATGAGTATCCTGCGTTAGACTTGTATGAAAACTGTCGAGGCATTTATTGGAGTTTACCTCGAGAAGAGTCACATTGTTCCAACTGAATCCATTTTTTTCTGCCCGAGAATGACATCTCCACAGTGGATGATTTACTGTGAGGTCTTTTCCCCCTGGGTATTTGATGAGGAACTTGATGGATTTTGCCGCTGATGCTGTCACCGCTGTGCACTCACTGGCTTGTGCCAATTGCAGGCGCATCGGGGACTCGCCCATACCCGGTGCGGGCGCCTTTGCTGACCAGGAAGTGGGTGGGGCTGCGGCCACGGGTGACGGTGACATCCTCATGCGCTACCTGCCCAGGTGGGACCCCCCCTCCTTGCATCTCTTGCTCCGTTGCTTGAACAGAAAGGGCGGACAGGTTTGGCTTCCCTTGCAAAGTGAGCACAAGCGCTTAACATGGGGTGGGATTTCTATTGTCACAAGGTAACAACAGCCTGGCCCTGGGTTGTGATCACTGGGTACGGAAGGTGGTGAGACTGGATGGTGAAGTGTTTTCCTTTCTGCTTTTAGCTCAGTCAAGCACAGAGGTTGCACTTATGTATCAGAGGTCGTGGGTTCGGATCTCATGATCGGCATGTGGTTGTTTTTTCTTCTGCTTTTCTAATCAATTAGCTTTAAGCGATGACATATTAAGTAATATTCTAAACCGAACAACAGCACAAAATAAATAAATAAAAAAAATCCCCTGTGCCCCTTGGTTTCTGTGGCTGTTGGCTTCTCTCATATTTATAACGAGCCCCTCATTCCCCTTTCCTCGTCTGCTTAATTGCTTAACGAGGGCCTCGGTTCTGGCAGCCTTGACGCCATAGGAAGCATAAGAGGGTACTCACACAGCTTCCACCCTCGCCGTTCGATGACGTTCTACGTCACATCAGCGGTAACTCAGGACGTGCTACATCCGCCGCTTAAGAGCGTGGGTGGCGCTAGTGAACACTCCCAAGGTTAGGTTATTTGTAAAACATAAATACCCCCTAAAGCAGAAGGTTTGACAGCCGTCGCCGTAGCTCAGCGGTAGAGCACCGGACGCGTAATTCGGAGGTCGTGGGTTCGGATCCCACCGGTGGCATGTGGTTGTTTTTTCTTCTGCTTGTCTAATCAATTAGCTTGAAGCGATGACATATTAAGTAATATTCTAAACCGAACAACAGCACAAAATAAATAAATAAAAAAAATAAATAAAAAATCCCCTGTGCCGCTTGGTTTCTGTGGCTGTTGGCTTCTCTCATAGTAAAAACTGCAGTTGCTCTTAGGTGGACACAAGCCGTTTCCAGTTATAGATTTACCAAGGTTCCAAGGTTAACTGCGGAGCAAAAATAAGACAACTACAGAATCAGAGCATTGAAAGTAGACTGACTCCCTTTGCTGTTAGTGCATTTAGTGCATCCACTCTTCCTGCGGCATCCAAAGGCATCTTGTAAATGCCTGTTTGAAATCTTTCAGAGTTCTTCTGGTGCAGCCACTTTAACAGTTTTTGATGTCCTCATGTTCATATCCACTTCGAACTTGCTTTCCCTTTAACTCTCTGAAACCTGTTGGGCTAGACGTGTGAAGTATCCCATTGGCACAAAGCATTTATCATTGGTGATTATAAATAAAGGAACATACGCTCACGCCAATTCTTGTCTAAATATTATGTCAGCAGTTTACTGGAACAGTGTTGCCCTGTAGCTCCCAGATAGCGTAGCATTGTTTGGACAGGTGCAGGATGCAGGTTGAAATAGGGAGGACATGTAACACACGAAGCAGACTCTCGGCAAGCATTCACAATCGAGCCCATATACAGTAAACTCTCAGTTGTACGAACTCCGGTTTATCAAATATTTCAGAATAACAAACTTTTTAAAAAGCCCCGGCAGTTTTCTTATAGATTCTATGCGCAAATGTTTCACTTAAACGAATTTCGGAATAGTGCATATTTCAGTTTAACGAACTCGCTCAGAGGACCCAGGCTTATTTTTCCGATCAGTTCAACGAAGTTTTGAGCCCTCCACTGCAGGCGCAACCGATGCCCGCCCTCATGACAGAGATCTGTCATCAGCTGGAGGTCGATAGCAATAGTACTTCGTTTGAAGAATATGCACTGTGTGACAGTGCACTGATTACCTGTGCTGGACAGACTGAACTGTCCAGAGGAAGACGAGTGCAATGAAGAGGAGGCAACTGCAGAGCCAGTTTCAAGCCCTATAACTCTAGCTGAGGTTGTAAGGTGCATTGGAAAGTTCAGAGGCTTTGTGTCTCAAACAGCAAGCTGTGCCAGAAGAAGTTTACAAAAACACTGGCTCTTTCGATAGTTTTGTAACTTCTTGTGCTTTAAATGTACAAGTGCAGAAGAAGATTACTGATCTTTTTTTCAAAGTGAGAAAGGCAGCATTTTAACTGCTATGCACCTTGTATAAGTTATGTATAAATTCCATTTCACACTTTTGACACTACGGATGCCATGTCTTATGTTAGTCTAGTGAATATTCAGTTGAGTGAACTTTCAGTTAAGTGAACTATTTCCTTCGGTCCCTTGAAGTTCACTCAAGTGAGAGTTCACTGTATATGAAATTGGTTTTTATGTTCAACAGTTTAAATTATGTTCAACAGTTTGAACTTCCCTTTGAAGATCCATGCAAACGTATAGTGCTGTTGTTTGCACCTATTGAACTCCCATTCACCAGAACATTTGATATACTGTACCTTAAAGGGGCTGCGAAACACTGCCTGGGGGAATACCGGCTATACTTCAGGTGGGTTCTTTATGTCACACAGATGCTGACTTAAAAAGAATTACAGGAATCGATGCACAGGAACGGGAGTTATTCAGTGAAGAAATTTCAAAATACAAGCAAACAAAACGCTGCCCTCAACTCGATTTTGGCGGGGCTTCCCACTCCTATTTCGCTCTCCCAATGACGGCACCTGGCGCAACCAATCAAAACAGCCAGCCAGAGCACGTCGCGGAAGTTTGTACTCCATGGTTGCCTGCTCTCTGTGAGACTGGCAGCTCCATGCTGGCGGCGTTGTTTTCATGCCAGAGCGCCCCTGGTGGTGTATTTTTATTTTACTTGCTTTGCAGGGCTTTTATCTAAGACAAACAAATTGTCTTTGTTGATATAATATAAAACGTAGACAGGTGACAAAATGTTTCTCTATTTATTCACACAATTTGCAGTATATTTACTGTTTGTCCGGTCATCAAGCTCGCGCCAGGTGATGTCATATCCGCTGCTAAAAACCCGCCACTGTGTGGCGACACCATCAGAGCCGTGAAGTTGTTTTTGGGGGGACATTAAAATATTAAAAAACGGAATATACGCGGTGTTACCGACGCTAATAGCACCATTATAACTCACTGTATGCAATCAACAGGCAAAACAGTTAACTAAGATTGTGTTTCTGGGCCCCTTTAACTTCAATGAGAGATTATATTCTCTATATATTATAATAAACAGGATTGTACATCTTAAGATAGGCAGTGGCTATTTCCAAAGCACCATCTGCTGTGGCTTCGACATGAAGGAGGTTAGGCCTGCCTAACAAGTCTAGTGAGCAGTGCGTTGCCAGAATGCTGGCGGGCAGCATATCACTGCAAGAGACAGTAGCATGGGTGCTATGTATTGTTGCTTCTAGGTTACAGGTATGCCTATCTATTGCCATTTTCTATAATTGCATTGTCCGTATAGGGTCAGTCCATACCAAACGTCCTGACATTGCACTCAACCATCTCCGATTTGTTGAAAAAAAAAATTCATGGAAACTGATCGCAACATGTGGAACCTAAGCCTAGAATATTTTTGCCGAAAAAAATTCATTCGTGAGGTGAGCTCAGTTTGAATGTTTCAGAAATGCGTGAAACTGGGCACTGTTTAGGCATCAGAACATAATGTAGTTGAACAGACATTCGTGGGAAAAGATTTTCTTAGTGCTGCCGGGGCGGCACATACACCAGTGAGATTGTTATTCACTGTGTTCATGTTGCACTCAGTCATTGGTGCACAACTGTGAGTGAGGGCAAACTGTAGTGGTTATCTGGCCATAAATCTGCCGTGCTCTGCGGTGAAGACTCGTTAAGAGACGACACAACTTGCAGCGCAAGAGCTCAAGTTCAAAAATTTATTTTCTCACTTTAAACAAAAATCGCCTCGATTAAAACTTCAGAAATGAAAGGCAATAAACTGTTCTACTCGTTTGTATTTTTACTTGGACCACCTCAGGGTGAAATAAATGGGTGTTTATGATTCAAAATGCACTTTTCTGCAACTTCAGTATTTTAATTCACTTCTAGGTATTCAATCAGCTTTAACGTTTTTTATAGGTAATGGACATCTAGGAAAGCACGATTGCAATATCTTAATTTTGAGAGGAGGCTGATGTTTTCTTTTTTTAAAAATGTCAAATTAATACAATTTTTACATTTTATTTAAATGCTGAAAAAATTTTTTGGTCCAAAACACATGATTTGAATCGTATCAAAAGACAGAATCTATGCAGATGTCATTAACAAATTTGTGGGGTGTTTTCTAAAAGTTTGGATTTTTTATTGATTATTGAGCAGTGCCCGGCTTCACGCCTTTTTGAAATGTTCAAACTGAGCTTGCCTCACGAATAAATTTTTTTTGGCAAAAATACTTTACGCTTTAGATTAGGTTGAGAGTGCTTGTTCTTAGAAGAGTATAGACACCTAATTTTGGTGATGTGTTTTATTCTCTACAATGATGCGGAAGACACTACTGTACATGAATCGCCTTATGGTATTCGCCTATGACCACTAATAATTTATAATCAAATTTTTCTGTGATGCTGTGTCGGTTTCAACAGTTGAACGATGGCTGTGACGTCAAACCGTGGGTTATGTGGTTATAGTCATGTGAGGCTTCGAAAAACGCTGATATAATCGCTGCTTCATCATTTTAATTCCCTAGAGTGCTGAAGCCAGCCTTCCTCAAGAGCCGGAACGACAACGAATGTAGGAGCACCAATTATATTGGAGTTTTTCATGCCTCACGTGGCTTATAACCACACTTTGATGTCACAGTCATCGGTCGGCTCTTGAAGCTGAAACCAAAACAGCACGAAAAAAGAAATTCTATTATAAATTGTTTAGTGGTTGTAGGAGAATACCACATGGTGATTCACGTTTAATAATGCCCTACGCATCATTGCAAACAAGAAAACACGCCCCAAAAAGTTAGCTGTCTATACTGCTTTAAGCTTGGTCCTCCACACTGCACGCACAAGCATGGATGACCAACTTGCCAGTCAGTACGGTTTTAAAAAGATGATTTACGTCTGAGCACTTCCGTCAGGTGCAGCAAAGGTGTGACCGTGCCCTTCCTTGCATTCAGTTTCCACGCAGTGGAGAGCATGCGGCGTGGGGTGGACCCTGGCAGTGCGTGCACCGCTGCCCTGCGCTACATTGTGCGGCACCACCCGCGGTTTGTCGGTGGCATCGTGGCTGTCAGCATTGACGGAACCTACGGTGGGTCCCTGCTGTGACTTGGCTGAGGCCTCACTGTTATGTGCCAGTGGTTGTTCTGCCAGAATGACCCCCTGTGGTGCACTCGGCAGATTCTGCTGCTGAGATAGCTACACCCAATAGGCACTTAAACTCCCATAGATGTTTTGTGGATGTTTGAGATGTCCATGGGACGTCCAGTGGAATTTCAGTGCCCTTTGGGTTGCAGTGGTGGCCTCTTTCGTACCCAAAGAATGCAATGGCACCAATGGGGCTTGCAAGGCGTTATTCAGAAACTTCATGTCGAGTTGGACAAGAGGTTGACAGTTCTCCAGCAGTACTTTGTCGCTTATTTTGTGTGCACTCTCCGGCATTTTAATGCACCGATAAACTTTGGAAAATTAGTGCGAGACATCTAAATTCACTTGTGAGGTTGCCCTAAAACTTTGCAGAAAAGCATTCCATGGGCCAGGTGGCACCTTTTTAACATGACAGCGTTCTAAGGCTCCTTTTCTGCAGAAAATCCGACATCATTGTGCTCGGCAGCAGCGTTGTGAGTGGAAAGCCAGATGTCCCACCTGAAACCCTGGTCATGTGACCTTATGACATCATCACAACCTGCCCACCGTGGCAAGTGGCAGTTTTTGATTGTGGATTGTGGGCAAACTGCCCGCTGTGGCAGGTGGGAGTTAAATTTATGATTGGCTGTGAGAGGTTGCTTGGGAAGGACAGGAAGGATAGCCTTCTTAACGACATTCTTAAAGAGGAAAATGTGATAGAATAGCATTTAAGTTGCCTGTTGTGGTGTCTGTAATTAGTGTCTAATGTTCTTGTGATTTTCCTGCCAAAACTTTGGTTGGAACCAGTTCCATTGCTCTTATATAATATGCATGAGCCACTACCTTCTAGAATGTTCCAGTACCTTCCATTGGATTATCATATGGGATCTTACTAATCCGGCCCACTAATCCACCTTAATTCATTTTTTGAGGTGGGCCTACTGCCAAAATTTTGAGGGTCCTTAGGAGTTTTTGGGGTGGGCCAACTTCCAAATTTCGGGGTTCTTACATTTTCAACTTTGGCGGTATCCTACGATTGGCCCAGTGGTGGTCACACAGTGTTGATAACATCACAACCCCTCTCAAACGCATTCGTAGACCGCAGGGAGTCCTCATACTCCTACTGGCATAGTGGTGCAGCGATGAAGCGATGCAATGGCAGACAGGTTGCGATGATGCAGTAAGGTCACATTATCTCTCTCGACCAGTCAGGAAATTTCAAA
This sequence comes from Amblyomma mixtum, assembly GCF_055824585.1. Lineage (NCBI taxonomy): Eukaryota > Metazoa > Arthropoda > Arachnida > Ixodida > Ixodidae > Amblyomma > Amblyomma mixtum. Next base: position 155,257,915 of record NC_143012.1, read on the forward strand.
TTTGGCAGTTCTCTCTGATTGGTCGATTGGGCTCATGTGGTCCTGGTGATGTCATCGGGGAATTTCATTATGGAGAAGCAGGCTGCTTGACGATGGCCTAAGTGCTATTGCATGATAAGCACCAAGCCCGGTAAAAATGTCAGCCCTGTGAGAAATTGGTGGCAATGATGCCTTGCCTTTCATTACTTCCCCCAAAATTGGTAAAAATGACCTGACTCAGTCAGCATCAGCTTGTGAGGTTGCTTTTAGCGAAATTAGTGGGAACTGGAACATGCTTCGCTGTGTTTAGTTCCACATAGTAATGAGACAGTTCCAGATGGCAGGTTGAAAGTTCAGCATAACTTGCCATTACCTTTTAAGTATGGTCCTTGTATTTGGGCTTCATTTAGTCACAAAAAATAGCACAGACAACTTAGGAGGCAGTGAGACCCTGAGGAGGTTGGCAGCAGTGCATGAGGGTAGTATACTTCTAGCTCATTACACTGGGGGGATTTTTTCCTTTACACTGGAGGCATTTCTATCCAGAAAGTTTTTGCCCAAGACCTGCACAAAATGTCTGTTCCTGCCTGTCTAGTTGCCCACCTAATCATTAAAGTGATAGATAGCGACACAAGTGGTAGTGCAAAGTGGCGTGCACCAATTATGCAGCCCTAGTGTGGCTTATGTGATGGGCATAGTATGTGTTGCTATAGCTGTGCTGGTCATTAGGTTGATTCAGACTTGAGGGTGGTCGAAGTAATCTTAAGCTGCATTGTCGTTTGAATTAAGGGAAGCCTTTTTATTGCGCCCACTGTTGGCAGAACCAAAATGTGAGTTTGAATAATCAGAAGTAAGAGAGCCTGTGTTAACAAGGGTCCATGTACACTATGCAATTTGTGCCCTATGCAAATTGATGCTTTACATTTCCTGAACCACTGCCAGTTGTACAGAGCTTGGCAGAGCACAGCCTGTCTACTTGTGTCTCGTGCTCACATCTTTGTTCCTAACCCTCTTCTCTTTAGTGCAACATGCTAGAAGCACAGAGCTGTTTCTGTGTGGGCCCTTGCAAGAATTACAAAAACCCTTGAAACTCTACTCCTGTCTAAACAGGGACAAGATGTGAACAGCGTTCATTGTTGGCCCGTTCCTGTCTGCAGGTGCAGCGTGCCATGGCATTCCCAAGTTCCCGTACTCGGTGGCAAAGCCAGAGTATGGCACAGTTGTTGTGGAACACGTCAAATGCAGCAACTGAAACCTCTCAGCACTTTCTCATGAGGCACGCTCTGATACCAACGCAAAGCGTCTCATCCTGGTTCATCGGGTGACAGAAACTGCTGTTTGCATCCCATCCTGTCTACGGTCAAGATGTGGCCTTTCTGCTTAACATCCTGGTGTGTGTGGATGCCTGCTTAGTGCGAGTGGCCAAAGGGGCTAGACTGCATACTGCAGTCTCCCTTTGGCAAAAGGAAGAGACGAGAAACTTTCGTTACCCTTTGGTCACAGTGGATTTGTGCGACATTCTTTGGCTGTTCTTCAACATCAGTGGGCGCGTCACATACTCTTGCTGCTGGTGGTAGTGGGCTGTGTCACCTCAGGAGTTGTCATGCAATGATCCTTCTTTTCTGAAGGATACAGTGAGTGGGTGGATAATAAAGTGCGACCTCTGATCACCACCTGCATCTGTGCAATTGTGTTCACTCGCAATCAAACATACAGGCAGACTTTTGCAGCGCTCACTTAAGAGAGTCAGAACATGTGCTCTTTGGATTGTTGCAGACACGAGTGGGACACTCGCACTGCCTCTGTGACACTACAGTCAAGCAAGCAGTATGATATCATGCAGAGAGAACATCTTGCAAAGCCTCTTGGTTTTAGTTCTATACAATATCTTTTTCACAGTGTTGCTGACAGAGGGCAGGGAGGTTAACCAAAAGGGTGTACCGGTTGGCTACCCTGCACTGGGAGAAAGCAATGAGGGGATGTAGAAGGGAAGAGAGGGATTGAGGAACTTGACATCAGGTAAATGACAGACGTGCTGCAGTGTTACAATCTGTCGCACAAGCACGACGTATTCTGGTAACAAAGCGGCTTTGCATGCCTTGGAAAGTTTCCTATTGCTGTGGCCACCAGTCCACGGATCCAAACACGACGCATTCACGCTGGAAACCTCCAATCATCTCCCCATAGCCCTGTGTCACAGGCAGGGCTGTGGCCATGGCAGTGCTGAAGGAGTGCTAAAGCAACACTGCGCTATAGATGGCAAAGCAAAGCTGCTGCATGTTGCAGTAGATAAGGTGGATGAAAAATGGACACATCAGATTCTTTCTGGAACGATGAAGCTGGAGGAGCCATTGTGTCCGCTACTGCCGAGCTACAAGGACTAGACCGAGCGTGTCTGGTACAGTCAAGCTGGAATGAAATGCAAACAGCCCCTGTGAACAAAACGAATATTTTACCTTTGTACTTTCAGCTGCAGTCTACAACTAGCCTGATTCATGTGCCTGAGTAAAAGGTCTACTAGAAGTATACATTCATTAACCAGTTGTAAATTAATATCTCACTGCAAAGTAGAAAAGTACAGCATATGCGTGTTCACGTTTCGGTCTGACCTGACTGCACTTGCAACACATTTCATGCTATATAAGCAGCACATGCATAGTGCTTATAAGTGACTTCAGCATTGTGGTAACTTTCAGGCCTTGGCCTTGTGCTCAATTGGCCATAGGCTCAGGAAGTTGGGGGTGCTGAATTCCTACAAGACCCAGCCTAAGGCATCGACAACATATTCCCCACTACTCTACGACACTCAGACGTGTGTACAATTTCTTGAATTACGGTGTGCCTCACAGCAACTTCGGGTTGTAAATTCAGTGTTTTAGAATTAGGTACTTGGAATACTGTCCACCTAGATCATCGTCCCTTTCCTGAAAGATTGTCGTGTTGGCACTGTATGCACTGGACATTTTACATTTGCAGATCTTGTTGTCTGCCCTCAAGAAGTCCATTTCTTCTTAGCTGTTGTAAGTTCTTCCTGTTCCTATGTTGCACTATTATTTTATCTCGCAGTAGTTCCACACGGATGGACCTTGCTGACAACTACTTCTGATATCAAATTTTTGCAAGAGCTGTTACAAGCTTATTTAAAGGAATTCCATGTAAAGCAATGTTTTTTTTTTTCTTTTCGGCGAAGTGAACATCTGCATCCTATCATGGTTCACTTTTGGCAAGATTGTAATATAAGTGCACTTGCAATGGGACGCATTGCTAGAATTTTAACAAAGCCATCGTGCTATGATGGACAGTCAGGCTGTGTTCTAAATGAACACAAGACACAAATGCAACAGCAGCATTCACATAATACTGTTAAACATTGTTGTGTAAGCTAGAGGCACTGTCATTTAAAATATTGTAAATCTGCAAAGCTATCAGTGGGTGGCTGAACAAACAACACAGCAGTATTCACGTTATGTGAAAAACTTCGAAATTTCTTTCAAAAGCCATCATCGAATCACAATCGCTGTAAACTTACGGGTTGAGATTATTGCACTAAATCAATTTTATGAGAATTTAATGCCCGAACAGCTCATGGATAATAGAGCATAAAGCTACCACTACCAAAAATTGTTTCACATCCTGATATTACACATATGTTCTGTTTTATTCTGTTCTGGAATTTTTAAAATCAGTTCGATTTTCTCATTTTATTCCCTTGACTGTAATTATCTCATGCCTGTTACTAGTTTGTACATATGTGGTATTTAGTGGCTCTAACATATATAATTGATCATGTATTATGATCTGCATCACCAAAAGATATTTCAGTAGTAGGAACTCCCAGGCCATATATGACATGAGCCAGCATGTATCATACGATTGTCATGGTAGCTTATAGAGTGGAACGTTTTTATGAGCACTGGCACTCACACCCCAGCAGGTCCATTATAGTCAAAGTTCGAAATTTTACACATGCTGTTGTTGCAAAGTGCTGGTTTGCATCGTCTTATCTAGACCACGGAGAGTTGTGGCATGTTCCTACACACTTGAAACTTCACGACTGTGCGAATGGATTTCACGTTTACCACTTGGGCCTCAGAGAATGGCATAAAAATTCTGCACAGGACGTAAAGTTTTTGCAAGAGCTTATCAAGCTGCAGTGAATTAACTTGAGTGAATAATTTAAGAAATTGAGCTCGCTCTACATTTCTTACTTCTCATTTAATCACTTAGAGAGAAAAAGAAAATTAAACAACTTGGCACAAATTGTTGTCAATGAGTTGATATTGATTTTATTTAAAATGTGTTTAACAACTGGACAACAAACACTACTTGGACTAGAAAACTTGGGCATACAAGCTCCAACCGCTGAACATTTTTTTTTACACTACTCGCATCAATGATGCTCAGCAGCATTTAGCAGATACATTGTTGAAGCGTGCAATGGTATTTTAGACTGTGAAACTTGGCTTGAACGTGGCTGCCCACTCAACACAGTAGTTCGCCCACTCAACACAGTAGTTCGTTGGCACCTTGTTATGTCAGCAGCAAGCCTATCAAGGGCCAAGAGTGCTGTCGCCACCTAAAAGTGAGCCCGTAAACATGAACTAATGTAAGTTCACATGTGGCTGGAAACATTAGTTAGTTTTTACCACTCTGACTTGTATGGTGTACCTCTTTAGAGCACCAGCATGAAGACACCAAAAAGAGGGCTGGTAATGCTGCCACTACTGGCTTCTTCCTTTGTGACTCAAGAATTCCACACACTTGGACGCCAGTGGACCACATTTGTTCTTTAGGTGTGTAGGAAATGTACAGTATTATTCGTCAAAAGTATGAGACACAAGTAATAAAAATATTTTGTGCTCCCATATCAAACAAGATCATATCTAAGCATCGGCACTTCTCTGTAATCCATATCCAATATAGGCTCGCAAACGTTTTCTGATGTTACTTTGACTTCTATGGCAGGCTTTCTATTGCTGTGCCCACACCCTAATGCGGAAGCAGCTAGAGACTGTTTTCAGCCATTCACAGTATGAACAGTTGCATAACCTCAGGTAAGAGCCAGAGCACGGTTTTGCCTCCACAGGGATGCAAGTTCTGCTAGAAATGATAGTAGATCAGTCAATAAATTACGCAGTTAGCATTCCCAACTTGGCAAGAGCGTGATGAACTGATCTGGAGATACCCCTCCCCTGCTGAAATGTCGCCAGACAGCATGGATGCTAGCTCTGAAGAGTTGGAGACAGCCTTGCAGCCTGGACAGCACGGTAGCCACTCTGTTTCACGAAACAAAACTGCTTGACCTGCTTTGGAATAGATGCCATGTACTTTGTCCTGGTGTCCACAGCGGTTAACTGTTTTGGATATGGTTCTCTCCATGGCATCTTTGTAGGCGTGCCTGCATTCCAAGGTGCAGCCAATCCCGAGGTCAGAGTTGTTGCTTGGAAGAGCACGGACTCCCGATGCACACTTGTCCAAAGTGAATGCACTGCAGTCAGATGCAACACGTGGAACTCAGAGGGCAATGAAAGCACACTGCATCCTGCGAATGCCACCTATGCTTCAAACTGCTGCAGCCCACAGATGCCTTGCAGCATTCAGGCCTCGCTCCAATCGGGAAAGCCATATGCCCATATACGGAAAGGCAGGCAGCAGAGGGGTATCCTAGGTGCTTGTTTGTTGCTGTTAGCAAACCCGGACAATGTGCACTGGACACCCACAGGGCAACAGGGTACACACTATGCCAGAAAATATGTCCTCTACGCATGCATTCAAGGTGTGCAGCTTGAGGGGAGTCAACAACTATAGGTCTCTGCAGCTGACTGGCACCAACGCCCTGCAGTACTCGGGTTTGCGCACAAGCTACGCGGTCTGCCCCTCGGCAGCTGCGGGCCGGGCCACCTGTCGGGGCCACCATCCGGGCTTGACGACGCTCAATGGCACGTCGTCCACCCGCAGCGCGTCGCCCGCGGCCAGGGCCTCTTGGACGCGCAGAAGCGCCAGCCCCAGCGTGCCGCGGTGCGCTCGCAGCTTTCCCAGCACGGCGCCGGCCGCGTCGCGCACCGGAGCGTCCGGCGGCAGCGGCGCTCCTGGCTCGCGCAGCATCACCACGGGCATGAGCCGCTTGCGCACCACGCCCGTGTGGTGCGTGCGCGCCGTCAGCTCCTGGCCCACGTAGCAGCCCTTGTGGAAGCTCACGCCGCCCAGGTAGTCGGCGTTGCACTCCAGGGGAAAGCAGGCGGCCGGGGGCAGCTCGCGCAGCCCCTCGCCCACGCCGAACCGCAGCCGCAGCCGCGCGTAGCTCGACCCGTCATCGCCGCCGGCGCGCGCCAGGGTCGGGTTGACCGCCGCCAGGTCCTCGCCCGCGTCGGCCAGCACGCGCCAGCCCAGAAGCCCCAGCCTCGGGTCGCGCACCACGCAGCGGCCCTTGGCCACGTCCGGCGCGCACGCGTCGTCGGCGGGCGCAGCTTCGTCCACGGCGCCGCAGAAGGGCCGGAAGGCGACCCACACGTCCAGGTCGTCGCACGGCGCGATCTCGACGGGCTTGCGCAGCCGGTAGAGCTGCAGCAGCCGCAGCAGACCCTGGCGAGCGTCGGCATCGCACTCGACCAGCACCTCGTCCTCGGCGGCCGGCCGGTAGACGAGCAGGTCGTAGAGGACGCGGCCCACGCTGTTCAGCATGAGCGCGTACATGCAGCGGCGAGACTTGCCGGCGGCCGCCCCGTCGGCGCTCAAGTGCTGCGTGTCGTTAGTGACCAGGCCCTGAAGGAAGGAGAGGCTCTCGGCGCCGCGTAGCCGCACCAACTTGCGCGAGCTGACCAGTGGCTCACACACGATGGGCCTCCCGTGGCAGCTCTTGCTGCACAGGTGCCGCCGCGCCAACGTCGAGGCGCCGGACGGGCGGGCACGTGGGAGCCTCGAAGCGAGCAATGGGACGAAAGTTTGCATCTTCTAAATTCGCACGGGTTCGACACTGGCACCCGCTACTGCATTTTGAGTGACACACTGTTTAGTGCATCTGCACACTGCTTACACCATGTCGGCTGCTAGCAGACGTTTTTGGCTACAAACATTGCTATTTTCGGCTCGTTTGTTAGTGCGAAGCAACGACTATGAACGAACATAAATACATTCTATGCCTCGTTGCACGAGAATTATAAAAAAATAGTCAAATAAATTGTTTGGAAGACACAAAAGCGAACTAGTTTGGTAAAAAATTATTAACGTAGTAAACGTAACTGTACTTTAGCGGAATATGAAATATGACAATGGGACAGTAACTATGGTAACTAATATGTCGGCGCCCACGCGAGCTTTCTTGCGTCGTGCGCGTAGTGTTTGTCGATGTGTGTGTCGCTTCTGAGGCCTTCGATTTCTTAGCTCCGAAGAAGTCGAGTGCTAAAATGTCGGACGAGCAAGGTGAGTTGCTGGACGATTACTTCAGTGACACAGAGTTACCTTTACGATTTCAGATGTGCTTGGAGGGGAATGCGTTGAACGGAAACTTTCAGTCTACCGACCGAGAAATCGTCGAGACCTGTCGTTTCCATCGACGTGCGCCGTTGTAACGCGCTTGAATTCAGTAGCCGTTACGAACTTGGTTTGCATCGCGTAACGGGCTTGAGCATGTCCTTCGGGCACTGCCTGGCGGTGCGCTCGGTGACTGCGATGCTCGGCAGACCGTACGTCATCGTGCGCGTCCTTTTAGCGTTCTCTTCCTCCTGATGTCCTGGTCGGTTCTGTCGTACAAAATCAGTCATAATGTGTTCACTTTCAGACGGTGATCACGGAATCCCTTTTAGTCTTGGTGTCATAAGTTTGAATCGAGTGACTGGGGCAAAAAAAAAAAAAAATACGTTACATTTTTAAATGCAATCTTCTCGGCTATAAGTGCTTATTTTGCTGCCGGACAAATCTCCATAGCCACAAAAAGCCATGGAGTTGATTTTGACTGAGAAAATGAAATGCGTGGAGTTATCATCAGTGTCACACGGATGACAAATGCGATTCATACGTCAGAGAATGAGTTAGCATTGTCAGGGTACCCGAGCATGTCGTGTACTACATGTTCTGTACACGCTAAACGCCCTGGAGCCTGCGCACTTGGCAGTGGAGGTCCCTGTTCTCCTCTCCGCTTGCGTGCCCACTCACTGTCATCCTCTCCACTTTTCCACCCCTCCATTCTCCTCCTTTCCGCATATCGCCCTCTGCACCTGCCTCCCCCTCATTACACTTCGACTGTTTTTTCGTCCTCTCGACATTCCACTCTGGCTGAAGCCGCTAAGACGAATGACCAATTTTGCCGAGATGGCATTTCTAATGCTGACGCACTAAAAGTGAACGGCAGACTAGGCAGTGATCTGCTGGATCATGGGCAGACAAAACTGACCTGCTTCTTGTAATACCAAATCAAGTGACTGTCAGGTGCATGCTGCAAAGAACCAGGCAGGCTGTTGTTGGTTTCAGTCCGGTGCAAATGGGTGGCTACGATTAGCAGTCATTGAGGGAACATAGTGTCCTAATGCAGGTTTAAGCAGGACTGTCCGTGGACTTAAAGTGACATTAATTGCTGTGGAGTCATCCCACATGTGCGCTCAGTGTGATCCATGCCCACGATATTGTGCTATGATTGGGGGTACGCAGTGTTTTAATTTAGTGTGCCCATGCTTTTGTGGTGAGCATGGGCCGCTACTGTGCAACCTGGGTATCTGGCTTCACATGTGGCATGAGTTGACTATGGTGGCGATTAATCTTTCCCAACTCTGTCTATATATTTGTGTGTTTTTTTCAATAAACCCAGTTGTTAGTCAGCGCCTGTTTGTCTTTACCCCTCAGTTTCCACATCCCGTCTTTGTTGCGCTGTTTCAAAAATGAATACGTACCAACTTGCCCAAATTTCTGCTTTACGCAACCTCAAGAGTTGAAGTATGCCATCGAACAACGACTGTTGCATTGTGTACCCAAAGGGTTCACAAATAGGCCGTTGCGAGTTGCGGGTTGCGAGTTGCAAAACTACTCTTGAAGGTTTTATAGGGCACTGGCCTCCCACGGCAGTGGTAACAGAAACTCTTCCGTTTTATTGAGGGACACAAATGGAGCGATTGTCGACATGCAGAATATGGGGCTTAAACCATTGCCTGCACATTTAACAGCGCCACCACCACCATTGTGCGTTTCTGCTGGGTAGGTGGCAACAGCAATGAAGCTTTAAAGCTAGTGCAGCATGGAAAGGGATCGCAGTACTTTGAAAGCCTCCCTGGTGAGTCTAAGCTATGCTTTGGGCACCTGGTGCTTCTGTACAGTCGGCTGCAAATGTTCATGGAATACGCTATCACATATAGGTCCCCTTGTATCCTCTTTGCTGGGCCTAGTACTGAGAAGTGCATTATTTTTGTACAGACACCAAGTTTTATGGTTTATGCTCTGGTGGCACAAAGACTCTGCATTCTTTACACTCTAGGAGTGGGCTGTGCCATCTAGCATGCTAGGGAAATGGAAAGCCCTGGAGGAAAAGCAATGGTAGCTTTGATAAAAGGTGTTCCTTGGACCTTAATGCTCAGCAGATGGCCTTGGTCCTACGGAGCAATCATTGTTCATCATGTTACATTTCCTCTAACGGGTACGATGCACTAATACACTTGCAGGTGGCACGAGCAGTGGGCCCTCGGGCGAAAGTGCCTGGGCCATGCGGCTGCCAGCGTTCACCAAGGAGGACAATCCGCATGGCGTGCTGTGTGAGAGCTCCTTTGCCACCCTCTTCCCCAAGTACAGGGAGAAGTACCTGCGCGAGTGCTGGCCCCTCGTCAAGAAGACCCTGGCAGAACACGTGAGTGGGACCTGTGAGAAAAGGAACTCTCTCTTGCCAAAGAGGAGAGAGAAAGAGAATGAACATCATGTAAAAGGACACTGGAGCGGATTGTGGGTGGGGTTCTCACCCCAGGACTCCAGTAGGTTCTGCTGACGCTGTGGCGATGGCGACTAGCGCCTCCGAGTCTTCCAGGGTGTCGCTGGCCAGCGTCACCTCCCACTGCTCCAACACCGTGTTTGGCAGCTTTAAGTGGTTGAGTTTAGCTGTGCATGTCCATGCAATGTGTGTAAATGTAGGAATACCACCACACCAGGGACATGTGCCTGCGTATAATGTTGGGCGAATGTGGTGTAGTTGATGGAGATTGAGGAAAGTGAGTGTTTAAATGCGTCTTAGGTGGTAGGGTCCTCCGGGGAAAGTTGCTTACGTGGTGGGGGTTAGAGACGCGTGTTTAGGCGGTGGGTCTCTAGGCGGGTTGAAAAATGGGTGGAGGGGGAGGTAGAGGGTAGAGTCAGATTCTGTCGGGAGTTGTTGGTACCTAGGGGTTGCATTGCGCACACTCCAGGCTTCTATCACGGTCTGTATCTTCTGGCCGGTGGGATGGCGACATGCCACCCTCGCCCCCTTGGCGGCGGGGGCCAAAGCGTGTCGTCACTGGCAGTAGATTGCCTCTCATATTGGGGGCGAGAGTAGGTTGCAGCTGAGTGCAGCTGACCTACTGGAGCTGTGTGCTCAATAAATATGCAGAAAAGTAAAAAAAAAAGTAAAACGGGAATGTTGCACTCATCCCTTTGAATCTGTTCTGTAACTTTCCACATGCTTGGCAGTCTCATATTGGACAGTCTAATGAGCTGAGAAATTGGCTTCAGGCTGAGCGCATGGTAGTTTTGCTGCAGCACTGGCTGTCATTGCAGACATTGAGACATGAGCATATGTGCTTCACTAATGGCACGTATGACATGTGGCTCGTTCTTATGGACAAACGTTTGCTTAAGCACGAGAGCTGCATCACGCCCTTCTTTTTAGCAGTGCTGTATGATAGTTGTTTTTGCTGAGTGCGCCTTGAGTGCACTCAGTTATTGCTCCACTGTGCTGCACTAGCAGAGCATGAATTGGGCAAACAGGACAGAGCTCAGTTTTGGCGCTGGCCAGCCCATTTCTGTTGGGCAACAGCAGTTAAAGGTCTGGCAACCAGCAGTGGAACATGAAAGAGTAGTGGCAGGGCACGACCAGTTTTACCTTCCTCTAGATTCCTGCATATGTTTTGCATAAGCAGGAATCTTGTGCCATGAAAGTAAAGCTGCATGGTACATGCATGCACTGGCTTATTGGATGTGGTCAGGAGGCTTAGTCAGCACCTTGCACTTGCAAAAGTTCAGAACATGGTGGTAAGATTAGGAGGCCTTGCACAACGTATGCCTTCTAGGGCTTTCTCTTGGGGAGTACACGGTGAAAGCGAGCTATGTGTGCTGGACTCTGTTGCGCATTTCTGAGTCATAGGGCATCAACTTCTGTCATGCAAGAAGCAACCTCACATCCGCCTGCCACAAGTGAAACCATTTGTCGGAGAATGGGCAGCATTCTGTGTGAAAGAGGCTTGTTTAAGATGATTTGAACTCTCTGCAAGCTAGCTGCAGAATACTGCAGTTGCATATAAGAATGATGGCCGTGTCCTGTCACCATTTTTTTTTTATATCAGCCGTTGATTAGTTCTTGAGCCAAAAACACTGAGAACACATGGGTGTGCAAGATCCAAAGCTTCCAGCTTTGCACGTCACGCTTGTGTCACAGTTCAGTGGCCAGGGCACTTTTTCTCTGATTTTAAGACTAGCTTTCACTGCCCTTGTTAGTTACTACATATGTAGATGTATGTGTGCCTGCTTTTGAAGATGCCTGTGCACTTCCAAGCAGCTAACAATTTTGGAACCGAGGCAGTTTTGAAGGGTTCTGGTGGAATTTTTCTCAGGGGCACTACCGTTGTTACTTGGTGCTTTCCAGCGCCACTGCACCTTGTGTCTAGCTCACACAACTACTTGCTAAAGAATCGTTCAGATTTGCATTTCCTTGGTGTCCAAAATGACTATCTTCTTCTAGTGTTTAAAGGCCATAATTTTTCATTACACTGTTGGAAGTTCACTGTTGTAGCATCTACATTTGCTGCAATGGCTGTGGTGTGCAGCTGCTGAGCATGAATTCATGGATTTTATTGCAGCTGTGGCAGCCAAACCCAACTGCAGCGGCTGCATCTTGATGGCGGCAGTTTGTGTGTGCCCATGTTGTGGGATTTTGGTGCAAGTGTTAAAGAATAACTGCAACTAATCTGGAGCACTCGACTATCGTGTACCTCACAGCACACAGTGTAGCATTTTAGCGTAAAGATTATTACATATTTGCACCAAGCTCCCGTTTTCTCAAAGAGTTTGTCCCAGTAATTTGGTTTTGAAATTTCAAAGCTTGCTAAGGTTCAGAGGACTTTGGAAGGGTAGGCGAATCGATTGGTGCCTGACACAGTATTTGTTGCTATGGCACTTGCAGTTGTTTGAGGCTCTGTGACGAGTTTGTCCCCCGAACGTGTTGCAGGGCGTCACTGCTGAGCTGGATGTCATTGAGGGCAGCATGACGGTGACGACAACACGCAAGATGTGGGACCCATACATCATCCTCAAGGCACGCGACATGATAAAGCTGCTGTCACGCAGCGTCCCCTATGAGCAGGTGAGCACATGGGCAGTGGCCATGAAATCCAAATATTATATGAATGAAGATGTAAAAGGCTATCTGAACACATAAGAAAAAAAGTAAAGCTTGGCATAAGTGTGGTGGATTAAGAGCATTTACCTGATGAAAGCATCTCTGCAGCAGTCCACGCTGATCAGTTATCTTTGTCGCTTTAATTCTACTGCATGTTAATATTACAAAAAAAGAGCCCTTCGCATTATGCGACAGTAAACCCAGAGAAAGATCCGCTGTGTTATTCCTCAGCCTAGAGATTATGACATTCATGATTATGTGGGCTTACAAGCTTGCTTACCTAATTGTAAGCATACTGAATCAGCATAGCATAACATTACCATCGTCTGTTTTTTGTGTATCCATTTCATTTTTCAAGAAATGATTTCATCTCCCGGTTTTGCATTCCAATGACCAGCTGTACTTACAGTAAAAACTATTACTGTGCTGCTGTCATAATTTGGAACATGCTACTTTTAAGCTTAAAGTTGGGCCCTTTTCGTAGTTAAACATGTGAAAAACTTGTGTCATTGTGGGCAATACACATTACAGCTATATACTGATGCCTTTTTCTATGCATGCTATCTTTACTTCTCTGTATGCATGTGCATTAAAGGGACCATGAAAAGAATTAAAAGACGCTTGTAAATGTTAGAAGTTATGCTCAGAAGCACTGACACCAAGTATGAGTCTTCGGAACTGAGCCGGCAATTTATTATGGCTTTTTAAAAATCGCGTTTTTTAAAATTCGCGGGCCGATTGGTGTCTTCGTAGGGAGCGATTTTGAAACCAAAACCGGGAAAACAGACGTCACTAGTCCCATGACGTCGGTAGGCCACCACACGCTGTCATTCGCTCGAGCCGCGGCAGCTACGACGTCATGGGCACACTTCCGGTAGCGGTGAAAATCGTCTGCTCGAGGCGCCGCGCGACCCCCTCGGGCAAGCGCGGGCCAGGGCATTGCTTTCACGCATATGTTTCCAATTTACCTCTGCCGCCTCTTTCTGCCGGGAGTTCGGGAGCAAAGAAAGCGCCGAGACCGGAGAGACGCTGCCGACGCACGCTGCTCCTCGGGAGTGCGACAACCGGAAGCCGTAAACCGAACGTCAGCGAATGACGTATTCATGGGCGGAGCCCAGTCCCGGAGCTGTTTTCTTTATTTTTTCTTGGTGCTCCGCGCGTATGAGTTGAGGGGGGAGAGGAGGAGCGTGACTTTTAATCGTCTATAACTTCGTTGTTATTCATGCTAGCTCGAAAATTCTTTCGCTGGGGTGACGAGTGATGGATTGCCTATCTTTACGTAATCTCAATTAATTTGTTTCATAGTCCCTTTAATGTGGCATAATTTCTGTCACAAGTGAAACTATTTATATTATTTTGAGTTGTGTGTGTAATTTTTCTACTGTATTCACTGCATGGGCCCAAGTCTAGCCAAGAAGGCTAAAGGCCGAGATGATTCATGTCTGTCTTTTCTTATGCTAGACGGAAATAAAATTTTAACAGGAATTGGTTTGATTTGACTCGGCATTCATTTCATCCTTTGACTGCCACATTTCAATGGAGGCGAAATGCAAAAGGTGCCTGTATGCTGTGCTACTTCGGAGCACATTAAAGAACCCCAGCTGGTCAAGTTAACCCGCAGCTGTCCTTGACGGTGTCCCTCATAGCCCATCTGTCGCTTCAAGATGCTAAACCCTGGAATTTCCGTCATGTTTCCCATGTCTCCGCCTCCATGGCAGGCCATCCGAGTGCTGGAGGATGACGTGGGCTGTGACATAGTGAAGATCGGCCGGCTGGTGCGCAACCGGGAGCGCTTCGTCAAGCGACGCCAACGGCTGGTTGGACCCGATGGGACCACACTCAAGGTGCGGGCTGCTGGCCCTTTCGAGGTTCATGGGGAGGATTCTGCAGAAGGGGAAGCAGTCAGATGGGAAATGTGTCACATATAGGAGACTCTCTAAGGGAGGCTTGTGCAGTGGTGCCACCTGGTGGCATTGAATGCAAACTTCCTGTGTTGTACTTTTTTTGCAAGAGTGGCAGTGAAACACACTTCAGGTACATATTCTAAATGTGTGCATGTGCCCAAAGATGTTTGTGGAATTCTTTGCAATAAGTGTAGCACTGTACACCCGCCGCCAAAAGTAAACGGAAGGTGACTTTGTCAAAAAAATTTAATTTCTTTAAATCTAAAGCATAATGGTCCATGTTTGTCCACCTGGAAGAAGATGGATGTGCAGCGTTATTCATGTGCACTGATGCCTGTCAGCAGGTGACTGACGGGTAGCATCGTGTGGTGGTATGCTTTCTGCATTCCCACCTGTGCAGGCCATCGAGTTGCTCACCAACTGCTACGTCCTGGTGCAAGGGAACACAGTCGCCGCTCTCGGCCCCTACAAGGGGCTGCAGCATGTGAGTTGCCCCCTTCCCCTCTCTCTCTCTCTTCCGTGCTCAGGGGTGAAACGTGACCAGAAAAACTGCTCTGGTTGCTTAACACGCCACAGTTAACCAATGTAAATATAGAGCAGAGGCAGCTGGTTGATACCTGTGGTGTTCCAAGAACCGGTTAGTGTTCACTAGTACAATGCATGTGTCTGGCACTGTCTGTTTCTACAAAAAAGGGGAGAGTGGTAGGCTGTGTTGGTCAGTATGAACCAGAACGGGCAAGTTTATTGCTTTCCTTGTGACATCAATGTCTGTGCTTCGAAATACAGTAAAACCTCGATAATTTGAACTCTGTTAATTTGGAATCCCGGATAATTCTTAGAATTTCTGCGGTCCTGTATTTTCTATTTCAAATTTGTCCGAATAATTCTAAGTGGCGACTTGCACCTGTCCAGTTAATTTGAAGATCTGGGGTGCTTCTGGGAATCCCCGATCCCAATTTCGCCGCAAACCGATGAAGTGATGACCTCTCGCAGCTACGAGTTTGTGCCACAAAGTGATGCCAATGCTTGATATGCAAAGTGCCCCAGCCCCATTACTTCCAGCGCAAGAACCAGTCTATGGTATGGGTTGCGGACCGCCGAAATGCTTGCCTGTGCCCGAGGGTGCTTGACTGCACCCAACGCCGGCTTGCGCCGTTTCTCTGTGTGGTATGTTGGGGTTACAGGGTTAGGTTACTGGCGTCTCTGATTACTTTAGTACCGTTGCATGCAAGTTGGCCTTTCTTCGGAAGAACAACCATGTGATATTGGGGGTCGGCCTGAGGTAGGTTTGGATGAGTAGCAGATAGTACGCGCCTCGTGCCGGTGTCTGTTTACAGCAGAACGTATGGGGCTCTGGGCACCGAAAAATGGCGTTAATTCGTAAGCAAATTGGTTTCGCTAAAGAAAATTTGAACTGTGCACCATTTACCTGGTTCGTTCGCGCTGGTGGTCACTTCCTCAGACGAGCGATCAGTTGTTCAAGAGTGAACTTTCAGTAATCTCCCAGGCGTGCATAGTGCCAGAATCTGAAACTACCGAACTGTTGGCAGTTTGACTTGCCACAAACTCAGTCGGGCCACACGCAATTGTGGAAGACAGGTTGGAGTGCCGTTTTTTTTTTTGCTCTTGGTCTCCATTGGCTTTAGTCAGCTGTCCGTGTGATCACACAGTTAAGTGATTATTGCTTTGAGTTGCGCACGCTGCGATTCCATCCTGCGGGGAACTATAAAACAAATATTGGTGCGGCAGGTGGCAAATGGTAATTAACGCCGACAAAACTAAACACCTCAAGTTTACTTCCGTTGCCAACATGAGCCCTAATGCCTACTCAGTTAATAATACTACCATTGAAACTGCAGCGTCGGTAAAATACCTCGGAGTAAATTTTAACTCTAATTTATCCTGGAGCACTCATATTGAACAAATCACTAACAAAGCCTTAAAAAAACTTGGTCTTCTTAAACGCCGACTGCACCAAGCCAACCAGGACACAAAACTACACGCATTCAACATGCTGATCAGGCCTGCGATAGAATACGCGTCGGTGATCTGGAACCCTCATCACGTCTATCTCATCAACATGTTGGAATCTATTCAAAACAAAGCTGCTCGTTTCATCCTTTCCCGTTACTCTCGGTATCATAGTGTAACAGCACTGAAACTATCGCTCCATCTCTCGCCTCTGGTCATGCGCAGAAAATTCAGCCGTTTATCCTTTTTCCATACTATCTACCACAGCAACACACCATTTTCAAGCTCTCATCTTCTCCCGGCACCGCACACATCGGCTCGTGTAGATCACATGCAGAAGATTAAACCTATTTTCGCTCGGACAGAACGATACAAATACTCACCATTGGTCTTGTCTATCGAAGAGTGGAATTCGCTTCCTTCTAGCATTGCGACTATCGCTGAAACATCCTCATTTCAAACAGCTCTTTGGTCCTATTTAGAAAATTCTAACATATGTTGATGTGCGTTCTTTTTTTGTTTTTTTTTTGTTTTGTTTTTTCTTGGTTGCTCTAGTGTGTGTGTGTGCTGGCCGTAACGTTCCGCAAAATGTTAGATGCTGTGTTTAGCAACTTTCGAAGCCGGGATTTTTCTTGTTTTTTTTTGCGCGGTTTGCTACATGTGAATTTTTTTTCAAATACCTCATTTTTTGTTCCTCTTATTAACTTGTACCTGCCTTCTTAACTTGTTTACTTCTGTTTTCAGCCGTTTGTATTCTGTGTTTTATATCTGTTGTTTTCTTTCATGAATCCCCCCCTATGTAATGCCCGCATTGGGCCTTTAGGGTATTGAAATAAATAAATAAATAAATAAATAAAAAAGTGTGGTGGTGGGACAATGCGGGAGGGAGGGGAGGGGGGTGCCTGCATCAACTTGTGAGTGAAAGTCTTTCTTTTCTCATGAATGGCGTGGACAGAAGTTGTAGACAGAGGCTGTTCACAAAAGTGCCCACATGAACTGTCAGTCATGAGTTGTACGGTAATAATAAGAAAAGAAAATGGGGTCTAGGTGGGAATCGAACCCAGGCCGTCAGTGTGTGAGACTCTGCCAGTCTGCCATGACACTTCGACATTTGAAGATGAATAAAGGCGTGTGTCTAGTGAATGCAAAAATATTAAAAGCATATCTTCTAGAAATGTATTAAGGCCTACATGAGTAATTATGAGCATGTTAATTACAGATGTCGCAATCAAGCGAGTACCGTGTTTCCTCCATTTCCGGTAAATTTCTGCCGTGCTTGGCATGTAGTAGAAGCGCCATCATGGGGCACCCCCTGAATACCCCCCTCGCAATGTACGGTGCTGGCCCAGCAGATGGCGCAGGTGGCGGAGAGCACACACCTTTCGCATTTCTGCACGTAAGGAGACTTAAGCAGGATATGGTAACCGCAAAGTTTGGCGAGTACATGTAGTATGTTCCTGCAACCTAATTTTTGCTTGGGTGCCATTTATATTTCTGTGGTCGGTTAATGCGAAAACCCGGTTAATACATATATTTTTCATGGTCCCATTGACTTTGAATTAACGAGGTTTTACTGTAGTGAAGAGCTGGATGATTCGAGGCACACAGCACGCTTTGAGAAGCAGTACCTAAGCATTAACACTACATTCCTTCCATGGAATGGCATTGTGCACAGTGTGCACTGGGTAGGGTCTTTGCAGTAGTGCAGATAAATTACTAGGGATTAAGAGTTACGCAATCAGCTTGGAAGTCATGCATTTACTTTTTAATTTGGCTGCTTTATTTGCTGCATCCCTCTCAAGACGGGTGGTACTGCACTGCTTTTGCCTCAGTTGTGGCTCAGAGTGTTGGCCCTTGTGTTGGAGTGCACGAGAGCGTCCGTGGGTGAGGCGTACGTTTCCGTTCTTTTCGAGTGTGAGACCCAGTGATGGGTCACTTTTGATTACTGTTCAAAAGCGTTCAGTTAGCGTTCTGTGGTGCTCCCCCATCTCAGTGTAGTCTGACCTATGTTTGCATTTTTTGATGTGACCAAGCACTGATAGGATGAACTTCTCTCACGTGCAGGCATGTAAGAAATAAAAAAGAAAAATTGGGGTCGAAATGACTGTGCTGATGAAACGTGAGTGCATGTATTCCAAATGGGTCTTACAGCACAACAAAACTGAGATGTGAGGGATAGATGTGGTACGGTTCCTCCAGTGGCATGTTCTGTTACCTTTGCTGTGTGGGGGCTGTGGTGTGATTTCATAGCTGGCACTTTTCTTAGTTGCCACTGGGAAATGTGGAAGGAACGTGAGCAGTGTGCAGCTTGCCTTGTAGATATGCTGCCACTCTTCAACCATTCTGAAAGCTATCTTGTCGTGTTTTTCCTCCTGCACATTACAAAAATGCAGCTCAGTGTGGAGCCTCATTGGTGCTGCGTTGGTGCTCTTTCTTGGCACACGTACACTTATGCTTGATTGAGAATGGCTGCAGTGTTTCTTGTCGAAGGTACAAAACCGATTTGCTACTTCTCGAGGTGACACGGTGAGCGCTGCGTTGAGCAGAGTTGCCACCAGTGAAGTGTGAATGCTTCCGCTCAGCATCCTTTCTTCTTTGCCTCTGCATTTTCGCACTGTCTCAAGTGCATTGAGCACCTCTGTGGATATGTGGCAGTGTTACAGCACTACACCCTTATTAGCTAAGGTGCGCAAGAGAGTCTGTGCTAGGTGCTGGTGCCAACTTTTTCTTGGAAAAATGCGCAGTGCGAAATTCGGTTTTGCTCAGGGAGATGGTGGGCAGGTAAGAGGCAGTGAAGAGTGTTTGCTGGGTTGTCCACATAGTGATGGGATTTCAGGATTACCTATCGAAAGCGCAGTCAGTGGGATAGCTGTTATGTCAGGTTGAAAATACGCAGGGAGGTGGAATGTAAGGGATGTGCCACTTGAAGTAATAGTTATTTTCTGAACAAGCGGTTGGATAAAATAGGCATCTCTTGCATGTAGCCTCTGTGAAGAGAACTCATCTTGTCTCGCATATCATTTATGCCTCAGTACCGTAGGTTGCCATTTTCTCTTTTGAAGTAGGCCTGATGCCTTTCACTGTTAGTCTTGAAGTAATCCTTGCCCATGAAGCTGTTTCTGAAGATGTATATTGCTCTTGTGTGGTTGAAGAGAAGTAATTTTCACCTCGGATAACGCATGCAGGACAGTCATGTCAAAACAAGCTTGTCATGATTCTCATGCATAACATTTGCTCAAAGACATTGCTATTTGTCTTGTACCCATGGCTGCTTTACTTTATCGTAACCCAGCCTGACCTGGATGTAGGTTGAACCCCTTCACCCCCTATTTTGAACTCATGAATTTATTCTAGGGGATTGATGTTGTACAAACTTTGTTGAGGTTGTTGAATGGCAGCACCATCAATGTTGGCACCGGTGTAGTATGTCGTAGACCAAAAACTTCCAGGTTCATGAGCTGCCCCATGAGAATCTTATTGAAGGGTGCCTTGCTTTAATAGAGATGGAAAGTGGGGGGGGGGAAGAGTGTACAGTCATTGCTGGGTATATAAGGCATGGGTTTTTTTGTATCCTACGTACATGCACCCTGTGATCGTTCTGCCTGCACTGGTGTCTCTGGCAGGTCCGCAAGATAGTGGAGGACACCATGAAGAACATCCACCCGGTCTACAACATCAAGGTGTGTGTGTGTGTGTGGCTCTTTCAAGCCTTGTTTCTGCGGGTACTATGTGGGGAACACGTGGGTAGCCTCAGATGAAGTGCTGGGAGCCTGCTTGATGCATTAATCATCCCTGTCGTGGGCAAGAGCCTGAGCAGAGGTGATAACACTATGCGTTCTGTGAAGTCTCATATATTTGTGGAGCTTGTGCTAAGCAAGACACCCTTCTACGTTTCATCAGAGGCAGGGAAACTGCCCTACACATTTATGCAGAAGTGTGGGCTGTGTGCATCGAGAACAACCACACAACCACTCTGTTCCTCTCAGTCTCGATGCAGAACTCATTTCAGGGGATAATCCAAAGACTGCAGGCATGCAGGCTCACTTGGAAAGTTGCATTGCCTCTATCTATTTCACAAGCCTTGCTAGCACTAAGACTAAGGAAGGCGAAATTAAATACGACTATTTCCAAAATGAGTTCTTAAATTCAACTTTACAGGACAGTGCATTGAGACTGCATGGTATCAGTTCTTTCCGAACGGCTTAAATTGGGCTCTCACCTCTATATAACAAAGAAACATCAAAAAGATTAATGTGAACATCAGACATGATTCAGGTTTGACTGCTCTTATTTATAATGAATTGGTTTGTTCATAGAAGGTTGTGGCCAAGTATTACACCAGGGTGGCCAAATCCTGTTCTGGTGAGGAAGTGCGTTGTCGGTTCTGGTCACCGAGATCAGGCCGCACTCCAAGCCTGGTTATGCAAGTACATCGACACGCGGAGTTTTTTTTTTCCCTTTAATCCGGTGGAGAATTGTGTGGCACCGGGATTCGAACCCCGGTCCTCTTGCACGCGAGGCGGATGCTCTACCTCTACGCCATCGCTGCCTAATTAATTCGAGAGACATGGGAGAGGCCTTTGCCCTGCAGTGGGTGTAGTCAGGCTGATGACGATGATTTATAATGAAAGAAAGGGCTGAACCAAGACACAGGTGTGCTGGTCGCAGAGCTTGACATGAGGGCCGCAGTAAGTGGGCTTTGTCCTTAGTGCCTAAACCTGTATTTTTTATTTGTTTCACCATGAGCACCTATTGCAGAGATCTCTCCTAAACCATGTGAGTGCTTATCTCACGCTACGGTGCTCTTGGTGGCAGCATTTACCTGGTTGGTTCGCATCAGAAAAAAAGTATATTCGTTGACTAAGGAAGCGTAGGGGTGAGCCTGAGCTGTAGCGAAAGGGCCGGACACCCGCACCTTGTTGTCCAGTGCAGAGAGGTTTTGCCAGAGTCTTTCTCCTCCTCCTCTGCCAGGCGCTCATGATCAAGCGGGAGCTGGCCAAGGACCCTCAGCTGCGCCACGAGAACTGGGACCGCTTCCTGCCCCACTTCAAGGCCCAGACCCTGTCCAAGCGCAAGAAGCCCAAGAAGCAGCGCACCAAGGGCGAGTACACCCCCTTCCCCCCGCCACAGCCCGAGAGCAAGGCGAGTATCTGCGGTCCAACATGGACACATCGTAATCATGCTGAACAGCAATTGAGTGTGTGTTATACCTGGCGCCCCTTACTAGAGAAAGTATCTGTGAACCTTTGCCAGGAAAACAATAATTAGACGGATATCCGTAGTACTCTGTATTGTTGAAATGGTATGCATTGATTTACTTGGTTCACTCTGTGGTCTTGGTTTTCTCTTCTGCATAAATTGGTATGCTGCCATGGTGTCAAACAGAAAGACGTGCCTCCATTTGCTGAGGAAACATTTAGTATTTGGGCTGTTGGGAAGACAGCAGCAGCAGCGTCACCGTTGGTAGCATCAGCTGTATCAGATGTCGCTAGAATGCTGTACTAGAAAAACATTGTTACAAATAGCAGCATTTTGTGACAGCATCCCAAAACCTTACTCATTTAGTGTTGTTTTTTTCTGCTGATATTTTCTTTCTCAGGTAACATCTTTCACTGGAACCTTGTTGCTGACCCCTGTACTTGTCTGTCATGTGCTCCCTTGCGGTAGAAACCACTTAGCTTCTCTGTTTAGCTGACTTCCTTGGTTTGTAATGGCTGCAGAAGGTTGGCATAACCGAAAATCCTTGAGAAAGCAGCTCATCTTAAGCGAATCTTGTGGCATTGTTTTGACAGCAAAAGATTAGCTCCCTTGGTCTTTACTATTTGTCACATCTGACATCACAACTTAGTCTAGTTGTTTCCTGACAAAAACCTGCTGTCTCCCACAATGGTTTGGTTTACAGAACACAAGCTTGCAGGATTCGATTTAAGAGTGCAGCTCTTAAGCGCCCGTTTGTGGGCTGAGCGTCGGCGTTGCCCTCGTAACCACCAGAGCGAATGAAGAGCACAGCGAAGAGGACGAACTTGGAAAGCATAGTGGAGGATGAAAGGACGGCAGATAGCGAAGAGAGCTCGAGAAAGAAAGCGAAGGATGAGAGTATGGCAAAAGTATGAGAAGGAAAGCTGAGGAGGATGCCATGGAGGGAATAGGGGAAAGTACAAGAAGAAACGTGAAGGACGAGGGTACGGCAAGAGTGGTGGAATCTGTCATGATGGTGTGAAATGCTCTGTCCGAGCAGATGCGTGATACCGAGGAAAAGTGCTGCCGCCATTCGGCCCTGCGTGTTCTGTGTGCGATCGCCTATGGTGCAAATACCTCAGCAGCTGTGCTCACATTTTGCATTAATGAGTTTCATAATCGCTGCCAAGTTTTCTCTTCCAGCTAGTATATCCAAAGCCAATAATGAGAGCGCAGTACCTTTACTTTGTCTTGTGCCAAAATGCAATGCAAATCGCTCTGCATGGCCACCGTTCAGGTCATGTTTGACATCACAGCAGCTTCACATCCTATCTATGTGTTGTCTGTGCTGTGCAGGTAAGCTGAAGACGCTTCATAGTTTTTGCTGTGAGTAGTGCAACCTCAACTCCGTGCTCATTAATTTCTGTCTGCACAAGTCAACCTATTGCCGTGTCTTGCCAGATTTGCAGTGCCTTGTGACAGGTCTTGTTAACAGCACTCAGTTGTGTACTGAAGATTCACTGTTTGAGAATCTGAATGTCTTGCAGGAAGTGGGTGCAGAGCGTTGTACAAAGTTGAATTGGAGGTCTTTGTTTCATCATTGTTGCAAGTTATTGGCCGGGGCCTCACTCCGTCTCCCGTCTTGTGCAGATGGACAAGGAGCTGGCCTCGGGCGAGTACTTCCTCAAGGAGCATGAGCGCAAGGCCAAGAGGGCCCAGGAGAAGCAGCAGGCGAAGGCGGAGGCCGAGGTGAAGAGGCAGGAGCGCCGAAACAAGTCCTTCCAGCCGCCCGAGGAGCCCAAGTTTGTGCCCAAGAAGCAGCAGCAGCCGGGTGCCCAGAAAGGTGCGTACATACCCCTGACCCCCCCCTTCACCATTACTTTGTTGTGAGCTGTGAGTGGTGCACAGATTGTGTCAGGTAGGGTAACGTGCAGCACAGTTGTCACTTGTAGCAAAATGGGCCTGCTTAGTGAAGGTGCTAGGCTAAATCTAGGCTAAATCTAAACCCTTTGCTTTATGGTTTTATATATATTTTTTGTGACCAGAGGGGCAAAATTAAGACCTTACTGCATTGAAATATTGGTATAAATTGTGTTATCCACTAGACTGCGGTGTAATTCAGGGTAGGCGGAGCGTAGGTGCCCCCTCCAGTGTTATTGAATTCCTCAAACATGCTGTTAAAACTCTATAGTACTATCCCTTGTGTTTCTTTTTTTCCTGTTTCCAGTAGGCTTTACTCGCTTTTACTATCGTCTGCATTCAAAGCACAGGAGTAGCCATTATATGGCTGTCTTTCAGTCCTTTCTTCCTGTAATTTTTTTCTTGCATGTTCTTCCTTGCTTTTTCTCTCGCTAGCCTCACCAGCCTCAGTGCTTCTTGGGGTTGCTTTGTGAGCCATGGCAGAGGCGGTGGTGACTGCGATCGTTGTCATACAGTGGTGACCTGTGTGTTCTTTTATTGTCCTGTAACTTGAGATGCTTGACATAGTGCTCAGAGGAGTGTGAGTTTGAATTTTTACCGTCAATATTATCTGGGCCCGTAGGTGCGAAAATGTGTTTTTGTGCTCCTTTTGTTTGCAAATCAACTAGTTGAGTTGTGAATTTTAGTTTGTAAACGCCTCATTTAAACAAACATATGATCATGTAGTGGTTCAATGCAAGGGAATTTTGAAACAATAATTTGTCTGGGAATCTGACTGGGAACATTATATACTCTGCTGGGGTGAAAATATCTTTGGAGTGGCATTCGCTGTGCCGGGATTCAAATGCATTGTGGAGCAGCACTCTTCCTATGGTGTTCTCGCAATCAGTTTTGGTGCTTTCGGAAGCCTTAATTCCATTGCCTTAATTCACCACTGCCTGGTGGTTGCACTGTTCTTATGAGCTCTCTTGCTACTGTGTGTTTCACTATTCTGACATTTGGTGCCGTGTAGCGTGGTTAGTGACCCCACACTTTGTCTGTCTCTGGTGCAGCAAAACCTGTGGACATTGAGGCATTGAAAAAGAAGGTGAAGGCATCAGCAAAGGTACGGAGTTTCCTTGTCATCGTCTGTGCTAAGCGTGGTGTGTTTTAGCTGTTGTTAGTAGGCCTACGGGGGGGTTATTTGGCTCAAGGGCTTATTTCCTGAGGACAAATATCGGTGGAAGCGTTTGCGTCATGCACTGGGATGTCATTGAAATGCACCCATTAATGCAATGAGCTTTTCAAGTCATAACTGCGTGAGGGGCCTTCTCTAGAAACAGGGGACGTTTGTCCTGGGGGCTGGAACAGTGAGGAACACATGGTGTGGCAGTGGGTGCCATCAGGGTGTGTGCCGTTTGTGGTCACTTACTTGAGATGGGTTTGGGAGTGCACTCGTGTTGTGGAGGGGTACAGAGACATGGGAGAGGCCTTTGCCCTGCAGTGGGCATAGTCAGGCTGATGATGATGATGATGATGACAGGTGCAGGCCAGCTGTGGATGTACCGTGCACCTCCGAACCATCTGCAAATTTACATTGGCCGCTGGCTTTGGCAGTAGATGGTGGTGGTAAATGGTATACTCTCTGCCTGGGGTTCTGAAACTGGGTTCTCCACGCATCTAAATCTAGATGGATGCCTCAACGCCCGCCTTTCCTTTACCCACTTTCATCGTCATCATCATCATTTACCCACTTTATTTTGGGATTAATCATACTATGCATGCTTATAGCAGGCTCTCTCACTGTACAGCTGATGATTACTGTATTTACTTGCGCAATTTGTGCACTTTTTTTCCTGAAATTGAAGATTCAACTTCTTGAATAAACAGCGCGAACGAAGACGAGCACAAAAGACAAGAAAACGGACAACACTTTTGTCTTTTGTGCTTGTCTTCGTTCGCGCTGTTTATTCAAGATGCTTAACCAACTAGCCTGCCAAAACGTATTAAAGATTCAAAGAAGGAGTGCGCAAATTCTGCGGAGATTTCACGAACATGTCCTAAAAAACTCTTCGAGGGTCATAACGCGGAACGTACATGATGTATTGCCGCATATAAGTCGACCTCGCAACTCGCACCCCTCGTTTGCCAAAAAGAAAGAACAGTTCACTCCAAATATAAGTCAATGCATACACCCCGCTGATGCCCACGTTGTGTAGTTCCTTGCATGATGGCATGACAGCACGTGTGCAGCTCAAAGCAATGAACGTGGAATGACACAGTCACAAAGCCAGCAGTCAGGGGCAAGTGGAGATACAAGGCGATGAAATGGCACCCTCGCATACGGCTGGGCTGAGTATAGCAGCAAACAGAACAGCCAACTGTTCGGTAGTGTAGGGTTCTGACACGGCACACGCTTCGGAGGTTACCAGAAGTTTGCTCTTGCAGTCGTTCATACAGGAAAGCGACCACCAGCGTGAGCGAACTGGGTAAACAGTGTGCAGCTGACTTTTTCTTACCAGAAGCAATTTCAAAACGAATTGAGCACTTTTTTTGACACCGCTCACTCACCTTTCGCAACCACATGTGGCGATGCGGACGTGCCAATCTTCCCAAGCCTGCCCTGCTTGCACCCGCGTGCATGCTGGTGTTATTGCGCAGCTGAGAGCGCAAAATATGCGAGTAAAAGGTTTTTTTTTTTTTTAAATCCATTTAAAAGTTAGGGGCGCGTAAATTTTGCTCATATGCAAATCACAACAGTAAATACAATATTTGAATTTGGGCATTTTCTGAGGCGGCATGTGTATGCATGCTGCTTTTTACATCTGTGTTTGGCAGGCAAACGGAAGCCTAGAGGTGTGGGGTTTCTCAGCACCTCTTGGAAGCGATTGAGGTTCCTCAAAGCTAAATAGAGTTAGAACCCTTGCATTAGGTTGAAATTGTCTATTGATATAGCATTGCATACTGTCAAAGACTAAGCTCATTGTTTGATACCTCTTGTTCCATTTCTTCCTTCAGTGTCTTCAATTTTATGCCCTTGTGTGTACAGTTGTGCTGCTCTCTTTTACTTTTGGCAAGTTTTCTTGATGAAACTACTGTTGTCCTGTATATCCTGGCTGTGTGCCCATGTACTTTCTCTTCGTTTGCTAGGATGAACTCTCACCAACTGGCCCTACTTGCGACGTTCATCACTTGCAACATGCAAGATATGGTCGGGGCTTCTTTCACGAAGCAATGGAAGCCAATTGACAGCGAAAAGTTGGGCATCCAGCTGGCATTCAAAAGGCAGTTTCTGTAGTACGTACGACAGTGCATTTGATTGGCGTAAAGTGGAGACTGCAGTTCAGCTGCTGCCACTGCGTTGCTGGTGATATTTAGTGTGACTGCATACATCCAGGCATTCTTGCGTGACGTCTCTGGTGTTACTTGCAAATGATACGATTTGTTTGTGTGAAGGGATCTTCCACTGCATCAGTTTGTGTGTGTCCTCGAGTATAGTGACAGCTAATGAAATCGTTTAATTCTTTGCAGAAGAAGCCAGAAAAGAAAGTCCAGTGGCAGAGCTAAGCGGCAGTGGATGCAGCTCTGCTTCTTCAGTGCAACTGTGTTGATGAACTCTTCTTCACGAAGCCTACTCTGGTGGTGAACTGGTGCGGACAATGGCAGTGGTGTACTACTATAAGTGCTTGCATCAAGTGCTGGCTGTGTGTTCTCCTGCACCTTGTGGTCGACGCGAAGCTCACTTAATAAAGTGGTGTGGACACATTGCTGGTGGAGGCTGGTGCTAAGGTGGTAGAAACACACCCCAGAATACGTTTTTGTAAATGCACAGACACATTGTTGCAAGAGCATACGTCCACCGAAAGCAGATGCTACATGTGTAGCAAACATTGAGTTGCGTAACTGCACAGAAATGAATGCTGTTGCTGGAACTGTTCCTCCCCACTATTTTCACGAAACGTGCATAAATGGAACAAGCAGTACCTACCCATGCTATTTGCTGGTAATTAAAGAATACCGTATGTACTCATCTAGGGGCTGCACATTTTTTTTTTCCACTGTTTTGACGGGGCGAGCCCCTTACACAGGACCGGCATTTCTCTGTTAAATTTTTGTGACTACATTCGAGTCCCAACTATGCGGCTCTCTTTTGTGCTGCGACACACATTTTTATGAGGAATTAGCGCAGTCCTGGCGAATCCTTCGTTGAAAATGTGAATGATATTGTCATGCTGTAGTGACGGAAGTCCAGCGGTCAGGAAGACAGCAACAAGACTTGCAAACGAAGGTCTTTATTTGGGCTGACTTGCACCCGCTAAAGAACTGAATCACTCGGCGGCGGCGTAAGCAACAAACGTGCTCGTCAGTCGTTGAACTACGAATGCCTGCCGCTCGCGGCATCGCTCAATTTAAAGCCGGCAAGGAAACTTCGAGATAACAGGTCAAGATCATCTACAGTAATCTGGAAAAACGTAGATGCAGCTCTTCATGGTCGTGATCAATCGAGATTAGTCCGGTCGCTTCTCGTGTCACGAACAAAACTGACAACACCCCTTTCCTGCGGCCTTGAGCGCGAGCGAACGGACACTACAATGATACGTGGCGTTACTTCCCTCGCAAAGAAGCGTCGCCTCGATGCTTCAAAAATGAAAATAAACACAGAGAATGCAAACTTCTAGTCCTTCAGCATTCATAATATGGTTTAAGGCGTATGACATGTATGACTTCCGGACGTGTGCGTCGTTGCTGAGATGCTGTCGTGCCGTCGGGGATGACTTCATAGTCGTGGTCATCAATGCGACGGAGAACCCTGTACGGGCCAAAGTAGCGTCGCAGCAACTTTTCACTCAATCCACGGCAGCGATTGGCATCCATATCCAAACACGATCACCCGGCTTGTAATGCGTGTCTCGTCGGCGCAGATTGTAGCGTCGGGCGTCGGTATGCTGCTGGTCTTTAATGCGAAGTCACGCGTCTTCGGGCTTCCTCGGTGCGATGAAGGTAGGCGGTGACGTCGAGGTTGTCTTTGTCTGAAACATGCGGGAGCATTGCGTCAAGTGTTGTCGTGGGCTTCCTGCCGTATACAAGCTGGAATGGGGTAGATCTGGTTGTCTCCTGGACGGCAGTGTTATGGACGAAGATCACGTAGGGCAGAATGGTGTCCCATGTCTTGTGTTCGGCGTCGATGTACACCCCCCGTCAAAAGTAAACAGCCCAAGGGGTTTGCTTGCGAGGCCTGCTGCATGCCTCGTTATGCATCTTCAGCGACCGTAGCCTCCCGAAAGAGGAATGGCATCGCGTCCTCAACCCTCCCAAGCTTTGGACTGCTAGACATGCTACGGAGCCCCCCCGCTATGGAGCTTAGAAGCCAACCCCTTGGGCTGTATACTTTTGACGGGGGCTGTACATGGAGAGCATGTCTGCGATGGTTTTGTTCAGATGCTCTGTGAGTCCGTTGGTTTGCGGATGATAGGCAGTTGTCCTCTGATGGCTTGTCTGACTGTAGTTTAAGATGGTTTGCGTCAGCTCCGCTGTAAACGCCATTCCTCTGTCTGTGATGAGCACTTTGGGGACCCATGTTGCAGGAGAATTCGTTCGACAAAAAAATTTTGCGACTTCTGCTGCGGTACCACTAGGCAACGCTTTTGCTTCGGCGTAGCGGGTCATGTAGTCGGTGGCCACGATGATTCACTTGTTACCTGATGATGAAGTCGGAAAGGGGCCAAGGAGGTCCATCCCTATTTGCTGAAAGGGCTTAGTTGGAGGTGGTATGGGGTTCAGGAGTCCGGCTGGTTTAACGGAGGCGTTTTGCGTCGCTGACACTCGCGGCACGTTTTCACGTAATGGGAAACGTCGGCAGCTAACCGCGGCCAATAGTACTCCTGGATGCGGTGCAACGTGGGAGCAATCCCGAGATGGCCTGCAGTCGGCTCATCATGACATGCCTGCATAATTTCTTGCTTGAGATTTTTGGGCACAACAAGAAATTATGCAGGCATGTCATGATGAGCCGACTGCAGGGCATCTCGGGATTGCTCGCATGTTGCACCGCATCCAGGAGAAGTACTCTCCTCATCATGGAAGTAATCTCTTCATGGCTGTGATCAATCGAGATTAGTCCGGTCGCTTCTCGCGTCACGAACAAAAATGGTAACACCCCTTTCCTGCGGCCTTGAGCGCGAACGAACGGACACTACAATGATACGTGGCAATATGACGCGCGCTTGACAAACGGCGTGAATTAACCTTATAGAGTAAAGCATGTTGCTAGGTCAGTTTACTGGCTAACTTCATGTGGATCTAAGTTAAGCTCAAGTAGCCACTGTAGCTCAAGATCCTCCGAAGATACGGCACTCAATTGACAGTATTGATGCCTTGACCAATGGATTAGGGTGCCTCCATGTTCCGTTGGTTAGGTGGCGACATCTCCGCCAATACGAAGCATGGGCTCATTTAGCCACATCCGAATATATTTCTGGAAATCGGCACGTTTGTATTTTTGGCATATGAAGTGTAAAATACTGCGTTTAGACATCTAATTTTTGTATAAGATTAAGTTTTAGAAGCTTTTTCTGCATTGTACGGATCGGAAATCACCTTGCAGAATGATGCATTGAGGCACCCTCGGAGTGGTGCATCACGTCCGGCCCGTATGCGACCTGTGGCCGTCTGTGAGGTGGTGTTTGCCTCGCCATTTCCACGCGCATTATAGTCGAAGGCCTTGTGAAAATAAATCATAAGTTCATTTTAATGAGAGTTCATTGTGTGATGGTAAACTGGTAACAAGGCTAGACCTTTTATAGTAAACCGTGACTAGATTAAAAGCATTTTCGCTGTAGCTTCGATGCGAAGCACGCTAGGCCTAGCGACACGAGGCATAAGCAAAGGAGGCACTACTACGGGTAACTTGGCAGTCTGCTGATGTGACCTCTGCACATTTCTCGTAGGAGTCTCGGAGGTGCTTATCTTTTAAAAGTGCGGAGTACAGGGGCAATGGAAAGACTTGCGAGCAATGCGGCGCCTACGCATTCCGCCGTTCGCATTTGTTTTCATCACGCTTTTACTCCGGTGTTAGCAAAAAGACGCCAGAGTCGTCCATGATACATTCCATGATGTCTCTAACGTCTGTTTCTTACTAGCCTAGTAAAAGCGCGATGACGAGAAATTCGAACAGCGGAGCGCACAGACGCCGCGTTGTTCGTGTTTCTTTCCGTCCCGACAGTACTTCGAGAAGAGCAATTTATGTTAAGCGTACTCACCAAAGATTGTGTGTGCTTCACGTCGAAGACTGGTGGTGGCTCGCACTGCATACAGGAACGACTTCCACGTCATGAATGAATTCACGCAAATAACCGCATGTTGCACTTGTCAGCATGAACGTGAATGGCCATAACTTACGGCTAGGACAGGTTCATGTTTTTCGTGCCAACATCTAAGCGCAGCGGCGAAAGCTGGCACTTAGTGCCTGCAAACTAGTTTCTTAGAAAGCGAGGGCTCGGGCAAGTTTCTCATGGCGCGAACCACAGCATATGCACGGACATGGGGCACGAACCTGCAATAGCAGACTACACCAATGGAACGTTTCTGTTTTTCACAATGCAAAAACGGAAGCTTGTATAGTGTACCATTTTAAGCACTATCAGTTATTTTCAAAGAATATTTGCTTTGAAAAGTGTGTCTGTGTTGTGTCCCCTTATTGTTTTTGTGTGTGTAACGACCACTCGCATCCTCCTCCTAACGACCACTCGCATCCTCCTCCTAACGACCACTTGCCCCTCGTCGCACGCTGTCGCCAGATGCCCCCCCATGGTGCGCCCCCGCATCCTCCTCCTGTTTTGGGAAGCCACTCCCTCCCGTGGACGCTTCTCCGCTCCCTCCTTTCTTCGGGCGGCCAGTTCGGCTCCTGCCTCGGTCGACGCTGGTCGCACCCTCATCGGCTTTAAATAAACGAAGTCTTAAAGTACCGTGTGCGTCTTTCGCTGCATTAAACACAGCGACCGGACACGACAGTGGCGACGAGAAAGTGGATTCGACCCGCGCTACGCAACGCTATTGACAAGCCATGGCTACGCGAGGGTTTCCCAATCAGATACCAGAATTCAACGGCTCATCGTGGTCATCGTGGGTTGGACGCCTTCAGTTCTACTTTGAAGCTAACAACATCACAGACCCAGCCTTGAAGAGGGCCAACCTGCTGACGCTGTGCGGGGAGCAGACCTACGATACTGTCTGCGCCCTTATTCAGCCAAGCACACCAGCGGCAGTGTCTTACGACGACATCGTAAAAGCGCTGCAAAAGCACTACGACCCAAGGCCATCCGAGGTCTACAGCCGGGCTCGCTTCCAACGATGAGATCAACTGGGAGGAGAAACTGTGAGCGCCTACGTAGCCGCGCTCAGGAAGCTCGCTGCCGACTGCAATTTTGGAACGCTGTCGACAACAGCTACCGGGCAGAAGGGAGACGCAGCTTCTTCTGCTAACACCACCATGCTTCCCTTGGACGTGATGTTACGCGACAGATTTGTGTGCGGACTGAGTGACGAGTCACTGCAGCAGCGCCTGTTCGCTGAGAAGGACCTCACATTCAGCAAAGCTTACGACATCGCCGTTCGAGCGGAGAGCGCCGGTCACCAGCAGAGAGGGATTCGCCGGAACACCGAGCCGGTACACCAGACAAGCAACCAGGTGCGCAAGCCTTCTGTTGTTGTAAAATCGGTCAAAAAGGCACAACGCTGCTGGCGGTGTGACGACCAACACAACCCCCAGGGATGTCGATTCCAGTCAGCCACGTGTAATTTTTGCCACAAGCGAGGGCATATCGAAAGAGCATGCATTACGAAACGGAGACTTGCCAAGATAAAGTCACCTTCCCAGCCTAATCACAGCGTCAACGCCTCAGAGAATACGCCGCTATCTGATCTCCATGGAACAACATCAGCAACACCATCTGTGTTGTACGACCTGAACACCATGAATCTCGGCACGCGACCGAAGATTTTTACAGAAGTAAGCGTACATCACCAGCTGATTAAGTTCGAGGTGGACTCCGGCGCAGCCTGTACTCTGATCAGTGAGGACACGTTCCGAACTTCATGGCCATCTGACGCACCCGCCCTGCAACAAGACGACACGCACCTGCGAACGTGGTCAGGACAGAATCTGCCACTATTGGGCTCTGCCAACGTGCAGGTTAACTACAACGGCCAGACCCATACGCTACCTCTGCTTGTTGTGAAGGGCACAGGATCAAGCCTTCTAGGGAGAAACTGGTTTTCTCCACTAGGCGTGATGATATGCGGCATACACCAGACGCCGAGCCAGAACATGGTTGAGCAACTGCAAGAGAAATACGAAAGAGTATTCTCGGAAGAGATTCCAGGAAACGAAGGGCCCCCGGTCACACTGGAGTTGTTGGACAACGCGCAACCCAAATTTCTGAAGGCCAGGCCGGTGCCGTTTGCTCTCCGAGATTCAGTTGAAAAAGAGTTGGACAAACTGGAGCAGCAAGGTGTCATCGAGCCGACGCAGCATTCAGAATGGGCCACACCACTTGTCGTAGTTCGCAAGAAGAACGGAACCATACGCCTCTGCGGAGACTACCGGAGCACCGTCAATCTTGCGACTAAAGCGTCCTCTTACCCGCTACCGACACCTGAAGAAGTATTCAGTGTACTACGTGGCGCAAGAGTCTTCAGCACATTGGACCTCACCCAGGCGTATCAGCAGCTGAAGGTGAGCGAGTCAACTGCTGAATTATTGGCAATTAACCCACTGAAAGGCTTGTACAAAGTCAAGCGACTGCCTTTTGGCGTAGCTGCAGCCCCGGCCATATTTCAAAAATTCATGGAGACAGTGCTTCAGGGCATCCCAGGAGTTTGTGTCTACCTTGACGATGTCATCATCAGTGGCACTTCCACTGAAGAGCATGCAGTGCGCCTAGAGCTCGTTCTCGAAAGGCTAGCAAACGCTAATTTGTGCATAAGCAAATCGAAGTGCTGTTTTGCGGTGCCAGAGGTGCAATTTCTGGGACACCGAATTGATGCGGAAGGCATTCACCCTACCGAGGACAAAGTGCGAGCGATCACAGAAGCACGAGCTCCAACAAACAAGCAGGAGCTACAGGCTTTTCTCGGACTCTTGACGTTCTACGACCGGTTCTTGGAACAAAGAGCTACCGTGGCCAACGACTTATACCAACTCCTTCGGAAAGATGTGACATGGACATGGTCGCCACGCCATCAGCAGTCATTCGATGCCCTGAAAGACCTGATTCGAAGATGTACAGTCCTCCGCCACTACGACGAAAGGAAGCCTCTGCTTTTGGCTTGCGACGCATCACCGTACGGAGTCGGCGCGGTTCTATCGCAAACTGACGAGCAAGGAAGGGAAGCTCCCATCGCCTTCGCCTCACGTACGTTGTCGCAAGCAGAACGCAACTACGCGCAACTTGACAAAGAAGGGCTAGCCATCGTCTACGCGGCGACACATTTTCACCAGTACATTGCCAGCCGGAAGGTGACCTTTATAACCGATCACCGACCGCTATTGGGCATTCTGGGACCACAAAGGCCTATGCCACCAACTTTGTCTCCGCGAATGACACGTTGGTGCATCAAACTCTCAGCGTACGACTACGCTCTGGTCTACCGCAATGGGAGTAAACATCAAAACGCCGATGCGCTAAGCCGTCTGCCACTAGACGCAACTGTTGACGAACCATTTCCACCAGGAGACGTTCTGATGTTCGAAGCACTGCCAGAACCTCCGCTTACAGCAGGCACAGTTGCAGCATCTACGCAGAAGTGCGCAGCTCTCCGGCTAGTTTACACAGCTGTTCAACAAGGCAACGTGCATAAACTCAAAGGGGACAACTTCGACGCTTACCGCAGGCGAGCTACAGAGTTGAGCACCCATCGCGGCTGCATCATATTTGGGTCCCGAGTTGTGATGCCGAGAGAACTACGCGCACAAGCTATGTCTCTCATCCACGCCGGACATCGGGGCATCGTTGCAATGAAAAAGTGTGCCAGAAGCTACATGTGGTGGCCTGGCATTGACAACGACATCGAAACAGTGGTGCGAGAATGCAAGCCTTGCCAGAGCAGCCGGAGCGCCCCGCCGAAAGCTCCTGTCCCAGAATGGGAAAAGCCAGACACACCATGGCACACACTGCACATTGATTTTGCAGGACCAATTGAGGGCTGCACTTTCCTTGTGGTCGTAGATGCCTACACAAAGTGGCTTGAGATAAGGCAAATGGGACAGACGACTTCGGCAGCAGTCATTGACAACCTCCGATCACTATTTGCAACGTTCGGCCTGCCGCGCAAGGTAGTGTCGGACAACGGAACACCGTTTGTGTCTGCGGAGATCCTCAAGTTTTATCACGACAACGGGATCTCATCAGTTACATCGGCCCCCTACCACCCAGCGACAAACGGACAAGCCGAGCGCTACGTAGCCGAGCTAAAACGCGCCCTTGAAAGAGATCAGACAGGCTCGCTGCAGCGCCGCCTTGCGCGCTTTCTCTTCAAGCAGCACACGACGGTTCAGAGCACAACAGGCGAGACCCCCTCGAAAATGATGTTCGGGCGTGAAATGCGAACCCAGCTCACAGCCATCCTCCCCGAGCCAAAGGCAGAGACGTTCCGGGAAGAAAAAGCAATTCCGCGCTGCGGCACGCTTAATGAGGGGCAGCGCGTCCTCGCCCGACAGTTTCTGAAAAAGCCACGCTGGGAGGAAGCTACAATTGTCAGACGCATAGGCCTGCGCTCTTGGCTCGTCAACATACATGGCACAGTAGCACGCCGACATCTCAACCAGCTGCGTAGATTTACGACGCCGTCTGAGAGCTGTCCGCCAGCGGAGAGAACACGTGCACCATCTTCCCACATAGCCTGGCACCTCTTCCCGGAAGAAGAGACTTCGCCCAGGACAGACCTAGGAGACACAGCGAACAACAGCCAGCCTACAAGTGTTTCTCCCCCGAGCGCACAAAGCCAGCGCGCCTCCACGCGTGAGCGCCGACCCCCTGCACGATACCAGGCAACTTTCTAAGGGGGAAGGAAGTGTTGTGTCCCCTTATTGCTTTTGTGTGTGTAACGACCACTCGCATCCTCCTCCTAACGACCACTCGCATCCTCCTCCTAACGACCACTCGCATCCTCCTCCTAACGACCACTTGCCCCTCGTCGCACGCTGTCGCCAGATGCCCCCCCATGGTGCGCCCCCGCATCCTCCTCCTGTTTTGGGAAGCCACTCCCTCCCGTGGACGCTTCTCCGCTCCCTCCTTTCTTCGGGCGGCCAGTTCGGCTCCTGCCTCGGTCGACGCTGGTCGCACCCTCATCGGCTTTAAATAAACGAAGTCTTAAAGTACCGTGTGCGTCTTTCGCTGCATTCAACACAGCGACCGGACACGACAGTCTGTTAGACGCAAAAAATATTATTTTCCATGGTTCGCTATAGTTAGCGGCATGAAGAGAAAGCCCTCTCTCTCCATGAGCAACTTCGGTGCTTGTTTACGCTGAGAGTTACTGTATATGCTAGCATATTTTATTACACGTCGTACTGATGGTAAAACAATGCTTCCTTGCAACATATAATTTGCGAAGATTTGTATTTCTGAAGTCATAGTTATTATGTCTAAGAGCCAAGCCAGTACGATACCCTGCCTTCCCGGCATGCTTCCTGGCATTTCCACCATGATTTCCACTATCACGGCCGCTAGATACAAAGCGCCATATTCCCACCATGGAGAAAAGGCATCGAGGAAGGCGGCGGCGGATGGCGTTCGCCTGGTTTCGTGCTGTCGGTTCGCGGTGAGCGCAGCACCGAAATAAAAGAAAACAAAAAACCAGCTGCTTAAGCTGCGGGTCCTCAAGGCAGTCCACATGTGCATAGATTCTTCATCACCAAATTTGCTCGACGAAAACATTTAAAAGGAAGAATCACTATCCCATTCCTGACAACTATGTCAATCATTTGTGGTTTTAAATCCCGAAGGATGTACTCTTTTTCTCATATATTTCATTTCATTTAATTTATTTCATCCTTAAAGGCCCGAGGGCATTACATAAGGAGGGGGCTACAATTCATATAAAAGAAGCATAAAAAACACACGCACAATGAACACACACAACAAACTTCAAAAGCTAAAGAGAAAAAAAATAAAGAAAAAGGACAAAGGGTTTATATGTGCAGTGAAAGCATACAAAGAAAAAAATTCGCTTGCGGCAGCGAGCACAGATGAAAGTCCAGTGATCAATACGTGGTAAAAATGACAAGGAATTCACTTATTCTGAAGATGACGGGCCAGTTCTGTACGAAAGGATTTTGAATCGTTGCATAAAACTATGTCGTTAGGTAGGGCATTCCAGAGTGTTATTGCATTGGGGAAAAATGAACTATTCATTGCTAATGTACGTACGGGTATTGATACCGGCTATGGGGTGGCTGTGGCTGAGGCGACTTGAAGTTCTTATCGGGGATTTTAGAAGTGGGTGTCTTGAAGCAGGATGGTGGAAGAAGTGATGAAGCAGGCAAAGACGTGAAATTATGCGGCGTTATTCAAGTGATGGTAGGGAAAGAGAGCGTTTGAGTGCAGTGATACTAACTTCTTTGGAATATTCAGAGGTGATAAACCTGACGGCGCGATTTTGGATGGCCTCGATTTCGGCGGAAAAGTATGCTTGAGATGGATGCCAGATAGATGATGCGAACTCAAGTTTGGGGCGGACGAATGTTTGATAAGCCAGTTTTTTAACATCTGGAGATGCTGATTTCAGGTTTCGCCGGAGATAACCTAAGACACGAGAGGCATCGGAACATATGTCTCAAGGTTCGTGATTAAATGGTCTACCACACCGTCCTAGTTGTTTTGGCGGTAGGTGTGGCACGTTACTGTCTGCCAGGAGACGCCCTCTGTTGTCCACCTGAACTTCTTCGTCGGGTCCACCCATCGTAGGTTCTAGGAGGAGCTCGGCGGAAGTGATTTCACAGACGAAATTCATCTATAGTCTATCTTGGTTTACTTTGCGAGATACAACATATTCGGTTTCTTAGTGAAGCTCATTGCAGACAGCGATATATGTTTCGTCATGCACCAGGCGATGTACAGAATACAGCTCGCGACACCCTTCAAATTTGGACGGCCGAGGCTATTGCGTAGGCGAAGACGCTCGAAGGAGAAGAAGGGGTGCCGTGGAACTGCGACAGCTGCTTGCGGCAATGGCTGCAGTGGAATTTAGGCATCTTGCTCTTGCTTGATATTGTGTAAATGGTGGCAACTGCGCCAGTGCAGCCCGCAAGTACAAGTTGACCGCAGATACAAAAGAATCCAAACTTTGGCTGACGATCTGCGGAGCTTGTGGACGCGTCTGGAGCCGCACTGCCGATGACTGCACGGCAAGTCTCAGCGACCGTGAAACCTCCTCTAGGCAACTCTCGTCTTCTGTGATGTGGACGATGCCGGCCATGGACGGCTCGATTGGGGTGACGTCGTAGCTTTTTAATGCGAAAGGACCGCGGCGAGAAAATGTACGGGGTGCAGGCGTGATACATGGAAGGAGGAAAGTGCAAGAAGGACAGAGGGAGACAAGATTAAAAGCCTAAACGGGAACGAAGAGCAAGGACGCGTGCTCTCCCGAAGCAGCCGGTGTCCGCCGGAGAAAGAGTAGACAAAGAGGCGATACGAGAGGGAGGAGGACAGTAGAAGGAGAAGGCGGTGGTAGAAACTTTTATTGCCAAATGGTGGGGAGATGGCACCTGGGTGCATGGGCGTCCGGAAGGGGGGCAAGGGGGGTGGAATTACGGATATTATTTATGCACTAGTTCCTTTTTGGTGCTAACCTACCGCCGCCCCCATCCCCGGACATCGGGTCCACCCCCCCCCCCCCCCTCTAGAAAAAGTTCTGCGGACTCCCTTGCCTGGGTGCTCCTCACTGTGAGGAGGCACCTTACAAAGCGAAGGATATACCCTGGAGCGCAATCCTCATAGCACCGGAGATGAGCCGGCACTGGTCTTGAGTGGAAGTGCTGATAAGAACAGTCTCCTAGTAAGACTCCGCCACGGTCGGCGATAGGGGATGAGGGAAGGCGGGGCATGTGAAAGTCTCCTGGTTTTGCCACAAAGTTTGCATGAGGGGAATTGGTCCGGGTATCGGGCATGTAGCATTTTGGGGTATGGAGCAGTCTGAGTTTGTAGTCGTCGCCATTGTGCGGCCTGCGCTGTAGTGAGGGATGGGGCTGGGGGTGTAGCCCCTTCGTCTGCCCCGGTAGTACGAGAGAATACCACGGAAGGAGAGCAGGCGCTCCGCGGCCGGTAGAGGAGGCTCGACTCCTCCTTCCCGGAATGTGAGACCTCGGTTTAGGGAATGAGCCTCCTCGTTGCCAGGGGGCCGGCATGTGCTGGCGTCCAGATGAGGGTTATGGGGCGCCGGGGCTGCCAGAACCGCAGTAAAAGAGCAGCGGTGCTGGATAAGCCATAGGCATAGTTGAGAATGGCAGGTTTGGAACCAGAGATAATTTTGGCGGCAGATCTAGAGAGGAAAGCAAGTGCGATGGCTGCCTATTCTACCTCTGTGCTGGAATTGGTGATTATTGATCTCGAGGTTAGAAGCTTTGCTTGACTCTAGGCTACCGCCAGGGCCATATGGGAGTCCGACGTATATTCCGCTGAGTCCACGTAGACTACCTCATGGTCCTCGCTGTCCTGTTTGTGGAGGGCCCGAGCCCTTGCTGCTCTGTGGTCCTCGTCTCGCTCGGGGAGAATTTTTAGGGGTATGGGGCTATGTTGAAGTTAGAACGGAGGATAGAAGAAAGGGGGACCCCCTCGGTAGGGTGTGTAATCGATGTTAGGCCTAACTGAGATAATAGAGTGCGGCCAGCCTCTGAGTTGCAAAGACAGGATGTTTGAATTGTAAAGGTGGCTTTTATGGGTTCCTAAAAGGTGTAGGCGCCGTGCTTGACGAGTCGGTCGTCGGATGCATTGGGGGAAGGCGCACAGCCGTTTTCGTGGATCTTTGTAGGAGCACTTTTATCCGATCTCTCGCCTTCTGTTGAAGGGGTATATATGAGAAGGTATCCCACACCGCGATCCGCATTCATCTCGAGACCAAGAACATCCGAACTAGAACTGGTTAGAGGACCGTAAAGTAACTGCTCTGGTTGACACGGGAGCGTACTATTCTGTAATGAACAGAGAAATTCGCCACGCAGCAGAAGAAAATCACGGCTGCTCGGGACAGCCTGCAAATCCGCACCGTTGGAGGTCACCTTATTACATCATGAGTGTAGAGAGGGCAAAAATGAAGGGGACGTAGGAAGAACACCAGAACGAACGCTGCCGTTCATTCTTGTGTTCTTCCTAGGGCTTCGTCTTTTCTGCGCTGTCTACACTCATGGATTATTAACTGACCTAATCGCCTGTTTTAGCTTATTACACCATCGGTACAACGC
The DNA here is from genome assembly GCF_055824585.1 of Amblyomma mixtum. Classification (NCBI taxonomy): domain Eukaryota; kingdom Metazoa; phylum Arthropoda; class Arachnida; order Ixodida; family Ixodidae; genus Amblyomma; species Amblyomma mixtum. Next base: position 155,297,861 of record NC_143012.1, read on the forward strand.
ACAGCGCAAGTGACTGTCATCAGATATATATCTTTCGCGCGACCTTCGTAGTGCACCAGTGATGTTCCCGCGACGTGCTGTTGGGGATGAGCTCCCTTAGTGAGCATCAGGCGGTCATTGATATTCGATAAGGCTGAACACGCTTTCTACTGTCGAAGCCACAGCTTCGAAGGCAATCCTGGAGCACCCCGTTGCCCTGAGCGTTCTCGACGAACAAGCGAGCGCCCCATCTCACTGAAGCTTCGCGGTCACCGTAGGTGCCAGGGATGCGAAAGCATCGAAACCATCATCGATGGGAAGGCATCGCGAAAGGAATTGCCAGTTTCCGGAATGAGCATGGCGATTGCGTTTCTTGACGAAATAACCGGCATATGAGACGCCTTCGCACACCCGAACCCAACTGGAAAAGCTCCGCTCTCCCAAGACCACACATATACCTTCGACATCAACCCTGGACTGCCTGGACACAGACAACACCAAAATGCGCAGTCTCTTTCGGAGTTAGAAGGACTGTTTTTCGTTCTCGTGAAAGGTCCGACAAATGCTGATAACAATGCATCGCATCGAGGCCGGCGAAGGCGCCTGGCCTCTCCGTCAAAGGCCCCGGTTGTGTGTTGCCGTGAGAACGCGAAGGCATGCTGGACCAAGTGGTCGAAATGCTTCGAGACGACTTCAATCTGCCTTGATCCCTTGGGCAGCACCGATCGTTCTCGTCTGTAAGAAAGACGGAAGTGTCCGGTTTTGGGTAGATTAACGCAATCCAAACACCCTAACGAGGAAAGTACGTATACTCCCATTCAAGTATCAACGATACCCTCGAGCGACTATGCCATGCTTAGTACTTTTAGTCAATGGAACTCAAGAGCGGCTACTGGCAGATCGAAGTGGACAATTGAGACCGATAGAAGATGGCCTTCAGCACGCCGGGCGGGTTATTCGAGTGCAAGGTCATTTCATTTGGGGTTAGCACTGCACCAGCAACCTCTCAGCGAGTTATGGACACTGTGTTAGCAAACCTCAAGCGGCAGACTTCTCGAGTACCAAGACGATTTTGTATACGAGCTTCTACGAACATTGGAAGAGGCTAAAGGCAGTACTGGATGCAATCAAGTTTTCTGAACTTACCCTGAACCATGAGAAGTGCCGCTTCGCCTACCATATGAAATGATTCGGTTCCTCGGTCACATAATCAGCAAGCACAGCGTACGTCCTGACCCACAGAAGACAGCCGCTGTTGCCCAGTTCTGGAAGTCTGACGACAAGAAAGCCGTCCGCGGATTTCTGGGATGGGATTAATAGAGACGCTTTGCCAAAAACTTTTCGCACACCTATCGTCTGACCCAACTGATAAAGGCGGACGTGCTATTCAGATGGGAAGCGTCGCAAGCGGAAACTTCAACGAACTTCAGCGTCGTTTAGTCTGCTCCGGCCCTCGGGCACTTTGACTGCAAGCAGCTCGGGTCTAGGTCTCTACAACTCGTCTTATAGTCTGGGCGCAAGCACACAAATGTAGACTGTCTATCACGAGCTCCTGTCGACAAGTCGCCGGAAGCGAACGATGAGGACGCCCTTTTGGGACCGATCAGCATCAGAGACTTCAACTAACACTAACGCTCAGAGCCTGAGTTACCGCGCCTACTCGAGTACCTGGAAGCATATGTCCTAGTCGCCCACTGGAGCGTTCACACACCGATTAGCTTCTTTTTGTCTTCATAACTGCGCCAGCGGAAAAAAACTCGCGCCTAACAATACCACCTGCCGTCTTGTTGTCGCTGCGAAACTTCGTGAAGAAATTCTATAGGCTTCGTATGACGAGCCAACAGGTGGCCACCTTGCCTTTGCTCGTAACCTTCGCTTAATTTAGGGAATTACTGGTCCTGTCTATCCGCTGACTTCGCACACAATATTTCATCTGACAAGTCGTTTGCAGCACTGCGAAAAAAGCTCTCTCGTCCAGTCAGGGCCAAGAGAGACAACAAATAGTCGCTCAAAATATGAGCATTGCTGCGACTATTTTTCAAACAGTTATTACAACAATTGAAAAAGGCAGTTCGAGATGGTGTTTTGAATGTATAGCGAGCGTTTCATTCACTGGTTAAGCAAACCGCGCCAGAACACTCGTTCAAACTTTGCTACAACAAGCTTAACTAAAACACTATGTGCTACATGTACTGTCCAGGAAACGACAGCACCCGTGAGCAATGCGGCTCACATATTTCTAATGAGCATGTAGTGATGCCTCCGACTGATTCTCAATAGCTAACTGATAATTCGCACAAGCGGCCGCAATTGCCTAACAATGTCACAGCCCACTTCACAAACATACGCAGTGCCATTCGAAATCGCGATGAATTGTCCTATGCTTCTCGGTATTTCGCTGTGATCGTTTATTCTGATAACTTGGAATGTTTGCAGTTGAATGTTGCCACTTCGCTCCAATTCATCTATGTTGAAATCACTGTTCATCATCAAAAGCTTGTATTGTGCGCCTGTTCTCGATCGCCGTCGACTCCTCCCGGGTTTTGCAAAGATCTTCATGAGGCTTTAAATATCATTAGCAGTAGATTTTATAATCTTCCTGTTCTTCTAATTGGCGACTTCAACTTTCCTGATAATAACTGGTCATGCACCACTCTTACCGCAAGTGACAGGACATCAGAATCATCGAATTTCGTATCTGCCTGCTCTGACTTTTCTTTGTCACAGGTAGTTATCTAGCCAACAAGAATGACAGATTTTCGCATGCAATACATTATACCTATCGCTAACAAATGTGAGGAATTTAATTTCCAACATTAGTTACCTGCCGGGAATGAGTGTCCATTCTCTACTTGCTATCGCCCTGAATTTACCATCATCTAAATCACATAAGATAAAGAAAACTATACACAGTTATTATAAGACTAATTTTTCAGCTATAAACGAAGAGCATGCTCTTGGCAGTTTCCTAACCGACTTTGATCAACGTTCAGCCAACGCCACTTGGTGTTTATTTGGAGATAAACTGCATGTACTTATAGAATTATATATCCCTCAAGCAAACATTACAGCTAACCATCATTCCCTGTGGTATAACCGGCAATTAAAGAACATCGATAATAAAGAGAGACGAATTTTTCGGAAAGCGAAGTCCTTGGGTAAACCACAACTCTGGTTGCAGGTAAAAGAAATTAGCAGAGTCTACAAAAAAGCACCGAAAGAAACGAGAGAGGAGTTTTTTAATGTGACATTTCCTTCAATGTTAGCAAGCAAACGTAAAAAGTTTTGGAGCATCATAAACAAGCAGGAGCAATCAGACATACCACTTCGCGGTTCTCAATCAAATCCAGTTCCGGCCGCCGCGGTGGCTCAGTGGTTATGGTGCTCGGCAGCTGACCCAAAAGACACGATCCCGGCCGCGGCGGCTAGAATTTCTTTGGAGGAGAAATTCTAGAGGCCCGTGTACTGTGCGATGTCAGTGCACGTTAAAGGACCCCAGGTGGTCGAAATTATCCCGGAGACCTCCACTACGGCGTCTCTCATAGCCTCAGTCGCTTTGGGACGTTAAACCCCATAAACCTAAACCTAAACCTAAATCCAGTTCCAGCTACTGACTGCACTAATATTCTAAATGAAACTTTTGGTGAGGCCTTTCCACACGCATCTAAATCAACTCCCCTTGATTATGATTATCACATAGAGCTTCCGATGGGCGCAATAAGATTCGATTATTCTGGAATCATTAGAATTATTGACAACAAGAAACTGAGTTCATCTTGTGGGCTTGACAATATTAACTTCAAAATATTAAATAACATTGAAGTTTACTCCACTATCATATTATCTAAAATATTCGGACAATCACTTGAGCTTGGTATACAACCAGAGGACTGGAAATTAGCTAAGGTGGTTCCACTCCATAAATCTGGCGACAGACACTCATCAGCTCATTAGAGACCAATATCACTAACCAGCATCTGCTCAAAATCATGGAGGACGCCATGTATTCTCATCTGGTAAGATTTCTTGAATCGAACTCCTTTTTCACCCCGATGCAACATGGCGTCCGAAAAATTTTTTCTTATCAACAAAGCTTCTCACTTTGATCAACGACATCCATATTTTTTGTCTTGACCATGGTTCTGAAGTCGATTGTATTTTTTAGACTTCTGTAAAGCCTTAGACAAAGCGCCCCACAACCTGCTTCGTTACCAACTCGGGAAACTTAATATTGACCGTAACGTATTGGCGTTGAATGAATTGTTCCTAACAAATCATTCACAATTCGTGCATGCTAACAGCTGTCTCTCTTCGTTAATTGCAGTGACATCTGGTGTGCAGGCAAGGATTGGTTCTTGGTCTCTTACTTTTTCTCGTGTAAACTAATTATTTACCCAACAACCTTCTATGTTCAATGAAACTTTTTGCTGATTATTGAGCGGTTTATCGCGACGTTGCTTTGCTACAAACTGACCTGGACGAAATTTCACTCTGGTTTTCTAAATGACAAATGACCCGTAATACATCAACATGCAAAGTGATGCGTTTCTCACGTCGTAAAGCCACGAATGCAGTCTATTTCATTAACAATGCACCCTTACTACCAGTTATATCCTACAAATATCTTGGTGTTTTTTTTTAAATCCAGAACCTCACCTGGAATGATCATGCCAGCCACATTATCGCCAACGCCAATCGCATGCTGGAGTACTTAAAAATAAATTTTTCCGTAACTTCTTCTGTCAAACTAATATTTTATAAATATTTGGTGCGTACTGAGCTAGAATATGCTTCGTTAATATGGGTCCCCCTAACTAAGTTACTGACAGCAGCTATTGAAGCAGTACAAAATCGTACGGCCCGTTTTATTTTTTCTATGAACGTACAGCAAGCGTAATACTTATGAAGCATACGTTATCATTACCGCCCCATGATGTGCGCAGAAAGGTGTCACGACTGACCCTTTTCTTTCGAAGGTCTAAAAAAAAGCGTCGTTCATCCCACCTAACTGCATTTCATCACGCGGTGCTCATCCGCACGAGGTCGGCATCCACTTTGCCGTACTACTACTTGCTCGGCATCTTTCATCCCCCCCAATGTCATCGGAGTGGAACCACCTGAAGAATTCGAAAAGCCGTTAAGGGAACACTTTTGAGTTGATTAGAATATTCTTTTTATTTCTCTTCACATTGTAGTACTGCATAGCGATTGAGCTGATTTTTCATGTTTAAGCTTTATTTTTTCTTGATACTATTTATAAATTGTTCCGGCCAATTACATTGTCGTTGGTTGTCGCTGTTGCGGCTGCTTCTAAACAACTTGAACCTTGTGGTACCACGGCTTGTATCGTTTTGTTTTTCACCCTAATATCTTTATTGTACGACGCATATTTTTTATAAGTAATGTGCATTGTGCAATGGGTATTACCTTTGCCCCGTAGTACTGTATAATGATGTTGCACTATTTTAATCTACGCGCGTCATTATTACTGGAAAATCTGTTCGGCATTGTTGTTACCTATCACTTTGCAACCGCTCACTCCCCTCTTTAATGCCGTACAACAGCTGTATCTTACCGGTACTCACCTATGGGTCCAGAAATGTGGAGGCTAACGAAAAGGGCTCCGCTTAACTTAAGGACAACGCAGCGAGCTATGGAAAGAAAAATGATAGGTGTATTGTTAAGGGCCTTCAAGCGGGCAGAGTGGGTGAAGGAACAAACGCGGGTTAATGACGTCCTAGTCGAAATCAAGAGGGAGAAATGGGCTTGGGTCGGGCATGTAATGCGAAGGCAAGATAACCGCTGGTCCTTAAGGGTACCGGAGTGGATTCCAAGAGAAGGCAAGCGTAGCAGGGGCGGCAGAAAGTTAGGTGGGCGGATGAGATTACGAAGTTCGCGGGGATACGACGGCCGCAGCTGGCGAATGACAGGGTTAATTGGGGAGACGTGGGAGAGGCCTTTGCCTGCAGTGGGCGTAGTCAGGCTGATGATGATGATGACGTCTGATGATGAGGCGTATAACGGTTTTATTTAAGAAAGCTGCGCACGCACAGTGGTCTTATCCAGCCACGCACTCGCCACAGCCCATGCGCAGTTAGCTGCGGATGTACAGTCTTTGTCAAAAGTAACCAGGCTGCATGGTTTGCTTCTAGCTCGTACAGTGGAGCCCTCACAGCTTCCCTGAAGCTGAAATGGTTGTTAAAAGTAATGACTGGGGGTCTTATTGCCTTCCAACAACTTTTGGTCTTTAGGAAAGTCACAAGGGCTCCACTACACAAGCTAGAAGCAAACCATGCAGCCTGGTTACTTTTGACGAAGACGGCACGTCTCCGGTAAGCTAAATTTCTGTATTAACCACATACGGTGTTGCACGGTCGGACGTGGACGTCGTTACTGCATTTTGTGTCAGCTAATACGAACTGGCCCAACGACGTTCCTTAAGTACAGTATATTACTGGTCCCTGTACGTACGATTCCTCGTGCCACCTATTATTTCATACTGCTTTTCTGAGTATGGCATTTTCATTGATGTCTTACTGACAGCGAAACTGAGTATCAGTGATGTTGTTTGATACACACTGAGTACCCTCGCCACATCCTGTTCGACCGTTCTTCGATGCGTCGACTCACGGAAAACAACACAAACCAGACTTTTCAGGGAAGTGAACTTTAATCTGAGGCGCTTTGGAGGGTCCTTGAATAGTGGAGGGAGGGAAGTAGGGTCGATTGAAACTGTGAGGTATGTCCGAGGCGTCTTCGGGACCGGGCGTCCACGTGCTTTTGCGTGGCGACAAAAAGGCCGTGGGCGACGCTGGCCACCGCGCTGTTCGTGGGGGTGAATCTGAGTATTGGATCGCTTGAAACTTTTGTGCCGTGCAGTGCGACCATTCACTGGCATGCCCCCTAGTGGCCCGCGTGCTGCCCATTCCTCGCTGAAGCGTGGCGCTTCGAGCGGCCCAAGCCAACGACGCCCCGACGGGCGCCCCGGTGGGCGGCGCCACTGCGGGCCAGCGGCATAATGAGGGGCGCTTCGGGTTCGTACTCTGGCGGCGATGCCACGTAGGGGCCCAGGTCGAACGGGCTCTTGGGTTCCACGTAGAAGATGGTGCCGTCGTCGGCGCGGATGTAGGTCGGGCTGCCGGAGGACAGGCCCTGCAGGCCGAACGGCTGCTGCGGCTGGCACGGCTGCGGGGGGCACAGGCCCGGATGGAACGAGCTCGGCGGGAGCAGGAACGGCGGCAGGAGAAGCGGCGCATAGTGGCTCGGCTGAGCACGAGAGAGGGACAGATGTAGAACAGAGGAAGATTAGGAGACTTCTTCCTTCAATCAATCTACTGCGGGGAGAAGTCAGTTCGAAAACCGGGTGCCCACCGAAGGATCAAACTGTAGTTCACGACCTGCTGACTCTCATAACTCCTATGTCTCGAGCAGAAGTGGATTGTGGTGAATGTGACCAAAAGACAATTCATTTTACTCTATCTAAAGAGCCGAAGCATAACGTTTTTCTCCTTCCTTATTGTCACCTTGTGCAAGCCTCCACGTGCATTTTGTAAGGGAAATGTTTAAAAAGAAACCTTGCGAAGATTCACCAACCCGCTGCGGTGGCTCATTAATTAGGGTGCTCGGCTACGGAGCCGTGGTTCCGGGTTCGAACCCGGCCGCGGTGGTGGTGGTGAAGAGCATTTATTTAGTTATTTACAAAGAGGTGCTCGGGGAGAGGCCCCTAATGGGTCTCACCCCTTACAATACTAGGCGGAGTCCCTCATTCCGGGATCCCGTTGGTCGAGACCGCCACACAATTAAGTCCGCCGAACCAGGGCCTGTTGGGCCGATAGTTCCTGGCAGCTGAGCAGGGCCGCCTCCCAGTCCTCTCGGGTAGGGGAAGGGGTGATTGGGGGGAGAGAAGGATTTTTTCTGCATGCCCAAACCATGTGGAAGGTGTCGGCCACCTCCCCACAGAATGAGCAGCGGCCGTCAAAAGAAGGATTAAAGTGCTTGAGAACCGCCGGGCACAGCAGGGTGTTTGTAAAAAGCCTGAGGAGAATTCGTTCGCCAGCTTTACCGAGTCCATTCATAGGAACTGGGTATCGCCGGTGTTCGGGACGATAGTGCTCAGTAATTTCTTTAAAAGAAAGGAGAGGGCTGTGATCTGGGTTAAGCTCCTCCCAAGGGACGCCTGGTGCCCGGTGAGTGAGTGCGCGGGCTGCCTCATGGGCGGCTTCGTTACCTGGCATGCCTTGGTGGCCGGGGACCCATATGATTGAGCGATGAGTTGGATCGCCGTCGCGAGTACTGCGGTGTAAAATTTGTTGAGCGAGTGGAGTGATCCAACCGAACTCAAAGTTACGACAGGCTCCGCGAGAGTCTGTGAGGATGAATTTAGAGTCGGGATGGGAGGCTGCGAGGGCGATCGCCACCTCCTCCGCATGCGTTGAGTTGGGCGCTCTGAACGAGAGGCCGTCCACCTGTTTTCCCTCGTGTATGACTGCAGCCGTGTACCATTCCCCCCTGGAGCGGTAGGGGCCTGCAATGTCGACGTAGAAGACGTGTTTCTTTGAGCCATAGTGGCGGTGCAGGGCATTCGCCCGCGCCTTGCGCCGGCCATTATGGTCTTCCTTGTTCATCTTAGTCGGAAGGGGTCGAACGTAGAGAGCGCTTCTCCACAGTTCTGGCACTCGAACCCGTTCCATGGTATGGTGATCATGTCTGATATGTAACCGGTCCAAGAGGCGGCGACCGGACACGGCCTGGGCGAGACGCGTGTATTGGTTAACGAGATGCGCCTCGCGGAGTTCTCGATAGGTGTTCACCACCCCCAACGCGAGGAGTCGCGCGTTTGAAGTGGATATCGGGAGGCCGAGGGCTCTCTTGAAAATTTTGCGGAGTACAATCTCCAAGTGATCTTCGTCATGTTTCCGTAAGCGGAGGTAAGGAGTCGAGTACAGTACTCGACTAGTTACGAAGGCATGCGCGAGCCGCATCGCATCCTTACTTCGCAACCCTCCCGGTGGTGGCGAAAAACATTTATAATGCAATAAATATTTACAGAGAGGTGATTGGGGTAGGCCCTATTGGCCCTTTCCCCTAACAGTACTAGGTGGAGCCCCTATTCCGGGGCCCCATTGGCAAGCAACGCCGCCCGCGTCCGGTGAACCAAGGCCTTTTGGGTCTTTAGGTCCTGACAGCCGAGCAGGGCCGCCTCCCAGTCCTCTCTGGTGGGGTTGGGGTTGGGGGGGATGGATGGGTTTGATTGACACGCCCAAACCATGTGGAAGGTGTCAGCCACCTCTCCACAGAACTGGCACGTGCCATCAAAGGATGCGTTGAAATGTTTAAGTACCGCCGGGCACAATACAGTGTTAGTAAGAATTTTGATGAGGAGGCGCTCGTCAGCGCGATCCAGTCCCTTACAAGGGGCCGGGTAGCGCCGGTGCTCCTCCTTGTAGTAATCGGTGATGTGTTTGAATGTAAGGGCCAGATTGTCTGATTGGGAGTAGGCGCCCAAGGACAGGGAGATAGCCCGGGGAGAGAGTGCGCGGGCGGCCGCGGCGGCCGCGTTTCGATGGAGGTGAAACGCAAGAGGCGCCCGTGTGCTGAGCGATGTAAGTGCACGTCGAAGATTCCAAGGTGGTCGAAATTATTCCGGAGACCTCGACTGCGGCACCTCTTTCTCTTCTTCTTCTTTCACTCCCTCCTTCTTTCCTTTCCTCACGGCGCGGTTCAGGTGTCTGCCGAAATAAGTGAAACAGTTACTGCTCCTTTTCCTTTCCTCAAAAACCAATTTTCATTTTCATGTCATTCACTCATTCACCAAAAAGCGTAGTGTTTTCCCAAATTCTCCCCGCATGCACTCCACATTGAGGAATTCGCTGTGCACTGTGGCTCATTGTTTCTGCCGCCTCTTTGGTTTAAATTAGCTTCCCGTGCTCTACACCCGTCGCCTGATCTCACCAGATGGGGCTGGGACTCCTGTGGCTGCTGGCCGGTGGCAGCGAAATTTGGCTCCACGGACCCGATGTTGGGTGCGATGTTGCTCTCCACGATGGCGACAGCCGCGCACACCATCACGATTACCTGCGCCGAGGAGCGAGGTGCGCGGGTAATGTGCTGAATGAGACTTCGTTAGATACTTTCAGCAGTACAGTAGGGATAGTAAATGAGGCGAAAAAACGGACGGATAACTGCCAGAGTCGAATGAGCCCTGGATAACAGATGGCATGTCCTCGCGTACATCCACGCTATGGTTCCCGTCTTCCTTACTGCTCTAGACTACCTAGACAGCTGCGTGGGTAGCAGGTGGGAGCGATGCTTGTAGGTTGTGGCATTCTGTAAATGCAGTAAATAGGACTTCCAATTGAAAGTGTTTACCTGCGTACCAAGTTTAAGTTTAGCTTTCGCTGCGTTCAGCTCGTCACTCGAAACATACAGCCTTTGTCAAAAGTATAGATCCCCAGGGGTCTCCGTCTGTGAGCAAATGCCATTATCTCCCCTGCGAAACTTCCACGGATGCTACACACGAGCTCCCCGGCATTGCTCGGAGGCAAACTGCTTGGACTCTGGTTCTGACAAATGCCGCACGTGATGGGATTGGGGGCCGCAGTTCGGGCGCCCTCGACAATGTGCCTGGCTGCGTTGTCATGTGACCCCGGTTCGGCTATGAAATGGCCTATTCAATAGGGTAAGGTGAAGCTATCCCTCTAACAGCTCCACCAAAGGCGGATGACAAAATGTCCGGATGTTACTGCGTCTACAGCGCGTGATACGCAGGCAGAAGATCGGATATTCGCGTTTCCTAGACTCAGGAGACTTGAAGAGACAGACTTGACACGAATGAAAACGAAAACCATCAAGCAGTAAACAGTTTTTCTCCACATCCAACTAATTTAAACGTATGGACGGATGACAAGAGCGGCCCTCGTTGAAACGGGTAGTGGCGGGTGCGACCACCTCACCACTTTTCCTTTCCTTTTTTTACATTCCTCTCATCTCCCCAAGATACTAGCTTGAAAGGTACTCTTGTTTTAAATGCAGACTATAACGTGTTTTAGACCATACGAACTTTGAGTACCCTTTATACCTTTTATAGATGGGTCACTAGCCCGCGCTTAACCGTTCAATGCTCAAATTATGACGTAAAAAATGTTCAAGCTAATGCACCTACATTCAAAAACCAATATTAAATTTCGTTAGTGTCGCAAACATTTAAGAAATTAGTTTATCGCTAGTTCGCAACAATTGACAGTTGATCCCAAACATTTGATTTGAGCCAACTGACACTCCCACAGACAGTACAATTTTATGCGAAGCATACTACTTTAGCTACCACTTCAGCCCTTCACCGTGGTTATGCGCCTCCAAATCACGTGATACATGACGTCACACCACGTGACACGATGACGTCACGACAGTAGAGAAACGGGGGCCCACCTCGCGCAATCGCTGTGGTTGTGCGCCTCCAAATCACGTGATACATGACTTCACACCACGTGGCACGATGACGTCACGACAGTGGAGAAACGGGGGCCCACCTCGCGCTGTCGCTGTGGTTGTGCGCCTCCAAATCACGTGATACATGACGTCACGGCAGTGGAGAAACGGGGGCCCACCTCGCGCCGTCGCTGTGGTTGTGCGCCTCCAAATCACGTGATACATGACGTCACACCACGTGACATGATGACGTCACGACAGTGGAGAAACGGGTGCCCACCTCGCGCCGTCGCTGTGGTTGTGCGCCTCCAAATTACGCGACACGATGATGCTTCGCATTCTCCAGGCTTAACCAAGTTAAGCCTCAGCCATTTTTTTATCCAACAGATATTTTCGCCGCTACATTGTCAGAAATTGAGAGACAAAGAAATTTTGAACGCTGGTTGGAAGTCGCACTTCCGCGCCCACTTTTTCTTCACACAGCTTGCTCCCAGTGACGCCCGACATATTGACCGGAAAGCGCTGGCGGCTGAGTACATGTTGACACCAAACGTTGTATGCGGGCTTCATGCAGTAATAAATGTAAGGCGTGCAAATGGTATGTCACAAATTCGGGACTTTTGTCACTACAGGATTGAGTCAGCAGTCCTCCAATGGTGTTTGGCCAACGTCTAGCGTGCCTTCGTTCACGCTGCCTTTGTAATTTCTGAACATGAGGGCTTTGCGGATGCTGAATGTGCCTGCACTGACATCTCGATGACTACAGCTAGGGTATGTTTTACTCGCTTACTCGTTTTTCTAGTTCTTATCTACTGTTCTCTTCGTGTTTTTCTTAGATTTCACATACCGTGTCACCGTGGAAGCCTTTGAGCGTTTTGCGTCTTTTTTTTTTTCAGAATTAGGCTTTCCATGTGTATTGTCTGCCCATGTTTTATACATGTATTTGGTGTATTTATATTGGCATCTTTGCAGAATAGTTCCTGCTTCTATTATTTATTTACAACCCAACGATCATGTGATGCTCTATACTGGGGTCTTCGAGGGTGTTAAAAAATAAATAGATCCACTGAACTGTATGTTCAGATTTACTGCATATTAGACATATATCCTCGTATCGGGTTTATTTCTCCTTGCAGCTGCACATTCCAAGCAGCCTGATTTCACTGCGAGCAACAGGACACTGCCTGTTTAATCGCTAAACGATTTTCCACCCTTTTTATACAGGCGCATATTCAGCGGCTTCGTTACCTTCGAGCTGGTCCAGTTCATGCCCTCTGCCTCTCGGACCCTGCGTTAAAAGCTCGTTATTAAATTCCGTTATTTATTTCTGCATGCTTGTACTGGTTAGTTTCTTAGTCCTTTCTTTCACTGGGGCTTAGCGATTTTCTGTCATCATCATCATAACTGCATCCGTGGCAGGACAAACGCCTCTCCCGTATCTCTCCAATTAATCCTCTCCTGTACCAGCTGCGGGCCCCTATCCTCGAAAATTTCTTAATCTCATCCGCCCAACTAACTTTCTGCCGCCGCCTGCTGCGCTTGCCTTCCCTTCGAATCCACTCCGTTACCATTAAGGACCAGCGGTTATCTTGCCTTCGCATCACATGCCCTGCCCAAGCCCATTTCTTCCTCTTGATTTCAACTAGGATGTCATTAACTCGCGTTTGTTCCCTCACCCACACCGCCCACTTCATGTCTCTTAAGAAAGGTCCACGCGACCGCCGACCGGAGCAGACGTACGCTGAAAGGGCTCCCCGCCCGACTCCGACAAGCTGCGAGTTGCCTGCCCCGACGAAACCGGTCGCGCTCTCGGCCGCCGGTGACCTTTCATCCCTTCGCGGCTCACGCCACGTGGCTCCGCTCTGACGGAGCCACGCCGTACTCCCGCTATCCCTAACGCCAGGCAGCCCGCTATGGCTGGCCCGTCTACGGACCCATCGACTTCTACGGACCTGGGACCACCCCAGGATTTCAACATCGAGCGAGAATCCGATATGGAATCGCAGGACGAGGATTTTTCGCAAGAGTCTACCCCCCTCACTCCAACGTCCGGCGCTGACGATCCCCCTCCCCTCCCCGGCAAAGGGCCAGGATGGGAGTTGTACGTTAAAAGAAGCCGGGCGAAGAAGCTCCGGAGGGAAGCTAGAATTTTGGCTGCAACCACCAGCAAGAACACGGAATCGAACGTGAGTGCTCCTCAAGATACTCCCCACAACGATCAAAGGTGCCGCCCGGGTCCACGTCGACCTCGTCTGCCGCCTCTACCCAAAGATGACATCAAGATCGTGGTTCGCCCGACCGCAGGCCTCAACCTCCGCAAAATACCGACACCCGTACTCTCAGAAGCCGTGGTTCGCTCATGTCGACACCCACAACGGATCCAGGGAAGGTACATTGTTCGCCTTCACCCAGGCTCAAATATCATCGTCATCAGCACGCCGTGCGAAAACTCGGCGGCCGAGTTTAGCAACCTCGAAGGACTCAAGTTGGACGGCAAAGTCCACCCGGTACGGGCGTATACCCCGCTCCCCACAAGCACACTCAGAGGAGTCATCCACGGACTCCGGTCCACCGAAACCCAAGAATCACTCATGGCATCTCTGTGGGTGAGAGACACAAGGATCGAAATCCTACACGCGCGGATCCTCGGTTCCCCCACAACGGCTCTTCTCGCTTTCTCGGGACCATGTCTGCCTCGAACGGTCTACCAAGGAGGAGCGGAGTTTCTGTGCCATCCGTATCGACCGGCGCGGCAGTTCTGCTCGGCGTGCATGCAGCCAGGCCACCGACCCGACGTATGCCCCAACCCCACAACCAAGGTGTGTCGTCTCTGCGGAGCCAGCGACCCACCTGCGAGCCACAAATGCCAACCCAAATGCTGCCTCTGCGGGGACCAGCACGAAACCGGCGCGAGAGGATGCCCGCGACGCCTGAAAGCCGTGCGCCAACCTCCCGTCTCCTCCAAGACAGTCAACCCAGGCCAGGGCCGGAAGTCCCGCAAGGACGGGGTGCCGGGAATCCACAAAGGCCGCTGGTTCTCCTCAGACGACGAGAGCATGACCAGCCACGGCAGCAGGCGGGCGAGCCAGTCTGGGAGCCGTTCCCGATCAAAGACCCCGGTGCCGCCCCTGGCCCCACCGAAGCCGGCGCCGAGGAAAAAGAAGCCGTCACCGCCGCCGACGACGAAACAGGTGAGCTGGGCAGAGAAGGTTACGGCCTCCCCTCCTCCCTCGTTCACTGACTCCCGAACTGCTAAACTACAGGCCCAAATCGCGACCCAGGAAACCCGCCTAGCAACACATGAAAAGCTTATAATGGATATCAACGCGAAACTAGATCGCCTCCTTGCGCGAAAAGAATCCCCAGCCCCTAATCCGACGTACGTCACACAGGAGCAGCTCTCCCAATTTGCGGAGCGTCTTGACCAAACAATTCAAACCGAGGTAACCTCACAGCTAACGCACCTCCTTGAGACCAAAATCGAACCGCGCCTTGCTCGTATAGAAGCGCAGATTGAACACATTCTCAGGATACAAACGCAAAACGCGGTAGATATGCAGTCCCTCCGGTCTACGCAGCGAAAGCGTACCGCCTCGAGCGACTCGGGCCCCACCCGAAATCGGAGTCGTGCACAATCGACCAGCAGTGAGGCGGGCGTTTTCATTGCCCCGCAGGTCCTCCAATATGGCCCCACACCCTAGACAGCCACCCACCGAACACATCGAAATTTGGCAATGGAACTGCAGGGGGTTCCGACGAAAGTTAGGTCTCCTCAAGCAATTCATTGCTAAAGCTCCTATCAGACCCGATTTGATATGCCTGCAAGAGGTCAAGGCTGACAGAGCCCCCTCCGTGCCGGGATACTACACGGTCGTTCACCCCCTCATGCCGACGGTTGCAACGCTGGTTGCAAAGGATGTGACCGTTGTCGAACACACGTTATCTGTGCCGGATGTAGAGCACTTAGCGGTCGAAATCGTGCCAAATAAGCGTGGCCGAAAAAGCACATTCGTCGTAAATATGTACAAAGCACCGACCCCAGCGAGAGCTGACTTCACAGATTTCTTAACGGCGGCAGTGCAAAAGGCGCAAAACAACCAACTTGTCGTAGTCGGCGATTTTAACGCCCCGCACAGAGACTGGGGATACCGCATCAACTCGGCAAGAGGAGCCTCGGTGGCTAGGGCGATAACAATACTCGGCCTCGAACTCCTCACCGACCCAGACTATCCGACGAGAGAGGGAAACAGCGTCACGAGAGACACTTGTCCGGACCTGACCCTCGTCAAAAATGTCACCCATGCTACGTGGACGAATCTCGGAGAAACACTAGGAAGTGATCACTGCATCCTCAGCACCTCGCTCACATCGACGAAAATTCGCAGAAACCTTGGCCCGGCACGGCTAACCGACTGGACTAAATTCAGAGAGTCACAAATTTCAGAAGGCGCCATCGAGTCGCTCTCGGATTGGTGCGATGCCATAAGACAGGCGCACGCTTCCGCCACCGAGATAGTACAGCGTACGCCGGAATCGCCGGAAATCGATCGGCACCTGCTCAAGCTATGGCAGCAACGAACCAAACTAGTGCGACGGTGGAAGCGCCAACGCCTGAATCGTCCCCTAAAGAAACGCATCGCAACCCTCACGGAGGAGGCCCAAACGTATGCCCTACAGCTATCTCAAAGGAATTGGCAACAGTTCTGCGAGTCGCTGAGAGGCACGCTGGGAACGTCGCGTACTTGGACGATTTTGCGTAACCTAATCGATCCCACGAAGTCCAAGACTGAATCAACTCGCACGTTAAAGCGCATTGCTCATCTGTTTCCGGGAGACGATGCAGCGCTGCTCCGAGCTTTGGAAAACAGATACGTCGGCGCAACGCCGACACCACCGAGCACGGTCGAGTACCGAGGAAATCCCAATTCGGCCCTAGACGCTCCCATCACAACGGCGGAAGTCTACGCTGCGGCCCGTTCGTGCACTCGGAATACAGCGGCGGGAGCGGACCGGATCAACAACGCAATGATCCGGAACCTCAGCAACGCTAGAATTCGAGACCTGACAAAATACATCAATGATTCGCTCTGGGAGAAGAACGTCATCCCGGATGAATGGAAACATGCGGAGGTGATCGTAATCCCCAAACCGGGGAAACAACCTACAATTGAAGCCCTCCGACCCATCTCGCTTACATCGTGTCTCGGCAAGCTGTACGAACGAGTAGTGCAAACAAGACTCCAAAACTACTTAGAAGAAAACAACCTTTTCCACCCATCGATGCTGGGATTCCGGGCGGGTCTCTCTACGCAAGACGCCTTCCTCCTTCTGCATAACGAGGTCCTTGTCGGCATCCCGAGAGAATCCGAACACGTCGTCATGGCTCTCGATCTCAAGGGAGCTTTCGACAACGTCTCGCATGACGCTATCCTGAACGAACTGAATAACCTCCACTGTGGTGAACGGGTATTCCAATACATTAAGAATTTCCTCTCGAACCGCACGGCCACCATTGGCATAGGCGAAACGCGCTCCGACATCAAGAGCATGCCCAACAAGGGCACGCCTCAGGGATCCATCATCTCCCCTCTCCTATTTAACATCGCCATGATTGGAGTGGCAAAGGCCCTGCAAGAAGTTCCCGACATTGGATTCACTCTGTACGCGGACGATATCACCATCTGGACCACCAAAGGCTCTTTGGCGGACAAGGAACAAGCGCTACAAGTGGCGGCGACATGCGTCGAAAGAGAAGCGATATGCCGCGGCCTGCGATGTGCCCCTGAAAAATCAGAAATAATCAGAGTCAAGGGGTTTGCGTACAAATCCCAAGACACCCTGATCAACGTCCTACTTCATGGTACCCAGGTTAAGGAAACTTCTCTAATCCGCATACTCGGTCTCTGGATACAAAGCGACCGCAAAGCCACACACACCTTCAAGCTACTGTCCCACGCCACCCAGCAAATCGCCCGAATGATACGCCGGGTGGCCAGGAACAGAAAAGGCATGCGAGAAGAAGACACAATAAGACTGGTGCAGGCGCTTGTCCTCAGCCGCATCTCTTACGGTCTTCCGTATCACGCTCTTCTCAGACAAGACTTCAAGAAGGCGGACGCGCTGATCCGCACGGCATACAAACACGCCCTCGGACTACCCCCGTATACGACCAACACCAAACTCGAAGCACTGGGACTTCACAACACCTTCGACGAAATCAGAGACTCTCTCCTCCTCGCACAGCGAGAGCGACTCCTTCGCACGGAAACCGGCAGGCAGATACTCATTAGAATCGGCTTCCCGGCCGATCTCCAAGTCATCGAGTCGACGGAAAACCTTTCACCCAGGTACCGCAATAGAGTCCACGTCAATCCACTACCCAAGAACATGTCACGCTCGCACAACGAGGGCCGACGAAACGCTCGGATCGACTACTTAAAGCGCACAGTCGCCCGCAGCTTCAATACTCTATACGTAGACGCCGCCCTACACAGAGACGCCACGCGCGCCACGGCAGTGGTGGTGGACTCCACATTTCAAGAAGTGGCCAGCGTTTCCCTGAGGCACTGCACGGTCACCGAAGCTGAAACGGCCGCGATAGCGCTCGCCGTCCAGTACGGAGATACTCACGGCAAAGAAGTGAAGATTGTGTCGGACTCCCAGGCGGCATGTCGACTTCTTCTCGCAGGAAGAATCCCCAAAAAGTTGACCATATTTGCAACGACTTCCCCTGTACACAATTCCGAACTCCAACACGAAATCACATGGGCTCCGGGGCACTCGGGGCTCGAGGGAAACGAGGCCGCGGACCTGGCAGCTCGAGGGCACACCAACCGAGCGACAGACACCCCCGACCAGGACACCACCACCCCCGAAATCCCCACTGCCTACAGTGCACGGCTCCAATACTTCAGAACGCTTCGCCAGCAATACCCCCCACCGCATAAAAGGCTAAATGCTCAGGAGGCGCGCGAATGGAGGCAACTCCAGACCGACACATTTCCTAATCCATATAAGTACCACATTATTTTCCCGGGCCGTTACGAAGGCTCCTGCCCGTGGTGCGAAGAACATCCCACAACATACCACATTACAAGTGGGTGCGTTGGGCCAAAACCATTGGAGCTAAAATTCCCTAGAACAATGGAGCAGTGGGAGGCCACTCTGCTCAGCTCGGACCTTGCCATTCAGCAACAGCTGATCAAACAAGCCCGGGCGGCAGCGATAGCCACTGGGGTCCTGAAATGAGGACACCACCCGTTCTGTAACCTTTCATTTTCTTACTTTCTTTTACTTTTCTCAATAAATGTTTTCAACAACAACATGTCTCTTAACGTCACACCGGCCATTTTCTAACGGCCTTCAAGTTTCTGCCCCACAGGTGAGCACTGGTAAGATAAAGCTGTTGTATGCGTTTCTCTTGAGGGATACTGGTAAAACTGTCATTCATGATCGGTGAATACATGCCAAGTGCACTGCACCCATTCCTGTTTTCCTACTTCCAATTCGGTGGTCGGTATCTGCGGTCAGCTACCTTCCTTGTATTTCCTTACCACTTCCAACGCTTCGCTGCCAATTGCAAACTGCTTATTCGCTACCGAAACTATGGAACAGTGCTTCAGTTTTCTGCATACTAATTTTTATATCAACTGTTCTACTTTGACTGCCATCAATCATGCGCTAAAATTCTTTAACAAATCGGGGATTATTAAGCTCTCCTCCATTAACCTCTATCCCCGGCTGCTTCTAACTCAACTACATTTCGATACATCTTGTAAGCACGTGGCGAAGAGCAGCGGTGAGATTGTGCTTTTTTTTTCCATAGCACCTTCGCTGATTCGTATTTGATTACTTTTGGCATGGAGTATTACAGTGACTGCTGATATTTTCTTGCCCTGTTACATGCGACTCTTGCCCATCCTGGTTACGCTATTGCCTGCACTACTGCATTTTTTTCTACAGAAATATTTAAATATTTCAGCTGCCCGTCTGCTTTCGTCCACCTTCTTCAGATGTTCTGCGTCCAATCATGTACTCTGAGCTTTCCTCGCTTCAAACTATTCCCAAGAACATGCCGCTTTGTACAGCCTCATTTGTGGTTTTTGCTCTGAGCAGCTAATGCTATCTTCATGGTACCTGGTTTGTCCCTAGATTCCACATGTGACATTAGACACAATGCTGAAGTACCAAAAATGAGCCCCGGCACCATTGCTCGATTCCATACATCTCTCATCACTTCATACCTTGGTGTCCCCATATAGGTCGTGTTTTGTTATCGCGGCAGTTTTCTCTCTTTCGGCACGGTATTCTCCTCGCGCTTTTGTGTCTATATCTTCCTTCCGTTTAGAGGTGCTGCCGATGGTGTATTCACTTTCACCGACGCCTGTTCACTTTCTGTACGGTCCGCTGCCCGGCCTGTCCGAACTGGCGCCGCTTAGATGCAGCCTCTTTTATTAACTCTATATACTTGCTCCCGTCGTTGACGAAGATTAAGACAATTAGTTTATTATTTATGTGGTTTAACCTCCCAAAGCGACTCAGGCTATGAGGGACGAATAAGATACCAATTCTTGGTTTGATTTCCGCTTACAAATTTTATTCACCAACTTATTCACCAACTTGCTCAGCGCCACATGTGTAATAGCTTCCAGAAGCGTCTTTGTACAGCTCTGTTATGGGCAAATTCATCATGTTTCTCGTATAGTACTGGGTTTAGTTATTGGCTTCAATTTAATTTAGCTTCCTTGTTAGCTTCAGTTTGTTGAGACGCATCCCGATATTAGCCTCACGTAGTGGAAATCAATCGGCGCCGTACAGTAGTTTAAGGCCTGCGCATAACTATCTATCTCTAGAGTCAATTGCTTTACGTAGAGAAAGAGGCATGAGCTCAACTCGTGCCAACAACTGCTTACCAAAGATTCAGTCATTGTCTAATAGACTGATTCTTTGTGCCCGGCGCATGGGACGTTAAGATCACTGGTGGAAATTTTGCACTTGAGTTTTAGGTGGCTGCTGCTAAATCCAACGCAGGGAAGATCGCTGAAGAATTGTGCTCCTTAGAAACCACATTAACCAATTATTGCTCAATAACAGTGGTATGCAGTGGTATCCTTTCAATCATAAACAACGAGAACCGTATGGCGGGACTAAGTGTCGGTACAAAACGCCAAGTAGTAGGCTTCATATAGAGGCAGTCTCGAATTGTGCTGCCTAAGTCATCGGCCTGCTTTGAACTAATCAATTGAAAAAAAAAAAAATTCAGCGGCGTGCAAACACTTGCTGACAAGGGCTCATCGCGCTCCGGAGAACGTTAACATACAACTCGCCTGTCCAACAACTCCGGAAGGGACACCACCAAATCTGCGAACCGTGCGGGGTACGTAGAACTCTCTGCTGCGAGACCAAAATGTTCTGAAAATGCGCGCCGTCTACAGTGTGCAAGCAGCTGAAGGCTGGTGACGGCACAGGGTGAATACTGATTACTGACATTAGTAATCAAGGACTATCGCATTTACCGGGGCAATAGGCTTTTCACAAGAAAAATAAAAAAATATAGCACTGTAAATTTCATAATAATATAATGCATAACATAGCATATTGAAAGAGAATGCAAGAAAAAAAAAGACAGCATAAAATACATTTCGCCTCAAAACGCATTTAGCTTTTGGAAACCAACAATGCGACACTTGGTAATTAAGACGCATTATGCCCCTTAAGTCCGAAACCTGTTTTTGCACATGCTAGTGTTGAAAATTTTGTTCACAACTGAAAGCGGACTGATGCGAGTTATTTGATCCTGAAGATACGTCTTCGATGCGAAAACACACGCACTAACAAAAAGAAAAGACAAGGAGATTATGCTTGGTCATATGTGGACACACAACCTTACGGCGATTTGCTATGACACACTGGTGGTGGCAACAACGAGGAGAACATCACAACACGAACGTCGATGACGCTTGTACCGCTCGCTATAGGCGCTACCGAGAAGGCAAATAAACTGATAGTTAGTAGGTAAGGCATGCACGCGGCCGGCACGAGCCGTCCTTAGGCGCGAAGGGGGTCTGCCTTCGGCGGTGTACCAGTACGTGTCAGAGAGAAGGATTTGCCATCTGTCCGTCTATACGGTTGGTCAGTAGATATGTGGCCCTTTCACACCAACTTTAAAGGAATTAGAGCTCTGCGATAACTCATGTCAGCTCGGTTGCCGGGCTCCACCTACCTGAGAAAGCATTGTCTGGCGGTTGGTCGGCACGAGCAGCTACTGGCCAGAAGTTGTCAGTGGTGTATGGTGGTGATGCCCTGCGTTGAAAGGAAAGTCCTCTTTTGGCAAGCGTAAGGAAGGACTCTTCGCTAAGGCCCGACCGCCTTCGGCTCCTTAGCTGGACTCGGCGCTCTTATATATCGGGGGTGCTAAAAAGGGAGGACTGGTCACGTGACGGCCAAAAGAGTCATGTTTCCACGGGGCCCCTGATCCAGACGCGTTGCTCGCGAATTTCCCTTTTTTTTTCGATGCTTCCGCGCCTTCTTAGTGCCGTCCTTTGGCATGATTCACTTCGGCTCTCGTGCGTGACTCTCGAGGCACTTTTTTTTTGTTTTCCAGGCTCTATGCAGGGCTGTCGTCTTACACGTTTTGTCCACCAAATGGACATCTCCGTGCGGCCACTGCGTCTTGTCGCCCCTGCTCTTGCCTTCCGTTCTTTCCCGCGTAGATCAGCCCCCGAGTGTTCTGGGAGTTATGTCACGACTTCTGTCGTCGACTGCAAGAACGCTGCTCAACTCAGGGGTCAGCGCGGGAGCTCCGCCAGGCGGCCATTGCCGAGGGAACAGTCGAGGAGCGTGCCTTTCGCGTCCGGAAGAGTAATCACGCCCAAGACGCCGCGGTGGCGCCGGTGCAGCTTTTGCTGCCGCGACGAGAGGTCCTGGCGGGCGCGTTGCAGACAAGCAGGCGTCGCGTTGCAGACAGATGTTCGCCTTCACGCGGCGCCAGGGTTTTGGGCGAATCGCACGCCTATTCAAAAGTTCCCGCGCGCGCGCGCGTTGCGGATTTCCGTGCACCCGTTCGTTGCCCAGGGTGTGCGGCGACTCCTTTCTTGGTGTATGCTGGACCGCTCCTTGCCGTGTTTCGTGGAGCCATTCGGAGGGTTTCTGT
Source organism: Amblyomma mixtum (assembly GCF_055824585.1). Lineage (NCBI taxonomy): Eukaryota > Metazoa > Arthropoda > Arachnida > Ixodida > Ixodidae > Amblyomma > Amblyomma mixtum. The sequence goes on from NC_143012.1 coordinate 155,320,419, forward strand.
GCGTTGGTTGCAAGTGTGGCAGACTCCGAGCAGTGGTATGAGCATAGTGCTTTTAAGCGCTGCATTCACTTAATGCAGACCCAGCTACCGGCCTTCAATTCTGTGCGGCTTGAGGCCGAAGCAAAAGCGGCGAATGACGCGAACTGAATTATCATGCAGTAACAGGGGTCGCTCGGAGCTGAGTCACGTGGATCCTATGGTATTTTAAGCGTGGGGCTTCCAAGGGTGCCGGGCTCGACATTAACCTCCAGACTCTTAGAGCGACATTCTAGGACTCTGCTATAGGGAACTAGGCTACTCTAGTTCACTATAGACTCAGCTATGAGCCTTATGGGGCCAGCATTTAGGAACGCCAATGCTCAGCCACGCCGCGCGCTTCATCCGAGTGAGGCGAATGAGGAAAATATGCTCATAAAAGATGCATAAAGCATTCATTTTTTAAACACATTTACACTTATTAAAGACTATAGGTGGCTCAGTTGGAGCATATTCATTATAGGACAGGCAGCGCAGGAAAATGGCAGACTTGTCTACAGGACGTTTCACCTAAGACTTTACACAATATTTAAAAATAGGCCTTTTGAGTTAGAACAACCCTTTTTTTGCCATAGCGTTGTCAGTGGTGTACTACATCAGAATGAAGCTAAGACGTGCTAGCTAGCAGACTGGCTAGCTATTATTGAATGGCTAACATTTTGCCTTTTACTGTTAGCCTCCTGTATTATTCGGAGACGTGTAGCCCACGGTAAGTAATATTGACGGTCTTATTGAAGCTAGGTGTGTGCACAGTTTAATAACTGCTTAAGCAGCTGAGCCCGACGGACTTGGTGGTGTTAGGTACGACATTGACGCAACCCTGCCGCTCGAGCAGCAAGCCAAACGGTGGGAACTGCTCATTCGCTATCGTGGATGCGCATCCGCTGCCCAGAATTGACGATGCCTTAGATCGTTTATGCAACACCAGATATTTCTGCTCCATGGGCCTGAAGTCTGGATGTTGGCAAATTGAGGTAGACGAAAGAGACCGCGAAAAGACAGCGTTCATCACTCCAGACGAGTTGTACGAGTTTCAGGTGATGCCGTTTGGTCTTTCCTCGGCACCCGCGACTTTCCAAAGGCTCATGGACACCGTTCTTGCGAATTCGAAGCGGCAAACTTGTCTGGTCCACCTGGACGCCGTAGTCGTTTTTGCCCCTTCTTTCGAGGAGCCCCTGCGTCGGCTCGAGGAGGTACTGCAGGCCATAACATCATCAGGCCTTACTCTCAAAGCCGAAAAATGCAATTTTACATACGAAGAGCTAAAGTTTTTTTAGGCCATGTCGTGAACCCAGAAGGGAACCTTCCGGACCCCGTGAAAAATCCGCCATCGCCAATTTTCCACCACCACGTGACTATAAGGAAGTTCGCCGCTTCTTCGGGTTATGCGCATATACGAGGGGGTACCCAAAAGAAACCGAACTTATTTTTGTTTTAACTTATTTGTTCACATTTTAAGCACAGACTTTCAATATCCTTCAAAGTATTCTCCACTTCCAATGATACGCTTGTCGAATCTTTCATTCCATTTTTCAAAACATTGTTTAAATTCATCTTTTGTGATGCCTGACAGTGCCTCCGTCGTTGTTTTCTTCACCTCAGCAACATCAGCGAAACGCTTTCCATTCACCTGTCTTTTCATTCTAGGAAACAAAGAAAGTAGCACAGGGCAAGGTCGGATGGCGAGTATGAGGGTTTAGGAATAGGAGTCATACCATTTTTGGTCCAAAATTGTCGTAGAGACCAGGCTGTGTGAGCAGGGGCATGCATGCCGACGGGCACAACGTCGCATTCGACGCTACATGGATAAACTAAGTCGGCAAAAGTGGCGTGACTTTTGCTCTACGCTGGATGTGCGCCAACCAGTAACCAACATTTGGCGGATAGTTAGAGGTATGCGCACGCCACTTCAACAACTCCACCCCTTCGCTGCACTCTCCCTTCACGAGCAAAAATCTATAAAAGAAGTCTCAGAAGAATACTGCAGGCTACTGTCGACAGGGTCAGGGCATTTGACACTCTCCGCAGATGGCCCAACAGGCATCCCAAAGGCGGCAGTGCCAGCGTTAGACCTGCCTTTCACAATGGAAGAACTATCCACAGCTATCGCGGAGACAAACAGACACACGTCTCCGGGTCATGATGAGGTGACCTATGACGCCATTGTTAAGCTACCCCACACCTCCCGTCTTCGACTCCTGGAGTATTACAATTCTTCCTGGATGGCTGGTGAGGTGCCCACGGAATGGAAGCTGGCAAAAATTGTGCCCGTTTTGAAGCCCTGTAAGCAGCCAACAAGCTACGCATCATTCCGGCCCATTGCCCTACTGAGCTGCGTAGGTAAGCTCATGGAGCGCATGATCTCCAAGCGCATAATTTGGTTCCTAGAAAGCCGAAATGAGTTCCCCCAAGAAATGAATGGGTTCCGTCAAAACAGGTCGGCGACTGACAATATCATCGCCCTCGTCTCATCACTTGAGGAGTACCTTCATGCTGGGTACATCCCGACAGCCGTTTTCCTAGACATCAAGGCCGCCTTTGACTCTGTCTTTCACCATGCAATTCTCGCAGCCTTTGGCAGTCTTGGCCTTGGAGGAAGGCTATACAAGTGGATTGGGCATTATTTAAAAGAACGGCAAATTTTTATGTCCACTCCAGACGGTCCAACACGCTTTCACGCAGTGGAGAGGGGCGTACCACAGGGAGCGGTGCTCAGCCCTCTCTTGTTCAATATTGTCCTTATTCACATAACAAGAAACCTTCCGCGAGGGGCCCGCATAACAATTTATGCTGATGATATCTGCATCTGGACCGCATCACGTTCGCGCTATATTACCCAGCAACGTCTTCAGCGAGCGCTATTGCACGTTTCGATGTACCTGGCTTCCAGAGGTCTCCGTCTATCGCCAGAAAAGAGTGTTGCAATGGCGTTTACAAGAAAAACGATGACCCGATATCCGCTGCTCCTAGGCGGACGATTGCTGCCATATGTACGATCTCAGCGATTCCTGGGTGTTGTAATCGACTACAATCTGTCATGGTCACCTCAGATCAAAAAACTCCGCCAGAGGATTACTGCAGCATCGCAAGTGTTCAGGTTCATGGCGGGAACAAGGTGGGGTAGCAACTGCCGATCAATGCTTCTGCTTGAAAAAGCCTACGTTGAAGGAACCTTGCGCTACTGTCTACCAGTGCTTCAAAGATTATCTACATCTAGCAATAAGACTCTCAATGCCGCACGGAACAACTGCCTGCGAATATGTCTTGGCCTCCCAAAAGGTTCCTCTGCGTCAGGAACAGTAGCGGAGGCAGGATGTCTCCCACTAGAGGCGATTTCCGCCCAGGAAACTATGCGTACCCATTTCCGCCATGTCCTGCAAGGGAAGAAACACTTCCTACACCGTGTCCATCTAACTCACAGCAACTCTAGCTTTGGCCAGGCAGTACATCTCCTGCCCCTTCCTACTATTAATCAGCCACAGAAGCTACTACCTCTGGCCTTTCCTCCATGGACACTCTCTCCTCTAAAGGTGAAGAAGTCTGTTCCAGGTGTGAATGCAAAGAGCCGCATGCCACAGGCAGCGCTTCTGCAAACTACTCTCGCCTACTTAACGGAGTAATATACGCAGCACATCCATATCTTCACCGATGGTTCAACTACTAAAGAAACCTCTTCATGTGGCCTTTATGTGCCCTCAACAGGCCATGCCCTTTCTTACCGGCTGCAGCGGAGGACATCCTCTACAACAGCTGAGCTTCACGGCATTAAGGAAGCTGTTTCTTACATCCTGCGCCGAACCGCCGGCCGTTGGGTTATCTTCACCGATTCAAAAGCATCTCTGCAGATCCTGGCCAACCTGTTGAAGAAAACGAATCACCAGCCAGTTTCCCTCGACATCGGGTATATACATCATTTAGCTATTGCCGCAGGCCACTGCATAACATTTCAGTGGGTACCTGCTCACTGTGGCATTCTGGCTAATGAAAAAGCAGATGAAGCGGCCCGTATGGGCCATCAACATCGGAGATACATTCGAACTTTTTTCACGAAATCGGATGCGTCCGAAATGGCTAAAAGTTTTGCTTACGAAGAAACGTATCGGCTTTGGAGTTTGCCGACACATCAGTACCAATTTCTTCACTCAATCGACCCACATCTTAGATCAAGACTCTCTCCCAGAATTCCTCGACAACTGGAAACACTTTATCACCGACTTCGTCTGAATTCTGCATATACAAACGGCTTGCGATACCGTTTCGGACAAACGAACAGTCCGCATTGTGACAATTGTGCCTCTATAGAAACTGCGGAACATATCCTACTTGTGTGCCCTGCGTATGCTAACGAGCGTGCGTACTATGAACATTGCATGCAGAAGCTCTGCCCAGTGCCCCTAACAATGGACAAAGTTTTAGGTCCCTTAGCCTGCTTCAGGCAACAGAGACTTGCAATGAACTTTCTTTTTACATATTTAAAAGACATTGGACATCTTGATAAGCTCTAAATTCACTGGCACGTTACCTTCATGCATTCTTCATGCAGTGAACTTCGTCAGCCCATTTGTCGGACTATGCGCTCCATCATTCCATAGGTTACATCAATACTCGCCATTGCATCCTTAGTACCCATTTCATGGCCGCATTTTATCTTCGGGTTTTTTTTTTTACCTCTTCCACGCTGCTCTCCTTCTGTCTTTTTCTCCCAAATTCCCCTTCCTACGCAGAGTAGCATGCCAGCGATTTTTAAACGCCGGCTAAATTCTCTGCATTTCATTAAAGAGTCTCTCTCTCTCTCTCCATGATGGAAAAACCACAAATCCACTGCCACAAATCAGGCCGCTTCCACCGCACACTGTTGCCCAATCTTTTCAAAACATCCAAGTAGAAAGCCTGGTTAACTGTCTGACCCTGCGGAACAAATTCTGAATGGACGACTCCTCTCACGTCGAAAAAACAAATCAGCATTGTTTTGAGGTTTGGTTTCACCTGACGAGCTTTCTTGCGGCGAGGTGAATTTGAAGTTTTCCATTGGCATGATTGTTGCTTTGATTCAGGAACACTTGAGTTGTCCCCATAGCATCGTACTTGTACGTCTTTTTTAATATTTCAAGAGTTTCCGTTCCACTTTTTCCGAGCAAAAATCAGAATTTCACCAGCGCACGCTGTTCACGAAAATCAGCCATTGCAAAAACGACATTCACACAAAACCGTCGTCACTCTAAAACTCTGCCTAAACTAGTGTGACCTCCTTCAGCGACGGCACTCGGCTTACTGACTTTGGAATGTTCGTTCTATGCGATCCTAGTGGCAAAACGCGGTACCACAGAAGCTTTGTCGACTAAAAAAATTAGTTCGGATTCTTGTGGGTTCCCCCTCGTAACCGCCGCTTCGCACAGAATTTATATAAAATTGCCTCACCCTTTACTGATCTGTCAAAGGCGCATGTAACGTTGAAGTGGGAACCACCACAGCAGAAGGCGTTTCAAGAGCTTCAACGCTGCCTGCAGTAACCCCCGGTGTTGGAGCACTTTGATGAAATTGCCGGCACAAGGGTCCACACCGATGCGAGCAACTTGGTTTGGGCGCTGTCCTCGTTCAAGTTCAGCGATACCAACAACGCGTCATCGCCTATGCCAGCCGCGCCCTATCGAAGGCAGTAACAAACTACTCTGCCTCTGAAAAAGAATGCCTCGCCATCGTGTGGGCAATTTCGAAGTAGAGACCATACCCCTATGGCCGCTCCTTCAACGTAGTAACCGATCATCATGCACTATGCTGGCTCAGCAATCTCAAGGATCCCTCCGGCTGCCTCGCACGCTGGAGTCTTCGGCTCCAAGAGTTCGATATCGGTGTCATTTGCAAATCCGGTCGCACACACACTGACGCTGACTGCTTATCTAGTGCTCCCGCGCAACCAGCTCCGGACAACGCTGCTGACGATGACATAATTCTGGATGCAATACAGTCCAACGATTTCGCCGAGCATCAACGCGCCGACCCCGGTCTTCGCGACGTCATTTGCTACCTTGAAGGTGCCAGCAGGAGGGTTCCTTCAGGCGCGCTTTGTCGTCTCTCTGCATACGTAACGGTGTTTTCTGTAAGAAGAATTTCGCTGCCAACGGTAGGAAATACTTTCTGGCCGTCCCCGTGAAACTACGCAACGAAATTCTTCACGCATATGTCGTGACAGACCAGACTCCGGCCATCTTGGTGTTTCTAGAACACAAGCCAGAATTCAAGACCAGCACTACTGGCCTCGTCTGGGTCTTGACGTTGCACATTACGGCCTCACTTGCCGGGACTGCCAGCGCCGTAAGGATCCGCCCGTGCAGCCAGCCCGATTCCTCAAGCTCATTGAGCCGCCTTCGCAAGCGTCTCAACAAGCCGGCATGGAATTGCTCGGACCCTTCCCTACAGCAGGCTCCGGAAAAAGGTGGATAATCGTAGCCACTGATTATCTCACGTGTTATTCGGAGACAGCATCTCTTCCGAGTAGCACCGCCATCAAAGTAGCCTTGTTCTTTGTGCATCAAATCGTCTTACGTCATGGTGCTCCACAAGTTTTGATTACGGACAGATGGGCGGCCTTTTCCTCTGAGCTCCTGCACCATTATAGTTTTCAACCACAGCAGTCACCGTAGGACGACTTCTTATCATCCCCAAACTAACGGACTGACGGAACGTCAGAACCAGACGCTTGTAGACATGCTCTCAATGTACGTGGATGTGGAACATAAAACCTGGGACGACGTCCTACCGTATGTCACGTTCGCGTTCAATAAAGCCGTACAGGAAATGACCCCCATGACACCGTTTAGCCTCGTTTATGGACGTAAGGTGACCACAACACACGATGCCATGTTGCCTCATGTCGAAAACCACCCAAATGACGACGTTGCATCCTTCTTGCAACGCGCCGAAGCTGCCCGCCAACTCGCACGGCTTCGCATTCAGCACCAACAGGGACAGGACGCGCAACGCTACAACCTACGGAGGCTGCATGTTGAATACCATGCAGGCGATCTTGTCTGGATTTCGTCCCCAATCCGACGACGCGGACTAAGTGAAAAGCTCTTGCGCCGCTATTTCGGCCCCAAGCGAATTCGACGCCTTGGAGCCCTGAATTATGAAGTCGTCCCTCACGAGACTCAACAATCTCGATGCCAGCATCGCCCGGAGGTGGTCCACGTCGTTCGCCTGAAGCCCTATTACGAAAGGGCGCACTAACTCCTCTCGGGACCCCTGAGTTAGTTTCAGCATCGGGTCGATGCCTTCGGAGGAGGGGGGGGGGGGGGGGGGCTAATGACGCCAGCGCTCGTGCAGACGAAAGCGCCAATCAAGAAGAGGCATAAGTGTGTTGTGGAAACACACGTCCAGGACTACGTCGCCGTTGACCCTTGGCCGCTTAATACTAACGGACTGATGCCCATATCAGTTTATAGAATTTCGAAAACGCAGTTACGTTCGGCGCTGTGCCTGAACAAACATTGTCTACACCGCGCCAAAATACATGCGCTTTCGAGAAGCTTGCAGGCAGAGCAACCTTTCCAGTGCACGTAACTCGTCAAGATAGCCAAAATTTGTTGGGCCACAGCGCCAAGGGTAACCGTATTTTTCAAAATTTTAAAAACTGATATGGATATTACTTGTGGTGGCCTACACGCTTTTCGATAATTAAGGAGCCTAACAGTAATAGTTAAAAAGTTAACTACTCGATATTAGTTAACCAGCCTTCTAGTTAGCACGTATTATCTGTATTCTATTGTACTACAGCGCTCACAATTATATAGCGAAAAAAGCCCTCTTCTAACTCAAAAAACCTATTTTTAAAATTTATGTAAAGTCTTAGGTGGTACGCCCAGTATATAGGGCAGGGACAGCGCAGGCTCGCAAGTGAAAAACATTTATTCGGCGCACAGTCGTTGATGTTGTGTTGTGCTCGTTATGGGTGCATGCGTAAAAAGCCAACCCTATTTTATAAAGAAAAATTCGCCATCAAACGGAACAAATCGCGGGAAGCGAAATACAAATGAGAATAAAACAGACTTGCGCACTGTAAAGCAAAACGGCAACATGCCTTGGAAGAAACGCACTTTCCTTTCCAATCAGGACACCAATGGTGGGTAACGCTCATGCAGCTCCGTCTCGGCAAAAAAAAAAAAAAAATATTCGATGGCTTCTCTAACTAGCTGATCTCTATAGTACGCTCCAGCCTGCGTAAATCTCCACTCGCAAAGCTTCCTATTCACACAGCAGCTCTTTCGGGATGAAAGGCAGATGTCCGCGTCGGAGAAAGGTGCACCTTTCTTGCGGAAGGCGATTTTGTTCCTAATCTGGAATTGTTTTGTAACTTGTAACATGTTGATGGTTTTGAAGTTAATTAATTTTCATTTAGCTAAAGTGCGCAGTTTGCTGTTGAAAACTAGAGGCCCCTGTACTGTGCGATGTCAGTGCACGTTAAAGAACCCCAGGTGGTCGAAATTTTCGGAGACCTCCACTACAGCGCCCCTCATACCCTGAGTTTCTTCGGGACGTTAAACCCCAAAAAACCAAACCAAACCGAACCCAAACAGTATCATGAATACCTAATAAAATTTCATGTATCAAACAAGCCGGAAGGGAAGGGCTCGTCTCTGCGTAAATATAGTTAACATGATCTTGTCATGACATGAGAGCTGAGGAAGTAGTGAGCAAGTGTGGGAAGTGTTCACAGTGATGGACGTTGGCATTCTCTTCGAACTAGCAATCCAATCATTATGAAAAAGGCGTGTGTTTCTCTTCTTTCGATTTTCTAGTTTCTTTGTTAAACTAAAAGCCTCGATCAGTGTCTGCGCTAATCTTATCAATGTCGCTCTCACACTGGATTGACGATGCGGGAGATACGCGGTGCGGCCTGCTCGCACCGCGTATCTCCCGTATATGTACGGGCGAGACCCAATGCGCATCTTGTTGCGCTTCTTGGGATGATGAAGCCAAGCCAAGAGTTGCATTGGTCAGCCTTTTATTTCGCGCTTTTTCTAGCACCTGGTCCCGCCTATCGCGTCTCTGAAACTGATCATGTATGTTTCTTGTCTTTTTTTGTACTCTGTGGCACACATCGACGTCAGAATGCGATATGGGTTAACGTACAGCATCGTCTATCCTTTCCGGGATGTCTGGAAGGCTTTCAAGTAATTGTGCAGAACCCCTTTTATTTCCAGATTCTTGTCCTGGGAATAATGTTCCGCTTTTGCAAGATTTGTTTGACATTCAAGTACGCTTTGTTCAAGCAGGTTAACTCTTTGCCGAACTGTTTCACTTTCTTTCTTCGAGCACTTTTTTCAGCTAATGCAGCTGCTGTCTGACGGTTGCCATCTTGAGAGCTTTTGCTGATAAATTCCATGCTTTTCAATATTTAGATTCTATGTACTGATTCGGAAGCAACAAGTACAAGTCGTCCGCACACCTGTCTAGAGCACACGAACGGAGCACCGGGCAGTGCGCTTGCGTCAATTGCGAGCGATACAGGACTTGCAACAGCACCTTATCGCGCATGCTCACCCCAATATCGTGTTTAACTCATCATGTTTTTAAAAGCTAAATTGGGTCTACTAGGCAGCGGCGATTGTCGTTAATGAACGACAGAGCACGCCGTTAGAGCGCTCTATAGAGAAGTGTGTGGACTGTACAGTACAGGCTCTTTTCTCCAGAAATCCTTTATCGCTCCATGCTAAACTCTACCATCTTGGAATACTAATGCACCCCTCTTCTTACAATCGTATCCGCTACTGTACGCGAATTTAGAGCACTGTATCTTTCAGTGAATGGTCGCGCTACAGTCTTTGTTCATCCCCCACCCAAAGCCCTCCTATGGAGCGCTTGATTTAGGTCGGATCTTCGAAAATACCGACTGCCTTTCATCCACAAGGCTTTTGGCTTCATTATTAGAGGCATTTGATTTATGTTATAATAAATGGATTTCCTTTTCCTCCTCCTCCTCTAGGTTTTTATATTGATCTACATTTGGTACTCAGAAGTCGGAAAGGTTACCGTAGCTGTAGAGACATACAGGTCGTCGGCATACAGTCAGCATCATTCAGGTTGCGCTAAGTTCTGGGCTGAACCAATTTTTCCCATGAAGATGGTAACAGTCAACACAGAATGCAGGTGGGTACAATTTTCTTTGAAAAAAAAAAAGAAAAATTCCAAGTTGAACAAAATTCATGTTATGCAAGAAAACAATATAGAATATCCATCCGCTATGGACTTCCAAGTTGGTGCCAAATGGGCGGTAGGTTCTTGTGTATAGCGTGTGGTGTTGATTACAATACAGGTATATATGTATAATACCTACTCTTCCATTTTGATTGCGAGGCCCCATCATTATTTGAGCTTGGACAGCGTTTTCTGCTGCATTCAGCTGAGATTTGTAATTTTTTTTTTTCATTTGGGCTATGTAAATCGAACTCGTTGTGAAAAATTATCCTTATGTGTCAAGTACGGGGGTGCATTTGAATTATCAGTGAGAATTTGTTATCTTGATTGCGTAATACTCGTGCGGTCATTGGTGTACTATTTACTGTAGAAACGTAAAGAGTACAACAACAACTTACCCTCCCTTACCTTTTTGTGCTCTTTTCATACTTTATACAAACTGACTGACAGCACATACGTGATGCACAGTGCAGAAAATAAAAAAATTACCAGCATTCTGGAGGTCTCGGTAAAGCATGATTTACGCTGCTCTTTCAGACTGCGAGGCGTCACAATCCAAACAGGAACTCAAGCAGGCCTTGCGTTTGACGGCGACCACTCACCCAGCAAAATGGTCCTCGGATTGAGTTCCATGTGAATGACGGGCCGCACCTGTGCATACTTCTGTGCAGACAGGCGTCGATGCTGCAATATGCACGACAATGGCGGCGCCTTAAAGCCCCGTTCTGAGCCCGCGTGAGGCGGGAAGGCCTTTTGCAAAACCACCTTTACGCGGAGGCGCCTATTTAGGCGCGCACGTTCCTGAAATGCCCCGGAAAAGCCGCTTTGAAAGAAGGTGAACTCCAGGTGAATGGGAAAAGCTCCCCAAGCTTAATATGGCGCTTTGCCAGCGTGAAGTTTTTCAGAGGCAGCAGACAGTCTTTGGTACAAGTCTTACGAGAAAGGTCAACTAGCAGAGTAAACATTCGACTTACACGGCTTGTTTGAAATAAATTAGCGATGGGTAACGTGCTACAGGAACCAATGGGAGTGTTTTCTATTGCACTAAGGATGGTGAACATAATTATACGCATCGACGTACTTGCTCTTCCTGACTTTTTTGTCACTGGCTGGCTGGTGACGACAGCAGTAATCCATTTTGAGTGCTCATTAGTCCATCATGCGATTCCGTAGCGAGGACATTGCGGGGTTTTAGCTGCTACATGAATATCAGTGAGGCGCCTTAAATTCATGAAAGACCTAGCTGATGCAACAATGGATAAAAAAAAGGCTCGGTTTATGAGGCTTAACTTCCCAAAACGACTCAGGCGTAGTGGACGGCTCCGGATAATTTCGACCAGCTGGGGTTCTTTAACACGCGCTGACGTCGCACAGTGTAAGGGTCTCTAACATTTCGCCTCCATCGAAATTCGGCCGCTGCGGCCGGGATCGAACCCGCGTCTTTCGTGTCAGGAGCCGAGATTCATAACCACTGAGCCACCGCGGCGGCGTTGAAGTAGGTACCGACTTTCACTGACAATGCTTGCACTTGAGCGCAGCCCCAGACATGAGTACCGCACAGGCACAAGAGCCTTACTCCCAGCAAAACAGCTGAGAGAATAACTTAACTTGCTCAGCACCAAACCGCTAGAGAAAGCTTGACTAATCGAGAGAGTCTGTACGTATTCCATGTTACGGTTCGGAACCTTCTCAAGACATTACAATTTCATTCATCTACTGAACCTAATTACTTTCCATGCTTTCATTCCGTCTACCTCACAAGCATCCGTTGCGACTTGCAAAACGCTACAGCATATACTTTACCTTAATATATTGTGACGAAGACGAAGCTGGCAGTGGCGCGGGACGGAGCGCTCGCGCTAGGCCAGCGGCCATTAAATCATCTCATAGCTATCGTTCACCACCCCTCATTCTTCGGCTGGCCGCCGCGTAACATTTGGTGTGAGGTGCTGGGGTCCCTTCATCGCCATCCTGGTCCCGGAGCTTCGGTGTCCTGCGCCTGCCGTGGACGTCGGCCGTGAGTGCCTGGTCCGCGCCGCCCGGCCGTGCCCCAGCCCGTCCGACCTGAACCGACCTCGCCGCTCACCCCAGCCCCGTCCCCCGCCCGGACCACCAGACACGACGACCCAAGACCCGACCGACCCGAGACCCGACCGACCCGAGACCCTACCGACCCAAGACCGAAGACCCACACGTGAAGACACCGCCCCCCTGCCCCTGCCGTCCGGTGCGCCCAAGGACCTCGGCCGTCAGCTCCTGGCACCCTACGGCCCGGATGCTTCGTGGACCGGGTCTCATTCTCTCATCTTTCTCATCGTGGCGGCCAGCACTGCACCATCTTCTACATATTGTTCGATCCTTCACTCAAGACCATCGCCATTTCGCCGTCTGTTCGTCACCGATCGGGACGATCGCTCGGAGGCCCCGGGTAGTGTGACGAAGACGAAGCTGGCAGTGGCGCGGGACGGAGCGCTCGCGCTAGGCCAGCGGCCATTAAATCATCTCATAGCTATCGTTCACCACCCCTCATTCTTCGGCTGGCCGCCGCGTAACATTTGGTGTGAGGTGCTGGGGTCCCTTCATCGCCATCCTGGTCCCGGAGCTTCGGTGTCCTGCGCCTGCCGTGGACGTCGGCCGTGAGTGCCTGGTCCGCGCCGCCCGGCCGTGCCCCAGCCCGGCCGTGCCCCAGCCCGTCCGACCTGAACCGACCTCGCCGCTCACCCCAGCCCCGTCCCCCGCCCGGACCACCAGACACGACGACCCAAGACCCGACCGACCCGAGACCCGACCGACCCGAGACCCTACCGACCCAAGACCGAAGACCCACACGTGAAGACACCGCCCCCCTGCCCCTGCCGTCCGGTGCGCCCAAGGACCTCGGCCGTCAGCTCCTGGCGCCCTACGGCCCGGATGCTTCGTGGACCGGGTCTCATTCTCTCATCTTTCTCATCGTGGCGGCCAGCACTGCACCATCTTCTACATATTGTTCGATCCTTCACTCAAGACCATCGCCATTTCGCCGTCTGTTCGTCACCGATCGGGACGATCGCTCGGAGGCCCCGGGTAGTGTGACGAAGACGAAGCTGGCAGTGGCGCGGGACGGAGCGCTCGCGCTAGGCCAGCGGCCATTAAATCATCTCATAGCCATCGTTCACCACCCGTCATTCTTCGGCTGGCCGCCGCGTAACAATATTCATAGCTGAGAAGCTAAGTTTTTCATCGCCTTTCAAAATGACTTTGGAGCCGGAGTTTCATGCGTTACTCAACTACCTGAATTTTGCCACGTTCTGTGTGATGTGATCCTGGAAACTAGCATAGACTCTATCTGGTCAGAATTTAAAAGAGCATTAGACACTATCACGCAATCATGCTTACTTCTCAGCTGCATCCCGTCGACCTTTCAGATTGCGCTCTTGGCTGGGTAGAAAACCTTTTTTTGTAGCGGCGCACAATAAGTTGCCAGCAGCAGATCTGATGTGTCTAACATGTCATGATTTTCCCGATGGCCGGTACTCAGCCAACTTTTGTGTCTGTTAAATATAAACGATATTGGACTAAACGATACAGCAAAAATCAGGTTATATGCCGGTGACTGCGTTGTGCACACTACATTGAGAATCATGGTCATGCCGCTGCTTTGTTGCCTCACTTTTTGTTCTTTCATGGTATTTATTCTACATGCATGGTTATGTACAGAAAGGATAGATATACATATATGTATATGTGTATGTGTACACACACACACACACACACACACACACACACACACACACACACACACACACACACACACACACACACACACACACACACACACACACACACACTATTTACACAGCACCTAGGTAGGCGCTACGTGGCACAAACATGATAGAAAACATAACAGAACTAAAAGGCCGGGAAGGATATACCGCGCATCAGGTGAGGAAACCAATTCGGTAAAAAGTCCAATTCTTTGTTCCCTCACCTTAAGTAGTAGTAGTAGTAGTGAAAACATTTATTTATTTATTTTTTTTTCCAAAAGGAAGAGTTAGGGAGTAGGGGGATGGGGATAGATAGATGTGGAGCTTCAGTGGTCGGTCTTCCCTAGTCCAGGATCCCGCTGGCCTCCGCCGCTGCCTTGGCCCTCGTCACCAGCATAAGCTGTGTGCTCGGGTCGGAGTCAGCCAGGAAGAACGCTCGTTGGTAAATTGGTTTTTGAGGAAAGGAAATGGCGCAGTATGTCTCACATATCTTGGCGGACACCCGAACCGCGCCGTAAGGGAAGGGAGGAAGGTAGGAGTGAAAGAAGAAAGAGAGAAAGAGGTGCCGTAGTGGAGGTCTCCGGAATAACTTCGACCACCTGGGGAATCTTTAACGTGCACTGACATCGCACAGCACACGGGCGCCTCTTGCGTTTCGCCTCCACCGAAACGCTCGTTGCGGTGTTTAAAAATGAAACATGACCTTCAGTGAACGAAGTTTCTATGAAAGCTGTACAGCTTTTCTTTCTAGCCATATGGCTGCGCTTGGGTGGATGATAGTGAGTAATTATTCCCTTGTTATAAATCTACTAAGCAATGGGCGATTCCCAAAAACATTGGACCAAATTGTAGCCATATTCAGTCTATTTACCATTCAGAGAGCTGCTACATAAATTTTGAAATAAAAATTGGTGAAGCAAGGCATCTTTGATGTCATTTTCTCCTCATCATCATCGTCATCATCAGCCTTGGGTTTTATTAAACGAAATTTCATGTAGGCTGTAGAAGATGTGATGAAAATTTTATATTTTTCGCACGTTCTATGCAACTGTAATGTGCATGTGCAACTGTAGTGCGATATGCAACTGTTGTGTGCTATATGCAACTGCAGTGTGCTACTAAACTTTCTGTTAAAAAACTAGGCATTACTCAGAATCGTTGCACGCGTTTTATTACAGGCTCCTACTGCAAGTAGGCCTGATGTTAAGAGACAGGAAGTAGGCAGAGTGGGTGAGGGACCAAACACGGGTTAATGACATCCTAGTCGCAATCAAGAGAAAGACATGGGCTAGGGCAGGGCATGTAATACGAAGGAAAGATAACCGGTGGTCCTTAAGGGTAACGGAATGTATTCCAAGAGAAGGCAAGCGTAGCAGGGGGCGGCAGAAAGTCAGGTGGGTGAATGAGATTATGAAGTTTGCGGGGATTCGGTGGCTGCAGGTAGCAGACGACCATGCTAATGAAGAGATATGGGAGGCTCCTTTGTCATGCAGTGGTGAAGTCGCGCTAATGTTGATGATGCCGAACAGCTCCTAATCAAGCTTTATTTTTTCCGCGATCGATCTCAGACTGGAATAGGATTCACGAGGCTGTTGTTTCCCCATCGAACCTGTCGTTTGTTACTGCTTTGTGGCAGGATTTACATCCGAAACCACTGTGTCCAGCGTTTTAGTGCCGAAGCACTCATGCGCTCACCAACACCGACCAAGAATCTTTTCACCGTACGTACGATCTTGTGCCGTTACCTAGCAGCCCGAGTTACTACCCGAGCCACTCGGGTAAGCTCGGGTAAGTTCGGAGAAGCGTCACGCCAGCTGCGCGAGAGGTTGCTCGGGAAGAGCACAATGGGTCGCACAATTCCTACCGGTGGCTGGGATAGGAACAGCCACCTGGCAGTGGAGTGGCGCACGTCTTAACTGCTGCGCTGGTAGTGGTATATGAGGACTCGCCGCCATCTATGAATCTTAAGTAGAGAATATGAGCATTAACCCACTAAAGATATCATGCCGCACGCCTGAGGCGGAGTTTAAGGGCCCCCTTCAACTGAAGACTGCACACCTGCTTTCACTCGTCTACTCTGTTTAACTCCGTTAAACTGTTATAATTATTGCATCTTCGAGAGAGGGCTGGAGAGAGACTCTTTATTGAAAAGCAGAAATTTTGTAGCCGGCATGAAAAATTCGCTGGCAGGTTACTCTGCATGGGGAAGGGATTTGAGGATAGAAAGTCGGACGGAGAGAGGCGTGAAAAATAAGTAAAAAAGTAAGAAATAACAATAAAACACTTAATGAAAAGTAGAAAAATAAATGGACATTGAATTTTGGCAGAAGTACATCAGCGGGTAAGGCTGACATGCGAAGTCCTACAAGGGGGAGGACAAAGTTCATTGAATGAAGAATGAAGAACGCGTAATGGTGTAATTTACGGATAACTTAGAGCATGTAGAGTAGGTCAACGTCATCTAAATAAGCAGCCGCGGTGGCTCAGTGGTTATGGCACTCGGCGGCTGACCCGAAAGACGCGGGTTCGAGCCCGGCCGCGGAGGTCCAATTTCTATGGAGGCGAAATTCTAGAGGCCCGTGTGCTGTGCGATGTCAGTGGACGTTGAAGAACCCCAGGTGGTCGAGATTTCCGGAGCCCTTCACCACGGCGTGCCCCATAGCCTGAGTCGCTTTGGGACGGTAAATCCTAACAAACAACCAAACCATCATCTAAATAGGCAAGCAAAAAGTTGATTACTCGTCTCTGCTGGTTGAAGCAGGCTAAGGGGCCTAACACCCGTCCACTATTAGAGGCACTTTGGTGAGTGGCTCCATGCAATATTCACAGTACGCACGGTCGTTGGCATAGGCTGGGAATTTGAACAAATATGTTGTACTGCTTTTATCGAGCAGCAATTGTCACAGTGCATACTGTTTGCATATGCGGCGTTCAGACGGAGACGACGACAACCAGCTTTCAGATGGCGTGGAAGACATGCACTGTGTTCGTCAATTTTGCCTTTGTGGAGTCACTTCTGCCATTTTTATACTTTAATTTGCCCAACATGCCTGCTGTCGTGCACGCACTGGCAAGCTGGTTTCAGCACCATGAATACTGACAGATGGGTACCCGGAACCTGTTCCGGTCAGTGGAAGTCCTGCGGACTTCTGAGATGGAATTGTCTCTGCTTCTCTGTGTGTTCCGCACGAATCAGTACATCTTCGTGGTTTTGTTCGTGGTGGTAGTGAAGCTGACAGGAGGAGTGGCATTAATTTTCCTTCTTCACCGCGAGTTCTCTTTCCCGCTTGTCAAGTATGCCGTCTCGAGTTGTCTTTAATGGCGCTCCGGAAAAGAGCTTAATCTTTCCATTCTCACCTTGTGCAAACTCATGCCATGTCACGCTGGAGTCTCCCAGCTAGTATAGTACCTACTTATGGTCGTGACGAGGGGCCAGCGGAATGGGAGCGTTGAATGCGGCTGCAGGCAGAAGACAAGGCTAGCAGCTCGTCGAAGTGTCTCGGGCTCCCACACTTTGTCGCTGGTCGTCGCCTCCGCGCCTTATATATGGCTTGGGGGCCTATTGCGAGGAAGAGAACAGCTCGTGACGAGCGACAAAAAATGCCTTCCACTGCTGGCTCGATTCCGCGCCGTGTGGCGTTTCGGGAAAGCTGCGCGGAGTGCTTCGTGCCGCACTCTTTGCGTTCCGTTGTTTTCTTTCTTTTGTTTTTAGCGTACCTGAGGGAGAGCAGGCAACAAACAAAGCAAGGCTTCGCTTCATTTCTGGCTAAGGTGAGGCGCCGAAGAAACGGCTGCAACGTTCTCTGAACTTCGTGCCTGTCGCAGTGCTCTTGTCAAGGTCTCCGCTGAGCTGGTTGGAAAAAAATGTGGTAAAATGTGGAGCTTAACACGCCGAACTGACACCTGGGCTATGAGGGACGCCGCAGTCGAGGGTTACCGAATGATGTAGATCACCTGGGATTCTTTAACGTGCGCTCACATCGTAGAGCGCATGGACGCCTTTTGCGTTTTGCCTCCACCGATACGCGGCCGCCGCGGATCGGATCCAACTCACGACCCCTAAGCTGGTTGTCGCCAGCCGTATACTACATGAGGTGTGCGAGTAGCGTGAGCCTCACCCGGAGCCGCCAACTGGGAGAGCTCGGGCACCGAAGGGGCTTTCTGACCACGTGAAGCACGCACTGCGGCTTTAGTCGTGGGCAGTGGTTGACGTTGCGTATTCTGTCGTATCAAGCTACACTGGCTAGTTGGAAAGCACGTGGAGTTGAAAAATTCACTGCCAAGAGGCTTGGTGGAAGCTTCTGCGTGAGTTATACAGGCGAAGGCCTCCGGGAGTGCAATATAGCCCCCTTACTTCTTCCGGTGTTGTGCAGGGGCGATAAAAGCAAATGCGAACAGCGTGGAGCCTGCATGCTCCGCTGTTCTAATTTATTTTAATTTTGCTTGCACCTAAATGATAACAAAAAGGGGATATAGTGGAATATGATGGCATCATGGACGGCTCTGTTCTAGTTCTTTTACCATTCAGGTAAACGCGCGGTGAAAAACAATTCGAAAAGCGCAGCATGCAGGTGCCATACTGTTCGCATTTACTTTCATCGCGATTGTACGTTGCTGGGCTGTTTGCGGCTTGTTGTTTATCGATGCGTCGATTTATTACATTTTCAGACACAGTTGTCTGTGCTATTCTTTTTGTGCTTGCTTTTATTACTGAAGTCTGCACTTTCTGCATCTCCCGCCCGCGTGCAACGAACCATGCAGCATTGTGCCCATAAATGAAGACCCGCCCATAAACCAATACTAGAGTTAAAATGAATGCTGTAATTGGTCAGAACTCTAAACGATACTCGAACCTTTCATCTTCCTGCGCGCAATTTGAACGCCTTGTTGCCATCCTACTTGAGATCCTTCAATTGGTTTTTGCTCCATTGTAGAGAGAACGAGAGAAGAATTTTAATGAGTACAGGAGAGGTACTCCATTCTAGACTCGTGATTATGCTACTGACCATTACGTACGAGTATTCCTGTATGAGAACCGACAACACTTGGCACCCATTGAACGAGCACTGCCCTGAAATTAAAATTCCTCTCCCGCGCACTTTCCGTCTCTTTGTAGCTCTACACCTGTCAGGCAGCCAATTAAAATCTCTCCAACGGTACGCCTTGTCAGTCAACTGAGAAATTGCGCAGCCCGTCCACTCCTGTACCTGTTCGAATCCTTGTGCAGTTCCTGAAGACAACGAAAATCTCACTAAGTTTAATTCTGACGAGCCCGTCTAATCAATCGTTTTTTTTTTTTCACTGGAATCTTCTTCCAGAATGGGAAATTATAGGGGTACTGGTCTTAATAAAATTAAAATAAAATGACATAGAATAAAATACAAACGGTATGAAAAGGCTTGCGCTACTGCGATTAGCGCTGTCTACCATCTTAAGCACTCAGCTTCCGCCGGTGGAAAGGAGACAGGGAAGAAGATAAGAAGGCGAAAAACAGATAGTAGTGAGAGCTTCAAAGGATAGGGGGAAACATATAGTATATGTCCCAGCTATATGTAACCAGGATTTTAAAACGCAAGGAGCGTCCTAGCCCCAGTGACAACTGAGGGTTGTTAAGAGTCGCGTGGCCTAATCTGCAGTATTTCTTCGTACTTAAAAGTTAATTAATCAGGGCAGTTTTTAATTATTGGCTTGAGGAAGAAAATTGCGATACAGAAGTTGTAGATAGCTTTGAAAACGTTTGCCCGAATGTACCGTTTACCAAAAGTTGTTTATTTACCGGCCTTAAATTTTAACTCGCACTATACAAAAAGCAAGGCAAGATAACCGTTGGTCCTTAAGGGTAACGGAGTGGATTCGAAGAGAAAGCAAGCGTAGCAGGGGACGGCAGAAAGTTAGGTGGGCGGATGAGATTAATAAGTTTGCGAGGATACAGTGGCGGCAACTGACAAAGGACAGGGTTAATTGGAGAGACATGGGAGAGGCCTTTGCCCTGCAGTGAGTCAGGCTGATGATGATGATGATGATACAAAAAGCTTCCACGTGACAATGGTGCGACTTCAACGTCCCGAGACGAGTCTGAGGAAACAAAATCCGCTTTTTTTTTCTGGAATGCTTCCCGCGATGAGCCTTTGTGTGCACACTGGGGCAGAGATGTCAGCCAGCAGCTGGTCACGTGATAGTTTTGCTTGAAGACCAATAAATAAACCTACGTAATAGTACCATGGACACATCACTGCTAGCTATTTTTCGAGACTTTACGGTATTGAAACTTTGTTCGAGCCTATAAGTAAAAAGTGAGCTGAACAGGCTTACCTAATTAATTAACAAATATGAACAAAAATACTGCATACTAGGCCAACCTACTCTGAGCAAGCATCAACTTATTTCACTGGCCTAGGAAATTTCGTCTTTTTTAAAAGGCTTCGTTACATTTGCCTGGACACCTTTATATACTAGAGGTTTCAGGGAAGCCGTCCGTCGTGTCCGTCGTGTTCCGCCTTTTTCTTGTCCGTTGTGTTTTGTGGGCTGGTTCCTTCAGAAGTATGCATTACCAACTAGCCCAACAACAAGTGTTGCAGGGAAGCCCGCCATTAATTTTTAAACATGGGACTTTTCAGGTTTTAGCTGCTTAGTAATATCAGAGATGGGGGACGTCAGAAAACAGGCAAATGATGTTTAGCGAAGTGATTAACTAGATTCTAATAATTGACTTTTTAACTATTACTGACAGGCACATGATTGCAATTGGAGATTTGTAGGCGGCCGATAGTAAGAGACATATCAATTTTTACAATTTCGGAAACGCGATTATCCTCGCCACAGTGGCTCAACTAATTTGGGTTATTTCTGGCGCCATTCCAAAATCGCGCGCCTGCGCCAGGTAGCAAAGAGGCGTCACTCAAGCTCATCACTCTGTGGCGCACGTGTCACGTGACTCAGTCGGCCCAGCCCGCACTGCGGTGCTGCCCGCTTCTCGTCACTGACAGCGTGGTGGGGGTGGTGGTGGTGAAAACATTTATTAAATCATAGGGAGAGGTGTTGGGGGTCGTGACCTGAAGGGTCACGCCCTTACAACCACTAGGTGGGATGCCTAGACAGGTACCCCATTGGCGTTTGCCGCAGCCCGGGCGCGCTGCGTTAAGGCCCTTTGGGCCTCGAGGGTGCAGCAACCGGACAGGGTCGCCTCCCAGTCCTCTCGGGTGGGGTTTGGGATAGGGGGTAGGGATGGGTTCTGCTGGCAGGCCCACACCATGTGGTAAGTGTCAGACACCTCCCCACACTGTGAGCACCGCCCGTCGAATTGAGGATCGAAATGTTGCAGAGTTGCCGGGCACAACATCGTGTTGGTGAGCAGGCGCAGGAGTACCCGCTCGTTGACCTTCCCCAGCCCTTTGCACGGGGTGGGAAGAGTTTGGTGCGTGGATTTGTAATACTCGCATATTTCTTTAAAAGTATAAATCGGATTGAAATCAGTGTCCTGGTCGGCGTCGGGTCCCGTGGGAAATGCCCGGAGAGAGAGCGCGCGGGCGGCGGCGTCGGCTGCCTCATTTCCGTGGACGCCTTGGTGACCTGGAGCCCAAACGAGAGATCGGTGCGCGGGATCCGAGTCTCGGCTACAATTTTGGTAAATGCGATAAGCTAGGGGAGTAACCCACCCTTGCGTGACGTTACGACAAGCCCCTCGCGAGTAGGTGATTATGTATTTGGAGGAGGTGTGAGAGGCTGCCAAAGCGATGGCAACCTCTTCTGCGTGAATTGCTGACTGGGCCTTGAAAGTAAGGGCGTCTACTGTTTTACCCTCGTGGACAACCGCGGACAGGGAGGGGACAGCATTGCGGTGCGGATGCATGTTTCGGCGCTCCTCGGATTACACGGGGCGACCGGGAGCGACGCGACAGCGCCAAATGGATGAGTTCTTTCCTTTAATATTTTGACAGTAAGGCGTATATAGGCTTAGCAAGGCGTTCAACTGGGCAAGTTGGTAAAGATTCATGGTGACAACAGCGCAAAAGACGAGGAACCACACAAGTTCGTTGCCTGCAGCACAGGTGTGGTGTATACAATTCCCCTCTCCTGAGGGGCCCGTTACATTGGCCAGACCGGACGGTGCTTAAATAAGCGCCTAAAAGAGAATAAGAACAAGTTAGTAAATCGGTACACCGTTTCATATCTGGTCAAACATTGTCTAGGATGTGAAGAGATGAAAAAGAAAAGTGCATCCTTTGTTTCATTGCGCACGAGTGCTGTGCAAGCACAATGATCAGACTACACGGGAAAGGGTTGAGGCTCTCCACATTGAAAATGACAAGCAAAATTTCGTCAGCAAACCATCAGTTTCCTTAATTGATAAGGAGATGGATTTTCCTCATAACGCTTGACTGTCGTGCGCATTTTCAAAGGTGTTTTTAGGTTTTAGTTTTGGTTTTTGTGTGTTTTGTGGTGCACCTTTCTGCATGTTTCCTTCATAAAAGAAGGTTTTAGCAAATAAAGCCTTTAGTTGCGAGTCAGCGCATGCCCTGTGTCTTTCTTATTCTGGTTCCTCATCTTTTGCGCTATGTTGTCACCATGTATTCAGGCTTAGGTTAGTTAAGTGAAGTGCTGGCTAGAGAGCATAATTTAGGTCGATGTCCTAACGGCCGGGTTTATACGTGCCGGCAGCTAAGATCTTCAGCGCTCATTTGTGAGCTAGTTATTTTATTACTATTTTATTGATTTTAGATAGAAAGTTATTCTTTTTCTAGCTGATCGGCATTTGCGGCAGGCAGAAATGTTTTTTGAGTACGTGTTTGCAGGTGCTTTTTTTTTCTCATATTGCGCATATTCAGAGAATTTGTGGTAGCAATAATGGAGTGGTGGCAAGATGGTCAAGCAAATGAAGGTTAAATGCAATGAATGTGAGGCGTCGGTGAATTTGAAGGAAACGCGGTTCGAATCGACAGAAGATGCCTAAATTGCGGAATTTGTGCGCAAGTATTGTGTATTTAAGTGCACACCTGGACAGGGTTCATCAAGAGAACGCTAAAATGGCGTCTCGTATGGATGCTGTAGAAAGGGGGCTACAGGTAGAGAAGGCAGGCATGCGAAAACTGCCCTACTCTTGAACTTCCCAATGAAAAGTGCCCTACTCTTTGAAGCTAGATCAGAGTGTCTCAGAATGCGCAGTTACAAAAAGAAATTTAACCGGAAGACGACACTTGTGCTGTGTGGGGTAAATCTGTACAGACAATACAACACCTCAAACTGGAATGTGATGGTATGCATCCGGATGTAGATGTAGGCACAGTCACTCTGCCTGAGGCCCTAGGGTTCAGGGTTTAGAGTAACAATGCACCGTCATGTGAAGAGATCTGTGGTGGAAGTTAGCAAAAAGCGATTGAAAGATTGCCGACATAAGGTTGGAAGTGTAGTACTGAAAACGTATTTAAAGAAAATGGTTAACTTTAAGAGGGATTCCTAACAGAGTTAAAAGGGAAAAAATTACTTTTGGTTTAACCTCTGTTAAACCTGGTTAGAGAGCGAAAGCTGCGGCGCGGCTTGGCGTCTGTAACGTTGAGTGTCTTTCGGACAACTTCGCTACTCGCTTAATTGGAACATGTGTAATTTACACGCTCATAATTAAATTATTAATGCACGCCGCAGTACATATCTTGAACATACGTTTCTTTCTTAGACATCTGTGCATTCACTAGACGCCTCTTCATTCATTTCCAAGAGTTGATCAGTCCTGGCTATTCGAGGATTTTCACTTGATCAGTCGGAAACGAATTTCGGCCTTTGCTGATGACGTCGCCCTTTTACGTTCAGCAAAAAAGAGTATGCTTGAAGCTTTGAATTTAGCAGACCAGTTCTGTGAGGTTCCTGGCGCGGCTCTAAATTTGGAAAAATCTGCAGGATCCTGGTTGGGTTACTGGGGTACGAAACTTAATCGTTTTGGTGGCGTTAGCTGGGACTTCGATACTCCACAGTATCTTCGGGTTCCCCTTCACCAGGTCCGGAATGATGGGTCTTATCGGGAGTCACAAATTCTCTCTGTGAGGCGCCAAACGTAGCCGTGGATGGGTCGGCAGCTCTCGATTTTTTACTCCAGCACAAGTCTATAACATCCTCTTGGTTGCAAAACTCGTCTACGCATTGCAAGGGATGCACTGTGAGAGGAAGAAGGTACAAGCGCTGCACAGATTATTCGCGACCTTTGTTTGGCGCTCTCAATGGGAGCCTACGCGCGGAGACAATTCGTATCTTGCTATCGATTCTGGCGGAGTTGGACTGGTTCATTTATTTATTCAGGAGCTTGTTTCACGGTTTTTCTTCTTCAAAGCGGCAAGCCACCCTTTTCTACTAGCGGTGCTTAGAAGGCGACTTAACTGTCGCCTGCCTTGTCTGTTTCCTTCGACTGGTCATAGCCGAGAGGAGGCATGGTGGGGTTTCCAGAAGGAGGTTGCTGATTGCTGAGCGGATACAAAAGATGCGTACACAAGAAAAGAGACGCTATAGACAGAGACAGCGCTGGGCTTTAAGCTGTGCTTAATTGAAAAAGAATAGAAGCACAAAACATCCGACGCATGCGCATCTAACTATACTCCCGTGACAAGTGCATTGATGAGAGCTTTGACGCCTTTATCTAAACCCTTTAGGTAGGCATGTTCCTTGTTGGTTAAACACAGCCACGTGTCATTTACACACTTATCTTTCTGATTGCTAATATTGTCATGACCAGAGGAGCCGTGAAGGTAGACGTCGGGAAGAACCCAAGACCGGGAGCCTTCTTTTAATTATGGAGCCAGCTTCCACGACACAGAACAGAACAGCGCGTCACGAGAGCCCACCGCCGCTTTGTCGTCGTCTTCGACTCAGCGCGGAGGCCGCGCGGCGCGTTAGGCGCGTGGCATTAGTGTCACGACCAGAGGAGCCGTGAAGGTAGACGTCGGGAAGAACCCAAGACCGGGAGCCTTCTTTTAATTATGGAGCCAGCTTCCACGACACAGAACAGAACAGCGCGTCACGAGAGCCCACCGCCGCTTTGTCGTCGTCTTCGACTCAGCGCGGAGGCCGCGCGGCGCGTTAGGCGCGTGGCATTAGTGTCACGACCAGAGGAGCCGTGAAGGTAGA
The DNA here is from genome assembly GCF_055824585.1 of Amblyomma mixtum. NCBI lineage: Eukaryota > Metazoa > Arthropoda > Arachnida > Ixodida > Ixodidae > Amblyomma > Amblyomma mixtum. Next base: position 155,345,501 of record NC_143012.1, read on the forward strand.
CGTCGGGAAGAACCCAAGACCGGGAGCCTTCTTTTAATTATGGAGCCAGCTTCCACGACACAGAACAGAACAGCGCGTCACGAGAGCCCACCGCCGCTTTGTCGTCGTCTTCGACTCAGCGCGGAGGCCGCGCGGCGCGTTAGGCGCGTGGCATTAGTGTCACGACCAGAGGAGCCGTGAAGGTAGACGTCGGGAAGAACCCAAGACCGGGAGCCTTCTTTTAATTATGGAGCCAGCTTCCACGACACAGAACAGAACAGCGCGTCACGAGAGCCCACCGCCGCTTTGTCGTCGTCTTCGACTCAGCGCGGAGGCCGCGCGGCGCGTTAGGCGCGTGGCATTAGTGTCACGACCAGAGGAGCCGTGAAGGTAGACGTCGGGAAGAACCCAAGACCGGGAGCCTTCTTTTAATTATGGAGCCAGCTTCCACGACACAGAACAGAACAGCGCGTCACGAGAGCCCACCGCCGCTTTGTCGTCGTCTTCGACTCAGCGCGGAGGCCGCGCGGCGCGTTAGGCGCGTGGCATTAGTGTCACGACCAGAGGAGCCGTGAAGGTAGACGTCGGGAAGAACCCAAGACCGGGAGCCTTCTTTTAATTATGGAGCCAGCTTCCACGACACAGAACAGAACAGCGCGTCACGAGAGCCCACCGCCGCTTTGTCGTCGTCTTCGACTCAGCGCGGAGGCCGCGCGGCGCGTTAGGCGCGTGGCATTAGTGTCACGACCAGAGGAGCCGTGAAGGTAGACGTCGGGAAGAACCCAAGACCGGGAGCCTTCTTTTAATTATGGAGCCAGCTTCCACGACACAGAACAGAACAGCGCGTCACGAGAGCCCACCGCCGCTTTGTCGTCGTCTTCGACTCAGCGCGGAGGCCGCGCGGCGCGTTAGGCGCGTGGCATTAGTGTCACGACCAGAGGAGCCGTGAAGGTAGACGTCGGGAAGAACCCAAGACCGGGAGCCTTCTTTTAATTATGGAGCCAGCTTCCACGACACAGAACAGAACAGCGCGTCACGAGAGCCCACCGCCGCTTTGTCGTCGTCTTCGACTCAGCGCGGAGGCCGCGCGGCGCGTTGGGCGCGTGGCATTAGTGTCACGACCAGAGGAGCCGTGAAGGTAGACGTCGGGAAGAACCCAAGACCGGGAGCCTTCTTTTAATTATGGAGCCAGCTTCCACGACACAGAACAGAACAGCGCGTCACGAGAGCCCACCGCCGCTTTGTCGTCGTCTTCGACTCAGCGCGGAGGCCGCGCGGCGCGTTAGGCGCGTGGCATTAGTGTCACGACCAGAGGAGCCGTGAAGGTAGACGTCGGGAAGAACCCAAGACCGGGAGCCTTCTTTTAATTATGGAGCCAGCTTCCACGACACAGAACAGAACAGCGCGTCACGAGAGCCCACCGCCGCTTTGTCGTCGTCTTCGACTCAGCGCGGAGGCCGCGCGGCGCGTTAGGCGCGTGGCATTAGTGTCACGACCAGAGGAGCCGTGAAGGTAGACGTCGGGAAGAACCCAAGACCGGGAGCCTTCTTTTAATTATGGAGCCAGCTTCCACGACACAGAACAGAACAGCGCGTCACGAGAGCCCACCGCCGCTTTGTCGTCGTCTTCGACTCAGCGCGGAGGCCGCGCGGCGCGTTAGGCGCGTGGCATTAGTGTCACGACCAGAGGAGCCGTGAAGGTAGACGTCGGGAAGAACCCAAGACCGGGAGCCTTCTTTTAATTATGGAGCCAGCTTCCACGACACAGAACAGAACAGCGCGTCACGAGAGCCCACCGCCGCTTTGTCGTCGTCTTCGACTCAGCGCGGAGGCCGCGCGGCGCGTTAGGCGCGTGGCATTAGTGTCACGACCAGAGGAGCCGTGAAGGTAGACGTCGGGAAGAACCCAAGACCGGGAGCCTTCTTTTAATTATGGAGCCAGCTTCCACGACACAGAACAGAACAGCGCGTCACGAGAGCCCACCGCCGCTTTGTCGTCGTCTTCGACTCAGCGCGGAGGCCGCGCGGCGCGTTAGGCGCGTGGCATTAGTGTCACGACCAGAGGAGCCGTGAAGGTAGACGTCGGGAAGAACCCAAGACCGGGAGCCTTCTTTTAATTATGGAGCCAGCTTCCACGACACAGAACAGAACAGCGCGTCACGAGAGCCCACCGCCGCTTTGTCGTCGTCTTCGACTCAGCGCGGAGGCCGCGCGGCGCGTTAGGCGCGTGGCATTAGTGTCACGACCAGAGGAGCCGTGAAGGTAGACGTCGGGAAGAACCCAAGACCGGGAGCCTTCTTTTAATTATGGAGCCAGCTTCCACGACACAGAACAGAACAGCGCGTCACGAGAGCCCACCGCCGCTTTGTCGTCGTCTTCGACTCAGCGCGGAGGCCGCGCGGCGCGTTAGGCGCGTGGCATTAGTGTCACGACCAGAGGAGCCGTGAAGGTAGACGTCGGGAAGAACCCAAGACCGGGAGCCTTCTTTTAATTATGGAGCCAGCTTCCACGACACAGAACAGAACAGCGCGTCACGAGAGCCCACCGCCGCTTTGTCGTCGTCTTCGACTCAGCGCGGAGGCCGCGCGGCGCGTTAGGCGCGTGGCATTAGTGTCACGACCAGAGGAGCCGTGAAGGTAGACGTCGGGAAGAACCCAAGACCGGGAGCCTTCTTTTAATTATGGAGCCAGCTTCCACGACACAGAACAGAACAGCGCGTCACGAGAGCCCACCGCCGCTTTGTCGTCGTCTTCGACTCAGCGCGGAGGCCGCGCGGCGCGTTAGGCGCGTGGCATTAGTGTCACGACCAGAGGAGCCGTGAAGGTAGACGTCGGGAAGAACCCAAGACCGGGAGCCTTCTTTTAATTATGGAGCCAGCTTCCACGACACAGAACAGAACAGCGCGTCACGAGAGCCCACCGCCGCTTTGTCGTCGTCTTCGACTCAGCGCGGAGGCCGCGCGGCGCGTTAGGCGCGTGGCATTAGTGTCACGACCAGAGGAGCCGTGAAGGTAGACGTCGGGAAGAACCCAAGACCGGGAGCCTTCTTTTAATTATGGAGCCAGCTTCCACGACACAGAACAGAACAGCGCGTCACGAGAGCCCACCGCCGCTTTGTCGTCGTCTTCGACTCAGCGCGGAGGCCGCGCGGCGCGTTAGGCGCGTGGCATTAGTGTCACGACCAGAGGAGCCGTGAAGGTAGACGTCGGGAAGAACCCAAGACCGGGAGCCTTCTTTTAATTATGGAGCCAGCTTCCACGACACAGAACAGAACAGCGCGTCACGAGAGCCCACCGCCGCTTTGTCGTCGTCTTCGACTCAGCGCGGAGGCCGCGCGGCGCGTTAGGCGCGTGGCATTAGTGTCACGACCAGAGGAGCCGTGAAGGTAGACGTCGGGAAGAACCCAAGACCGGGAGCCTTCTTTTAATTATGGAGCCAGCTTCCACGACACAGAACAGAACAGCGCGTCACGAGAGCCCACCGCCGCTTTGTCGTCGTCTTCGACTCAGCGCGGAGGCGCGTGGCATTATTCCCCCCCGCGAATCAAACATCGTCTCGATGTGGAATGGGATATGTACAGCCTGCCAAATCTTTAGCTGGTGTGCGTGACGGCCGGGTTTTCCGTGCTCCTGTGTTTTGGGGCGAAGCAAACTTGCGGAAAGCTCAATATTAAGCACGGGCGTAATGAGCCTGGGCTTAAATTTGATATTTTCGCAAGTTTGCTCCATCATAAGCTACAGGAGCACGGAAAACGCGGCCGTCACGCACGCCAGCTAAAGATTTGGCCGGCTGTACAGTGAGGGGAGGAGGAACAAAAAAAAGACTGGGGGTGAGGCGAACTATACAGTGCGCGCTAGATGACATGCAGGGAGAGTCAAGTTCACACGTGGGGTAAGGGGAAAAGATACGAAACAGCGTGAACACAGCGCTCAGTCACGCGAACAGTACGGCTTTAAGCGCACTACATGCACGATTTCAGGCCGTTGACGCTGAGGGCCGACGACTACAGTTCCATGGGGGACAACTTCGTAGTTGACGCTGTTCAGGCGGCGCAGGACTCTGTACGGGCCAAAATACCTATTTAAAAGCTTTTCGCACAATCCCTTGCGGCGCACTGGTGTCCACACCCACACGTGGTCGCCCGGCTCGTAGTGCACGTCCCTGTGCCGAAGGTTATAGTGTCGGGCATCGGCGGATTGCTGGTCCTTGATGTGCAAGCGGGCCAGCTGACGGGCCTGCTCTGCTTGCTCCACGAAGTGGCCAGCTTCAGGGGGAGGCTCTGCGTCGCCGTACGGCAGCATGGCGTCTAGCATCATGCGGACCTCTCTGCCATACACGAGACGGAACGGGGTGAACTGGGTGGTTTCCTGCGTCGCGGTGTTGTATGCGAAGGTGACGTACGGCAAGACCTCATCCCAGGTTTTGTGTTCAACGTCGACGTACATCGAGATCATATCCGCCAATGTTTTGTTGAGCCGTCCCGTTAGACCATTGGTTTGGGGATGATACGCTGTTGTTGGTCGATGAGCAGTATGGCTAAGCGCTAAGATGTCACGTAGGAGTCGGGCTGTAAACGCCTTGCCTCGGTCAGTAATGATGGCCGATGGGGCGCCGTGTCTAAGCACGATGTCGTGCATAAAGAAGTGGGCAACTTCGGCGGCAGTACCTCGCGCAAGGGCCTTCGTTTCAGCGTAGCGGGTCAAGTAGTCTGTGGCGACTACGATCCACTTGTGGCCGGAAGACGAGAGAGGAAATGGCCCCAGAAGGTCCATGCCGACTTTGTCGAATGGTATTTGTGGCGGCTCGATGCACTGAAGCAGTCCAGGAGGCTTGAGCGCGGGTTTTTTTCGCCGCTGGCATTGCCGGCATGTCCGGACATAATGCTTGACACTTGAAGTTAGGTTGGGCCAGTAATAGTTCTGCCGGATTCGGGATAAGGTGCGGGTAACTCCAAGGTGGCCGGAAGTCGGTTCATCATGGCAGGCAAGAAGGACTTCATCCCGCAGATCAGACGGTATGACGAGCAGGTAAGTTGTCGGACTTGAAGTAGAGTTCTTTTCATAAAGCACCCCTCTCCGCAGGCAGAACGACGATAGTCCACGAGCTAGGTTTCGTGGTATTTCAGGGCACCCACCGTCGAGATGTTCGATGAGCAGACGGAGCTCGGCGTCGGCACGCTGTCTGGAAACGAGCTCAGATGTGCTGACCGCTCCCAGGAAGCTATCATCGTCGGTGGTGTCTTGCGGAGGAGGTTCGACGGGAGCGCGTGACAAGGTATCAGCGTCGGTGTGTTTCCGGCCTGACTTGTAGGTGACGGTGAAATCGAATTCCTGCAGGCGTAATGCCCAACGTGCTAGGCGGCCGCAAGGGTCCTTTAAATTTTTCAGCCAGCACAGCGAGTGGTGGTCGGTGACGATACGAAACGGTCTGTCATAGAGGTATGGGCGGAACTTGGCGGCGGCCCAGACTACCGCTAAACATTCTTTTTCCGTGGTAGAGTAGTTCAACTCAGCACGCGACAGTGCGCGGCTGGAGTAGGCAATTACTTTGTCGACACCGTTTTGCCGCTGAACTAGAACGGCGCCAAGACCGACGTTGCTCGCATCCGTGTGCACCTCCGTGTCGGCATCTTCGTCGAAATGTGCCAGGATGGGCGGTGATTGGAGTAGGCGTCGTAACTCGTTGAAGGCAGTCTGTTGTTCGTTGCCCCAGGAAAATGACGTGTCATCACGGGTTAGGAGCGTCAGAGGGCTAACGAGCTGGGCGAAGTTTCTAATGAAGCGGCGATAATAGGAGCACAGGCCCAGAAAACGTCGGACTGCTTTTTTGTGGGAGGGGACCGGAAAGGCAGCAACGGCAGCAAGCTTCTCTGGGTCAGCGCGGATTCCGTCAGCACTAATGACGTGCCCGAGGAACTTCAATTCGGTGAACCCAAAGTGGCATTTTTCTGGTTTGAGGGAGAGGTTGGCGGATCGGACGGCTTTGAGGACAGTCCTGAGGCGGTGCAGATGTTCCGTGAACGTTGCGGAAAAAATGATGACATCGTCAAGATAAACAAGACAGGTCTGCCACTTCAAACCGGTGAGAACGGTGTCCATCATTCTTTGGAACGTGGCAGGAGCACAGCAGAGCCCGAATGGGAGGACGCGAAATTCACACAGCCGGTCCGGTGTAATGAAGGCGGTTTTCTCACGGTCCCTCTCATCAACTTCTATCTGCCAATAACCACTTCTGAGGTCGACCGAAGAGAAGTACTTGGCTTGACGAAGTCGGTCGAGGGTGCCGTCGATACGCGGGAGCGGGTACACGTCTTTCTTGGTCACACTGTTCAGCTTCCTGTAGTCGACGCAGAACCGTAGTGTCCCGTCTTTCTTTTTCACGAGGACGACAGGAGACGACCACGGACTGCTTGACGGTTGGATGACGCCGTCTGTGAGCATCTCTTCGACCTGTGTTTGAATAGCATCTCGCTCACGAGGGGACACGATAGGGCTGCTGATGGATGGGTCGGGCTCCTTCATGCGTGATAATGCGGTGTTTAACTATCGACGTTTGGCGCACTTTGGACGACGACGTGAAACACGCACCAAACTCCCGCAAGAGGTCCTGGAGTTGCCTCTTTTCAGTGGGTGGAAGGCCAGGATTTATGTCTACGCTGGTGACCGCTTCGGCGTCAGCTCCAGGTGCGTCCTCCGCACAAGCAAAGCATTCGGCCACTTCCTGAACATGGTCGACGTAAGCGATGGCTGTGCCACGGAACAGATGTCGATGTTCATTGCAGAAGTTGGTGACAAGGACCTCTGTACAACCGTCATGAAAGGATCCAAGGCCCCGTGCCACCGCAACCCCCTTAGTGAGTACGAGGGAGACATTAGGCTCGACAACCCGGAGTCCCCTATGTGGCTCGTCGCAGGTAACTATCGTGAGAATGCTGGCACGTGGTGGCACCGTAACGTTATCGTCGGCGACTCGCAGGGCGGACCGAGAACCCTGGTGCGCAGGTTCTTCTGTGGCCATTGCGGTAGAAAACGTCACCAAGCGGTTCGGGAGGTCTATGATCGCACCGTGCTCGCGAAGAAAGTCGATGCCAAGGATGACATCGCGAGAACATTCGCGGAGAACGAGAAAAGTGGCAACGAATGTGCAGCCTCGAACCGTAACCCGGGCCGCACACATGCCGAGTGGTGTGACAAGATGTCCGCCTGCCGTGCGTATGTCGGGACCGTCCCAGGGTGTCGTCACTTTTTTCAGGGCCGTCGCAAGCCGTCCGCTAAGGATAGAGTAATCTGCGCCCGTATCAACCAACGCGCTGACCTCCTTTGTGTCGACGAGAACAGGGATATCCAAGGAGACCCTGCCTTCAGCACGGCCCGTCGATGGCTGTTGTGGAGGATTCAGTCGGTGCGGCGGCGGAACCTGGTCGGCGACTGGGGTTGCGCTGTCGGAGCGATTCAAGCGGCGCGTTGGGGGAAACTCTTCGGCGATGCGGCGTTCGGCGTCGGGGCGATTGGGTCGGTGCGGCGGCGGAAGCGGGTCGGCGATTGGGGTTGCGGCATCGCGGCGATACGAAAGGCGCGTCGGGGAAAACTGTGCAGCGATGCGGCGTGCGACGTCGGGGCGATTCAGTTGCTGCGGCGGTGGAAGCTTTGCGTCGGGACGGCGTTCGGCGGCCTCGCCTCCAAAGGCCGCCGGAGCTAGTTTTCCCGACGAGGGCTCGAGGAACCACGTTGTCCTGAGGCGAAACGGGACCCAGAGGGCGAAGACCGGCGTGGAGAGGGCGATCGCGACTGGCGGCGCGGATGAGATGGTGAACTACGCTGGCGGGTGACATACTTGGCGATGTCTTGAGGGCGCTCTCCAGGGCGTGGACGGGGGCTGTCGACAGAAAAACCGCGTAGTCCCATTTCGCGATAGGGGCACCGCCGGTAGAGATGGCCGGCCTCACCACAGTGGTAGCAGAGCGGGCGTTGATCCGGAGTGCGCCAGAGGTCAGTCTTCCGCGGTGCCTGGCGCCTATCCGCCCAGTAAGGAGTAGGCTGGGCAGAGTGCACCGCGACCAATGGTGCGGTGTAAGGCGAAGGCCGATGAGGTGAGGCCGCGCGGCGCACGACGTCCGCGTACGTGACTGGCTGGACAGGAGTCAGGTACGGCGCGGGATCGTATGGGGTCGGTTGCGGCGCCGGCACAGCTGCACCGTCTTGTGCCCTGAGTGCCTGACGGACTTCCTCGCGGATGACGCTGGTGACGGAATCGACGCGAGGGGCAAAGGTGGCTTGAAGGTGCTGCAGCGATATGAAAGGCTTCTAAGATTTGCTGCTCATATCTAGTTCTTCCGCTCTCCAAAATGGTGACAAGCTCGAACAACGACACAGTTTTTTTTGCACTCTTTGCAGCTGCTGCAATGAATAGCCAAATACCTTGCTTGGTCTCCTTCTCCTGCCAATTTGCCAAGTTACGCTTAAAATCCTTGGACCCAGATCTGAAGCTCCGGCTTCCATCCGGCCTACCACGACGTGAAGAAACTTCACTGTGTCGCCTGTGGCTTGGTGTAGCTTTCACCAACCATTACTCTTTCCTAATCGGAATGGCTGATAGCCCTGCATGTGCCATCTGCGGGTATGATGAAACTATAACCCACATGATTTGTGTCTGCCCTGCCTACAGCGCCGAAAGGCAGTCTCTCAGCCATGCGCTGGAGCGTCTGGATCCACGCCCACTGACGGAAATGAATATTCTCGGCCACTGGCCGCGGCGATCGTCGGCGGTGAAGGCTTCCAAGGCACTGCTCCGCATCTTGCGAGCTTCTGGCCTGAATGATAGGCTATGACTTGACGAACGTTGACTTTCCATGTGACTTCAAATTTCTGTTACTCTCCTTTCTCTCTCACTTTTTTTATCCCCTCATCCCCTTCCCCCCGTGTAGGGTAGCAAACCGATTATCATTCCGGTTAACCTCCCTCCCTTTCCTCTTATTCCTCCTCCTCTCCTAGGAGGTTTTTATGCTCCTGTAAGCGTTCATTAACCCACCTGCTTGTTTGGTCCATATACACTTTTCCACAAGACGACGGAATGCGGTAAACAGCACCAGTCTTGCAAACGAGGAAGGGTTTCACATGCTTGATGTTACATGCCCCTTTTTCCTTCCTTCCCTCGTTTCCAATTCTTGCCCATAAGCCAGACAGTGTTCAATGTTAATGGCTTCGTCATCTGGCAGTTCAGAGGTGCAATTTATTTATTTTTTAAAAATACTGCCAATCCCAATCGGGATCACCGCTTGAAGGGAAATACAGGATGGAAATACAGGATGCGCACACACACGCACACACACACACACACACACACACACACACACACACACACACACACACACACACACACACACACACACACACACACACACACACACACACACACATACAGCTTATATATTGAATAAGCAACACTATAGGGAGCCAAGTAGAAGGCCGTTTACGTATCACAGTGACTGTGCAAAATGCTTGGGAAAGGCTGCAAGTGCAATTATTTCTTTTTCTCTGTCAGCAATAAAAAACACTGCAGTGTACTATTTCGAATAACTGCCTAAAATTTTAAGTATATAATATTAACTATTTAAAAAAATGTGATTATCCCGATTATAACTACAGAGGGTGTTTAGGAGCATGTACTGCAGCCTTGCCCGATCGGGAGTTCGCAGTAAGAATCGCGTCGTCGTTCTGAGATCGTCGGGACAGCGTAACTTTCAGAGCAGGCAGCATTGTGTTATTTTGGGGCAGAAATCACAGGCCGTTGTGAGAACGTATCGCCGAACGAGGAGGAGTACTCGATTGCGATGTGACTTGTTTTTCAGTCTCTTGGGTAGAAATGGTCCGAACACGTATCGTTTCTGACGACATTGCTTCAGAAGATCAGACTCGCCTTCGACGTTGCAAAATAAACGTTGACGCAACGAATATTGTCTTGAACACGCCGCAATTAAAATGAGTAATTTCTATCGCAAGATATCTGCGTGTTTAGCTACAAACACATGCCTGTACTGCCGCCAGTGATTAGACGGGAGTAACTGCCGGGAGCGCCAATCGGAACGCTGGAACCATCCGTCTCGTTCGCAAGCAGCAAAATGATCGTACAGCGTCTTCCCGCCCCATGCCCGGGCGTAAGCTGAAAACGAGCGGTCCGCTTGTTGTCTGAATCCGCCCAAAAACGATCGTAAGACGGCATTTAAGGGGGGCCAAAATAGCCTACCACCGCCTGTCGAGAAGCATGAGTTGCGGGCAGGCGCAGAGAAAGTCCCACCCACATTTTTAATTTCCAACGCTTCTGAAAGCTTTCGTGTCACTTGTGCAGCAGCGCTGTGCAGTCTCTGAGTGCAGGCCAAGGCGGCCATTAATCATTTTTTGTTGCTGTATCACTGCTGTTTTAAGCTATACTCTTAATACCTGCCCACTGCCAACACCTGCTATGCTGCAGGCTACCGAAACATCATAGACCTCAACAAATTAAAAAAAAACTAATGGTGCCGCTTGCCAGACAGATTGGATGATGGTACCTCCCCCCCCCCCCCCCCCCCCAGTCTACACATTCTGAGAGAACCCCTTTGAGGAGCGTAATATAGTCAAATAGTTATTTAAATATAACATATTAACCCCCCTTTTTTTCAAATAAAGCGAGGTGGAGTGAACGTTCTGAATTACTCGCTTGTTTTGTACATCTGTTTGCTTCCGAAAGACTGCCCTTGTTGGTTGACTATGATTTCTTAGCACTTTTTCCACTGCAAGAAAAGTAACAGTACGGACACATCCATCTTCTGGAGGAATCTCGTGATTTGAGTCGCCTCCTGTGAGTCAAACATTAAAAGTAAGAAGAACGGTAAATGCAGTTTAATGACCAGAAACTTCATGGGGGCTATGCGTCATGGTGGAGGTGAAGGCTTCTGATTAGTTTGGACACACTGGTTCAGCATGTCAGCCGTGTGGTACGACGCAGTGGAGGTCTCCATGTCAGTGCCACCACTTCGCGCACTTTAGCGTGCGCTCTTACCCCCCTTGACACCCTTAGAGCGCGTGGTGGTATCGGTCTCGGACACCAAGGAGATGCCCTCGACTCAGCGTGGCAAGCTCAGCGGAGACCAGCTACCAAGTGACAAGAGGTTTTTGGTCGTTTGGTGCCCAGCTTTCGCCGGTCGCAAACCAGAGAATAGGTCGGAGCCAAAGGTTCAGAAACAAAACAAACTTTATACAGCAAAGAGATGATACAGAGGATTTCACAAAAACCAGTACAAACACATACAAAGTGATTAGCAAAACAATGCAACTCGTGCAAAGTAACACTCGAGAGAGACTACAAGACGAAATGGATAGTGCACCTAAAGTGCACTGACACAGGAGAGAGGCAAACAAACAAAAAATAATTTGTTCCCCCGCCACTTTGACAGTCCGACGACCAGAGGTTCAAGACGGTGCCGTCCTGCAGACTGGCGCGCGCTGCCTCGTCGGACAGTGGCTGTGCGAGTAGCGCTGTAGCGGGAGTCGAGCGGGCACGTTTCTATGAAGCTTAAACGGCGGCTCGGGCTAACCGACAGCGCTCAACGCCTTTCATATATTGGCGAGCTCCACGTCTGTTCGTTTTTCGCGCCAAGGCAGGCGCGAACGTACACAGAGTATCAGCTGTACAATTTCCTTCTCACTCTTGCATCGGGCGCGCATCCCCATTGCTCAGGCTCGGAGATTGGCTTCGAGATGCTTCCAGATCTTTATTGCGTTGTGCCGCCGCCGTTGGCGCACGAGTGAAGGTGAGAGGGCATCACTTGCACGCTCAAGGCTATGCCCTGTCTGTCAGCATTGCGTTTAAATATTCTGGAGAAATCGATGACGTGCGCTGACACAATTCCTCTGGCACCGCGCCGGCGAGCGAGGTGGAGGGGGCAGCAACACACACAAGGTTAGGCGCTCTCCGGAGTTTCTCCCCTGTTCGGGGGTGGGTAAATCCTCCGCTCAAGTCTGAAAAGCAATTGGTGAAGGCGCAGGAATGCGTCTGGCGACGATTGCAGACTAGATGTTCCTTCAACCCATACGTGTTGAGCAAAATCTACCCGGACATTCAGCCGGAGTGCAAATGGTGTCAGGAATTGGCAACCTATGACCACATATTATGGAGCTGCAGCATAGCACCGCCAACGGAGCACATTATGCGTGATCCTTCTCTCGAGCAGTGGGAGGCCGTGTTGGCCAGCTCAGACCCGGTCGTCCAGACCAGGGCCGTGGAGTGGGCCACCCAGGTCGCCGTCAGCCATGGGTTGATGGCCATCTAACACGGAATCGTCCACACATGCTCTCTGACGAAAATAAAGTTTTTCCATCCATTCTCCCCTGTTCCAGCGGCGCGCGCTGGCGAGATCGCTTCAGCGCGGCGCTGGTTTTTTCGAATATGCGCCGAATTTTGTGACACTACCCCTTCCTTGAAGAATATTGTGCAACAAAATACACAAAACACAAACTTCGCGCGCACATGCATGCGCTCACAAACTCAAAGGCGAATTCCAAAGTGCATATATCACTACAATGATGTTTTCATATACATAACGCAAGGCAACTGCCAAAGTACACTTCAGAACCCACCGCAAGTCGACAATAAATTAACTCAACATAACAAACATGGAGCACACAAGTAGAAGGCATATACTTTCGCCTATACTTCCACGTTCGGCCTACAGAGTGGGCTTGGAAGAGGACTGTTTCCCTCAAGCTTTCAGTCGCACTTTTCATTCTCTTACGCACGCGACTCTGGCCTTCCCTTCGGTCGCGAGCTCTGCTCTTTTTCCGCCTTCTACTGAGGCTTCTTTTCCGTGTTGGCCCAGCTTCTTACTCCAATTCCTCTTTGTGTTTCTGCGCACTGCGTAATTATAGCTGTGAGATTGGCGTTCATTGTTTGAACATTGATAAGATCTTCCTCAGTTAGAGCCGCTGTTCGGCAGCAATATCCTGTATTCCTCTACTTTCCTTCTTGCTGCTAACTCATTACTAGACTTCCGTTTCACCAACAAATGTAAGGGTTCGCAAAACGGCTGGCTGAGCCCTAATAGGAAGCTCATAAGTGGACGCAAAGCATTGCTATCACATTTTCATACATTATCAGTGATTATGTGTTCCACTAAATTTTTTTAATGTCGTGCTCAATGGTATTCCCATGAAGGTTCAGCTTTACGATGATGATACAAATACTTTGGTCTTATTTTCACACCCAGTATGTCGTGGTCCAAACATATAGATTTCATAACCTCAAAGGCACTTAAAAAGTTAGGATACCTCCGTCGCACAATAAAAGCTTCTCCTAGAGATACGAAAGTACTAATGTTTAAATCACTAATCCGTCCACTACTTGAATACGCCACCCCTCTATGGAACCCGCACAAACAACGCGAAATTAACCAAATCGAGGCAGTGCAGAAGAAAGTCGTTCGCTTCATATGCCACAGGTTTGGTTGAGATTTTTCGCCTTCCACAGCACTTTCATCACTGGGCCTGCAACCACTCTCATCTCGACCAAGGACTGAGTCTTTAAAAGTTTTGTATTAAATTATTAACTCTTCCTGCCGGACCTCTGCAAATGATTACCTAATCCCTGCTATACCATCTAAAACTAGAAGTCACCACAGCCTAAACATCACGCCTTATTTTGCCCGCACGGACACTTTTAAATACAGTTTTTTTCCGCGTGCAATCGAATATTGGGATTGTTTACCCGGTTCTACTCGCTCTCTTCCTTTAGAGCTGTTTTTAGCGGCTATTGAATAGTTTTTCCGTTTTTCTTGTTTTCACTCATGCTGTTTGAGATGTTTCGGACGTTTGTCATTGCTGTGCTCCATGTTTTCCTACATTGTTGTTCACACCCACCCCTGCAATAGCCCTGCAATAGCCCGGCTGCAGTATGTATAAATAAATAAATAAATAAATAAATAAATAAATAAATAAATAAATAAATAAATAAATAAATAAATAAATAAATAAATAAATAAATAAATAAATAAATAAATGATTGTGTAATATACCAGATGATGCATTTAAAGAAATTGTTCGCTGAAGCAAACCTTTTAAAAAAGTCGAATGGTCTCCAAAAACCTGTTTTTATGTGAATTGACCGCAGGAAGCAGAAATTGAGTCTTCCATACTTATTTCGAACACAATGAGTTTCGGCAAGCCATTTGTACAGAACGCGCCTCGTGCAAGCCCAAAAGCAGAAGAAGACGAAGAAGTGCGGCGCTGCTACTGAAGGCCTCCCATGAAGAGGCGACCAGCAACAAGCAGTTCTGCCGGGTTCAACAGCGGTGCAAGCAATGTCGCTCGCGATCTACCTCATCGGCTTCACAGGTTTTGTCCTGGGCGTCGTGACTATGCTCGCCCTGGAGCTTTACGCTTTCTACAAGGTGGTCAAGCTCCCTCCCAGGCCACGCACGAAGCCGTTTGCAAAGTTTCTCCCTATCCATCTGCCTCAGGTAAGCCTGAATGGGGAACACGAGAAGTACATGCTTCGGTTCATTTTCGGTAGGCAATAAAGAGCTGGTCTAGTACAGAGAGCACAAAAGAGTGTCAGTGGAATGCTTCTAGATTGCATGTAGCCAATGCATGCCGTCGTGATCGAGATTGTGCACGCCTACAAATTTTAGTGAAAGCTGTGACAGATTGTTCCTGTTTTACAAAATGATCGCTATTTTCCTGATAATGAAACCATTTCACATTTATCGACTGATTGCTGCGGTCCTGATAGTAAAGCTTAAACGTTCTTTCGTCCTCAGTGGCGAGCATCCAAGGATGCCTATTAAAGTCAACAAAAGCGGCCCGAGGTACTCGCTCCGCAAAAGGAAAGGAACTCTAACATTGGCCTTACACTGACGAGGCACAAAAACTCGGAAACTTGCAGCTTACAGAGTAGGTAACTGTGATGGGCCAAACTTGTCAAGCACGTCTTAGTCGTCTCTGGGTTTTTTTTCGATGGCGCAGAAACTGCTACGACTGGTGCAGCCTGGGAACTGGAGCAAGCAGCGAGGTTTCCTCATCGTCGCCAATCTTCTGGCGCAGTTCCTCTTTCGGGAGTGGAAGGACAGCATCTTCCTGCGCAGGTAACAAAAGGAGTGGCGACGAGCCAAAGAAAATTGGAGCGGACGCTTAAGCTCCGCTTATGGGTATGACGAAACTGCGTAGTGGGTTAGTTCCCATATATGCAGAACGTAATTCTCTACTTTACATTCATAGATCCCTGGGAGTCCTCATACCACTCCTGGAGCAGTGGTGCAGCGATTAAGCGATGCACCGTTGCCATGTGATGGCAGGTGCCCCCAGCGGTGGGCCTTATAGGGACCCAGGTTGCTCTCTCCGAGCGACTAATCATTAATTTAACCGCCACCTGCAAGGGTGGGCAGTTTGCTTACTATCCGGTAAGCAGGCTGTGATGACGACGCCGCCAGTTCACGCGAACTAGGTATCCCCCTGTTAGGTTGCCCTCCGGGGGCCACCTGCCACAGCCATGCTCGTGACTTTTCGCTCATCACGCCGACGCCGTATTTTCTTGAGAACGGGGCCTTTACTGCTTTCGCGTTAAAAATCAGCATCGGAGTATCGGCGAGCATCGGGCCTCTCGGGAGATGAACTGTTCGGGAACAGACGGAGTAGCTCACTGACACCAAGAAAAGTAATGGGAGGACGACCATGAAAAAAAAAAAAAACGGGCAGTAACAAGTGGTTTGTGGCAATGCTGATTTGTAGTGAAAAGTGACGAAAGGAAGGACTGCGTCCCAATTTCGAAGGTCAGGCTGAACGTACAGTCATCATGGACAAAAGTTTGCGGGATGCAAATTCGCGGGAAAAATTTATTGCTGTGAGGTCCCGCGCAGTACATCACTCAAATGCATAGGAACATAAAGAGACAATGCGCTCCATCTGCTGCGAAAATACAATCTGCCCGTCTAGTGAGGCAATGCAGAAATATTTTTTTTTCGCAAATCCGCATCCCACAAACTTTTGTCCATGACTTTACATGGAAATCATATCTGAAAGGGTGCGATGAAACCGCTCAATTAGGTTGTTTGCGTATGTGTGTGTGGGGGGGGGTGGAGGGGCAGATGGAGGTCATCTTGTTAATTGCAGAGGTAGCGTGAAGAACTTCGGCAAGAAGTGTCGACAGGATAGTCCGGGCGCGGTCACAGAAGAACCTGAGGGGCGCCATGGCGCAGAGCGATTTATTTCGAAAAGAAGGCGGCAGCTAAGGGCGCCGAGCCAACAGGCAAGGCTACGGTCTCTGCGTAGCATGTGAGATTGCTGATGGCAGTGACTGCCCAACGATTACCGAGCGTAGAGAAAGGAAGCGGGGTATACAAGTGATGCCGATGACGCCGAACGGGGTGGCTGGGCATGGTAGAGATTGCAGGTGACCGGCGGTATAGATGAAGTCGGCCTTTAGACGCTGACAGAGCGGGAAAGATGCGACGTATTCAGCTATGCTCGAAGAAAGGCCAGGCCCGGAGAAACGATTTTTCACGCAATTTTGTAGCGAAATATCTGATAAACTGACAAAAAAAAAAGCACAGGCCAAGGAAACTGCGCAGTTCTCTATGGCGTTGGTAACGAGCTCAGTACAGCAGTTCAGGGTCGGCTCGAATGCCGCCTCGTCTGACGAGGTGACCCAGGATCTTGATTTCCTTCCTGGCGAAATGAATTTTTTGAAGGCCACCGGAAGCAAGGCACGTGAGCACTTCATTGAGGCGGCGTAAGGGATCACGAAAAGTCGAAGAGAGAATAGCAGTGTCTTCTAGGTAGCAACAGCAGCTTTCCATTTCAGGCCATGGAGGACTGCATCAATCAAGCGTTCACAAGTAGCGTAAACATTAGAGTCCAAAAGACATAAAGTGCGTCGGGAGTAAGGATATTGCCAGAGGGCAATATCCACGAGCCAGAGGGCAATATCTGACAGAATAAGCGAAAACTTCTTAACAAACCCCACACAGTCGGAATGTACCTGAAGCCATCCTTTACTGCGATCCCTCGCGGCCCATGGGCAGCTTGTCAACGTTAAACTCCACATTCCGTACCCCAGCATACCAGCCATGCCATTCCGTACCATACCATACGGCAGCATACCGTACCCTACCATACCAATGCGGACCATACCGTACCGTAGCCTACTATACCGTACTATACCATACCATGCTCTATCATACCATATCATACCTTACCGTGCCATAGCGTACCGTACCATGCAATACCGGACCATACCACTCTGTATCATACCACACCGTACCACATACCGTTCGTGATCTTGTAGCCCTCACGTGTGGTTTTCACTTTGAAAATGAAAAGCCGTTAGCAGCGCCCTATCGTCCTTATCGTCTCTTGCGGCGCTCTGGAGCCTGGAGGCCATCTCAACCAATGGCGATCGAGTGTGCGCAGACCGTAAAGAAGGTGGTCCTGCGCGCCTCGTAGTCTGCCCCCGGCGTCTGCAAATAGATGTAGCAACGTTGTGCTGGACGAGCCGGTATTCAAACAGAATTACCAGGACAGTGGAGCTTTATCCTCAAGACCATCTACGCACACTGATGAACACGCAGACAGGCGCGGTGGTTGTACCGTAGACGTCAGCCTCACTGCGAGCCATTAAAACTAGGGTGGAACTCCAGCTCAGTGTTCGTTTATATTCGCACGCCGAACTTTAATTCAAGTAGTCCGCTAAAATCTTCGACGTATCGTCCATCTTATACTTTTCAGCTGATATAAGAGTAAAAACTGACGATCGTCCGCAACTGCTAGCTATCTAGAGAAAACAAAATAGAAACGGGGCTGCTAGTTCCCAATTTTTAGTACAAACAAAGCGCCGAAATTTACTAGGTTTATGTGTGTAAGCACACAGACTTACTAACGTGCATCCTTTTTTTTTCTCCATTTGCTGCCAGGTTGCTCCTTAGCGCCATCAGCAAGGGACTTCAGGAAGCGCAGCGCGGTGCTGCCGGAAAAATTTTCGAAAGGATCCAAGTGAGTTTCCTGCCTTGCATGCTTCCTTTGCTATTCGCTATGCCCGAGTTTCTGTAGCTATGCAGCGACAGCTGTCGGGGCGCGTCCCATCATATTCCACAAATGTGCTCGTACCCTAGCTCAGAAAACAATCATACGGATCTGGAAGCCTACCGCTTACGCTGGCAGCTTCTGCATCGTGGACACAGACGGTGGCCCCAAAGAAAGTAATCCTGCTTTCTCGAGCTCCATCGCAGCTAGTGGTGGAAAACGAAGGGAGGCAAGATTATATCTGGCTCGGGTCTAGCGAAGCCAATACTCAAAGGCGCAGGCAATGGCCAAGCAAAGGCCTCTTCAAGTGCAATATATCTTATTAACTGTCAGCTTGCTCACATTCAAACAAGATGCTGTTCATGATTCCACCAGGTTTTTTAGGGCAGCCTGCTGCTAATCTTTAAAAAAAGGCTTTTTGAGATAAAAAGATAGTGAAACCCGCGTTGGTAGATATCGTAAGACATGTTAATCATGTCAACTAGGCAGCTGGTTCACTAAATTCTCATAGTTAACTATTGCAAATGTACGCCTAGCTGCATCCAGAGATTGTAACTGTAATTAGTAATAACCCTACTAGTTTTTGAATTCCGAAAACGCAATTACGCTTCACATTGTGGCCCAACCAGACTGGAGCATTTTTCCGGCTACTCGAAAATCACTCTCCTCCGAGGAGCGCGCTGAGCGACGTAGTGGGTTTTATTAATTTAGAATTATTATGTTAAAGTATCGGTCTCAAAAGAGTGCCTAAAGCAGAGCTATATCGACGGGCCTAGGAAGGGAGTAGTCATCATAGGCGTTCATTACGCACTGAACACCACCTACATGCGGTATATTTTCATACAGTGAAGCTACATCTGTGATAACAAGTAGCGAATACGCCTCCCTCCATTTATTTGGTCTTTGCAGCTTCGCGAGTTTGACCTCGGCAGCGACTTCCTCACCTTCACTAAGATATCCGTCGATGATGTCATCCTCCATGAAACCTGGAAGACACTCGAGGTGAGGGACTGCGGCGCCTCATGGCCTAGCCTGGGGCCCGTTCTCCAAAACTGATCTCTTCCCTATTCGTTCTTCCCATCATTCCTTTTGACACCGAGGCCCGGGAGGGACCTGGCACCCAATCTGCGCCTCACATGAATACCTTCAAATCGCAGGCAGATTCCTAAAAGCTGTTCTCGCTTAAGAACGGCCGTTCACTCGTTTTCGCCTGTAATCTCGGCGGTCACAAGAGCCCAGCGTACAACAGCTACACCGACGGACACTTACGGACTCGTTTAACGCGCGAAGATGTTTTACATTCCGGTGGTTTATTTTGTGGTGCCGCCTGCAGACAACTTGTATAGCACACAGCCAGTGAGACAGGGCATGATCATTAGCCCTTACGTCACACCTGGTCTCATACAGGGGCGAAAAAGCATAGGGCTAAGGATAGTGGAAGGCTTAGCATTCGCATGATCGGTGTGCACGGGTTTCGTTCACATTTCGCATTTTCCAACTTCTCACGCTCACTCCAACATATTTAAATCTCCTCCTGATCTTCACGTCCTGCTTTAACCATATTTCAGGCATCGTAGACGCACGTGGTGGTAAATTTTCGAACAATGCACACTAAGGAAACTCGGTAACCTCCCTTGAGCTGGCAAGGCTAAGTGCGCGGAAAGTAGTACTAGTAACGCAATGCTCGAACCGAGCAAGAAGCTGGCGCGAAAAAACGAGAGTGAAAGCCAATAAGCTGTTATTGACCAGATTATGTTCCGTAAGCTCAGGCCATAATATATTCGTCGAAAAAGAGTAAACCCTAAGATGGGCGACTTCATTGCCAAGGTTGGCAAGAAGTACACACGTGACCAGGCAGTGGGTGACTGTGGCATAGGTTCCAGAAATAACATATTATGGGAGTTTAAGGAACGAAATAATGAGATCAAGCCCGGCTTTCACAAACTGTGGAACGGAAAGTTGACAAGGAAGAGTTCGAATGGCGAGATTGAACATGAAATAGGCAACTTATTGTCGACGTATCCTGGCAATGTGCAGGGCGTGGAGGTACTCAGTAAGTTTCGATGCAGTGACCAGAACATGGTAAGGTCTTGAATTAGCCTGGAGTTCAAGAGAAAACACAGGAGACTAGTACGGCAGAAGCCCACCAAAGAGCTATCGCAAAGAGAGAAAGAAGTATTCAGAATCTTGCTGCAGAACAGGTATTCCGCTTTAACCGATGACGATGACATAAGTGCTCTATAAATGAAAGACAACCTCACAAATATCATTACGAAGTGCGCAATAGAAGTAGAATATAGGGAAGCTAGACAGAGTGCTGTCAAGATCTCTCAGGAAAAAGACTTATTTAAGAAACGCCAAAGCCTGAAAGCCTCTAATCCCACGATTGATTGGCAGTGCTGTCAGAATCAATCAATAAGCTTAAGGTAACCGACATCAGGAAGTGTAGTAAGCAGAGAATGAAGCACGCTCTAAAGAACGCAGGCAGCCTAAGAGCAGCCGCACGTATAGGCAAAAATGAGGTGTACACGTTAAGAGCAAGGAGCGCAGCGTCATTGCCAATGTGTATCAGAGAGGTAAGCTAGCCGAGGAATTTTACACAACTCCATGCAGTAGCCAGAATAGTCAGGACGATAACGACGGAGGCAGCGGTGCAGATCAATTGTAAATCGCGACGGCAACGAAAAGGAAAGTAAACAAATCCTTAGAAGCAATGCAATGTTAAGAGCAATGCAAAAGGAGTTGTTGAGCATCATTTGAGAGCGGATCTGTTGAAGGACGGTGGCGAAATTTTGTTCGAAACACTGGCCACCCTGTATACGCAATGCCTCATGCCTAAGAACCAAAATCTTGGAAAAACGCTCGCATTATCTTACTACATAAAAAAGAGAACGTTGAAAACTTGAAAAATTACAGACCGACCAGCTTACTCTCCGTTGCCTACAAAGCATTCACTAATGCAATCTCTGATAGAATAAGAGCAACCACTGACTTCAATCAACCAAATGACAAGTCTGAATTTTATTACGGTTACTAGAGTAAGGACCATATTCACAACATGAATTAGGTGACAGAAAAATGCGTCAATATAACCACACCCTATCTATAGCATTCATCGACAACGAGAAAGCATTTGACTCAGTCAAAAGCTGAGCAACCATCAATGCATTGTGTAACCAGGGTGTAGATGAAGCGTACATAAGGGTTCAAGAAAATAACTAAAATGATCATAGTTCCTCCCGGCGAAAGTTATAAGTGTCTATCAGGAAGGGTGTCAGGAAAGGAAACAATCTCTTCCGTACAATTGGTGCGAAACAACTCATACGATCACCAACACCGACCAGGAATCTTATCGCCGCACGCACGTACGTACGCACGCACGTACGCACGCACGTACGCACGCACGTACGTACGCACGTACGTACGTACGTGCGATGTTGTGCCTTTGCCTAGCAAACCAGAGCTTACCGAGTTACTCGATTAAGCTGGGGTATGTTCGAAGGAGCTTCGCACCGGCTGCATGAGAGAGGTTGCTCGGGAAGAGCAACCTGCGTCGCGCAAGCCTCACAGGTGGCAGCACCTGCCATCGCAGGGCAGTAAGGCATCGCTGAACCGCTGCACCACTGCGCCAGGAGTCGTATTAGGATTCGCCGCCATCTATCAATGTTCAATTCTGCATACATGGGCGTTAACCCACTAATGATTTCGGCTCTAGCCTTAAGGCGAGCCTAAGTATCCCCTCCAAATGAAGAACGAACACGTTCTTTCGCCCGTCTACTCAGTTTTCATCATCATCATCATCAGCCTGACTACACCCACTGCAGGGCAAAGGCCTCTCCCATGTCTCTCCAATTAACCCTGTCCTTTGTCAGTTGCCGCCACTGTATCCCTGCAAACTTCTTAATCTCATCCGCCCACCTAACTTTCTGCCGGTTTTACTGCGTTAAAAACGTGCCAATTTTTCTCCGCGTAACTCAGGGGAAGAAGTGCACAAGAAAGTTACGGACCTAAACAGGAAAAGCAGAACTGTGGGTCGGAGAATAATATGTAGAAATCTAATGTTTAACAGCCTCGGAAGGGAAGAGCATTATATGATAGGCACCGAAGCATTTGATGTACTAAGGTAATACATCTACTTCCGGCAGGTAGTGACCGTAGGTCCGAACTAGAAGGCCCAATGGTCCAACGACCACACGCGAGTTGATGACATCCTGGTCGAAATCGATATACGAAATCGGCATGGGCAGGACATGTAACGCGAATATAGCCAATGGTATATGAGGGAACCAGAGTGGATTCCAAGAGAAGGCAAGCGTAGTAGGCTGCCACAAGACAGCGTTGGTAGAAGAGATATGAGATTTTTTTTCAAGATTTCAAGATTTTATTTCTTCCTTTTTCAAGAGAGAGGAAGCTGAGGCAAAAGGCTGTAGTGCCTGACGAGGCCTCAGCTTCCGTGTACAGTTTGCAGTGCAGTGCAACGGGAGAAAAAAAATGAACAGGTTACAAATCAAACATTCAATGCATTACAGAGCAAAAAAGAGAAGCGGACTCACACATTCCATAAAACGTGATCATCGCCGAGCAACAAAAATGACAAAAGCTGACTTCGCTTGCGCACGGAAAATATAGATGAAACATATACAAGAATTTTTAGCGTTTACATTACTGCTCGGACACAAAAAGGGGCTGTATTTATTAGGTAAACTAACACTGTGTCAGAAGGTCAGTGCACAGCTGCTGAAGGATTTGACATATCATTTTGCATTAAGTGGCGTTTGATTAGTTTATTAAACTGTTTGAGAGAAACCCTAAAATCAAGATCATCCGAGAAATTATTTAGGGCGGTGGATGCTTGATAGTTTACTGTCTGTTTCCCGTAGTTGGTGCGTGTCCTAGGGACTAGTTTCCTATGTGCTCGGAGGCTATACTGTGAGGCTATACTCAGAGTGGACATTTCCCTGCAGGGGCGTAGTTAGGCTGATGAAATTTAGGATACTTCTGGACCACCTTAGAAATGCTCTTGGCGCTGATAGAATGTAAAGGGCGACGTGCGTGGTTTACACTCAGTCATGTAGAAGAGCGTTTTATCTTATGATCGCTGAGAGTCACTAGAGGAAGTAACGAATCATCTCAAAGGCGCCTCAGGATGCTACTTTTCATGTCGCTTCTCTACGGCGACAAATTATTTCAAACTTTAATCATCCCGTCAGAGGCAGTGATCGGATAGTTATTCCCATGTTGATCAGAGGCAATGATTATTCGCTGCGCTCTTCTGCAGCGTTTCCGGAAGTTAGCCCGACGTGCTATGCTGGATCCCTCGCTAACTCGGGCACAATGCCTGCCTCTTTTGTGCACAGGAGGTGGACATCTTCCTGAACCTGGACTACGCCGGCGGAGTGACGCTGGCCGTGGACGCCGAGCTGATCATTGGCGGAGTGGCTTCGCTGGCGGTTAAGGTGAACCACTTCTCTGCCAAGAGCCGCCTGCAATTCTCCCGGAAGCCCTACACGCATTGGTCTTTCGCCTTTTACGAAGTAAGTCGTGACTATGCGCCACTTGAAAGGCCAGCCAGCGTTACTTCTTGCTGGTTTCGCCACGGCGCCGGACGACGGCTGTCGGAGCCGGAAACACGTTTTGTGACCAGTTCCAGAATCCTTGCTTCTTCCCAAGTCCCGCAGCGGGCGCTGTTCTCTCTTTTGAAGCGAAAAGCTTCACTAGGATAGTCAACATGGGGTCTGGCGTGCGCCGTGATCAATTTTAGCCACATCTGCGCGTGCTCGAGTTCGCCGCGTCACGTCACTGGAGGGGCGCACGCCGCCGCCGAGCGCGGCTCCGCCGGTCGACCTTCGCCGTCGTTCGCGCGCTCTGCGCGTGTTTACCGAGTGTGCATCGGCGCTCGCTCGGCTTGCTCGTATGACGCTCACCGAAGCTTTTCGCTGATATCCAGGCTTAACCTAAGCTAAGCCATAGCCAATTTTATTGCGAAAGCAATACGGCTTGCACTTTTCTGCCATCGATGGTCGTGGCGCCTCCTTACACAGCGGCGCGTCACGTGACCGTGTGACGTCACGACAGACCGAGAGCCGGGGCCCCAGCTCGCGCCATCGATGGCGGAGGTACAGCATTACACGCCGGCTGCGCCGCTGCCGAGAGAGGGCGCTCGCTAGAGCGGGATAAAACGGAGGGGGGGGGGGGGGAGACGGGCGGGGGGGGGGGCTGCAGCTGCGCTCCTTTCAGTGCGCTATGTCGGATGATGTGTACAAGGCGAGGCTGGAACGATCTGCTGCGGCCAAGCGACGGCGCCGCGCCGAAGAAACAGACGAAGAACGGGAAGAACGGCTAGCTAAACAACGTGCGTATGCAGCAGCCTGGCGAGCACGCCGGTCAACATCGCTTGATGCGGGTGCATCTACGAGTGCAGGGCCAAGTTTATTGAGTGGTGTTTATCTTTCCTCATATCTTTCAACTCTCTTCTATCTGCACGTGGCAGCGGTGGTGGCTCGGCTGGAGCCAGTAGGCAGGCCCGTGCACTTTCCTTTTCATCCTTCTCTCAGTCGCAACCAACCAACCGTCGGCGCAGAGCGGCGGTAGACACGGCGGATGCGGGCTGAAGAAACGGATGAAGTTGCTTTCGCAATTTCCGGACTTAACCAAGCTGAGCCTCTGCCAATTTTTTTGTTGTTTTTATGCCACTTCCTCCAGTGTCATATTCTACGCTGGAATAAATACGCCCTATGTATTGGTCTCGGAATATGAAGATCGCGCATACAGCAGATCAGCTATCGAACAACCGGGAGGCGCTTTATTTCTTCGAGCAACCACAGCGGAAGAAATCCTTGTCAGGAGTGCGGCTTCTCGCGATATCGCGACCATCGCGAGGAAGTTCTTTTCCTGAGCCGAAGGTGACATGTTCTGGTTTGTGTTGTTATGAAGTCATTTCAAGCCGTAGTATCGGCTAGCCATGGAAGGGGAGAAAGAATGCCACTTTGGAAGAGACGAGCCAAATGGAAGGAAAATATTAGAACTAAAATCGTCTCTTAGCCTTATGGTTGCCATGTGCCGTGTCCCAGCAGTGCAGTGTCGTACCGATTTCGTGCAATGAAAAATTGCGTTCTTTGAACTGATCTCATAATTTTTATATAAGCAGCGGCATAAGTTTTTGCGCGATGTGTAGCCAGCACCCAGAGAACATCAGTGTGTGCGCGCTATGGAATAAGTCGCTAATTGACGCTGCGATCCCGGGCGTCCGATGTTGTAAAATTAGATTAGAGGACATGAGAGGGGAAGTGGCTGTTTTACAAACAAACACCTCAACCGCGCCGTGAGGAAAGGGATGAGTTCATATTTGAACACAATTTGTCTGTCATATTTCCTAACAGCACGAAGGAATGAGACAAAGTCGCGGAAAAGCTGCGCGGACAATACTAAATAATATTTGCTGAAGCAACTGAGGTTTCTTTTTCGTGTGTGTGCTGCTTTCGTAAAACCTACTCAGCACCTCAAGGTGCATCTTATTTGCGCCTTTCTTTCATGTCGTCCCGCTATTAAGAGGCCGGATGCCTGACGCGCTGCTTGAGCCTCGCTGAAAGAACCACTGGTCGTTAGCGCTTGAACCAGCAAGCCATTAAATTTTTCGGGTACGCGAACAAACATCCTCCCGCTGCATTCCCCATGTCTCAGCTCGGTGGTGTGTAAAAGTAGCGCTGGTGTCTTACACGGCGAACGCCCCACAATCGCAAGCTTCATACTTTTTACTCGGCACGCGCTCGTTGAAAGTTAACCCTGATTTGTCATGTAAGCAAAGGCGCAGGAACGAAGCATCGGTCACACTCCAGGCGCGACAACAAGTCGCTTCGCCGGCAGCTTTCCGGCAGCAACGGCGCGATGACCGCTGTCTGTCTGTCTGAAAAACTTTATTATTGGTACATAATAGGGAGGGAGTTTGAGGTATCCCAGAACGGGGCACCTCTCACAACCACTAGGTGCGCTACTCAGTACAGGAGCCCATTGGCGACCGCTGCGGCTCGGGCGCGCTCGACGAGGGCCTTCTGGTTCACCAGGTCGGAGCAGCCGAGCAGGGCTCCCTTCCAGTCCTCCCGGGTGGGGTTGGGTTTTGGGGCGAGGTTCGGGGTTGACTGACATGCCCATACCACGTGGAAGATGTCCGAAGACTTCTCCTCACAGTACGGACACTTTCCTGTATACATGCAGGATCGAAGTGCTTTAAAACTGCCGGGCACAGCAGTGTTTTCGTGTAAAGACGGAGGAGTGTGCGTTCCTCCGTCTTTGTAAGGCCCATAAATGGCTGAGGATATACTGCGTGGCTGGATTGGTATAATTCAGTTATTTGTCTGCTCTCGTCCACTGTGAGACATGCGTGCCGAGGCAGGTTTTGCTGCTTGCGGTGCCGCCATTATCTTGCGCTCACGACCGATATTTATTTATTTATTTCAGAATACTGCAGGTCAATAGATTGGCCCATGCAGGAGCGGCTATACAAGGCATTGAAAATTACAAATACTAAGAAAATACATGGGGTTACAAACAATGAGCAGAATAACGAAAATACAACGCTCATTCACTCGAGAAAATGCTTCTCAAGAGCTTTACTAAAATTTGAGGACTGGAAAATGGCCTCGGGAAGAGAGTTCCAGTCGGAAACAGTCCGCGGAAAAAAACTGTGCTTGAATGAGTCAGTCTTTGCAAAAATGGGTTCCAGCAAATGAATTCGTGAATGGTGTGTTCGGCGCGACAATTGTTTGAGAATTACAGGGCGGGGTACGTTTAGTTTACGTGTTAAAAGGTTATGCATAAACAACAGACGGAAAATTTTTCTGCGTACTTCAAGTAATGGAATGTGGTTGGTTTTAATTAGTGTTGTAGGTGAGTCTAACCTCCTGTATTTGTTATAAATAAACCTAACCGCCTTCCTTTGCACCATCCTTGCACCGCTTTCCTTTGCACAAGAAAACGCGAATACTGGAAAGTTGTCTCCTGCAGAACAAATTACGCTGCACAAACCCTGAAACACCGCATTCCTTCGGTCTTAAACTCCTATTTGTCTGAAGATGTAGACATTTTAGCGCTGAATTCTACGCAGCTTAAAAATATTTTTCTTCAATAAAACGCAAACTGTATGTAACCGCTATTAATATTGTATAATTCATAGAGATGTTCTGTTGTCAGTCCTGAAATCTGATGTATTCCTTTTTCGGTAACCATGTTCAAATTCCATGTTCAATTTACCTTCCTCAGATTTTTTTTAGTATCATGTTTTGTTGCCATGTATTGTTACCATAGGCATTTCTTCATTTCATCGTGTCAAAACGACTGTTCTTCTGATATGCTTTTTGTTGTTAAGTGTTTTGCTGTCTAGTGCCACCTGTCGTTTTCATGTAGGGGGGCGGGGACCAGTCAAGCTGCGGTTGCAGCTTTTAGCCCCATCTCCCTCCATATTTTTTTGATGGAAAATAAAGTTTATCTTATCTTATCTTTCTTTATGAATGGATCCCATAATACCGAAGCGAACTCTAATTTGGACCTAATGAATGTTGAGTATGCAAGGAGTTTAACTTTACTTGGGGCATCTTTAAGCTTCCGCCTTAAGTAGCAAAGCTTAGAAAAAGACGAGGAGCAAATGTCTGTAATGTGTGACGTCCATGCTAAGTCATGACTCATGAGCTTTATTTATTTATTTATTTACAATACTGCCAGTCTCAGTAAGAGACCGTAGCAGGTGGGCAATCAGTACAATATAGAGTTCAGTACAATACAGATAAATTACAAGCAGGTCAACAAAAATGAGAACTCTTACATAAGTGTTACATAACTACTAGTAACGTTAACGTTACCCCTAAATATTTATATTGTGTAACCCCGTGGATTACATGATTTTGCAGGGTGTAAGAGAAAGAACTAAAATGTTTTTTGCGCGAAATGCATAAGAGAACAGTTTTATAAAGATTTAGTTGCATATCCCATTTTACGCACCACTGATGAACAGCTAGAAGCGCATTTTGCAGATGTAGTGATCGTTCCGGTTATTTATGGTCTTAAACATCTACTGCGACCGACTGCGATATAAATATCTACTGCTACCGACTTACTTGTTGAAACTCGTAAGTTGAAGTCTGAGAATCATTTTTTTGCACCTCTGCAATAATAGACTGGCGTCGAGATGAGTTACAAAACTACGCGCCTCGTTCGAAACTTAATAGCCACATAGTGATACCTCTTGAGGAAGCACTCTAACAGGAATGTTGCCCGGGTCACTGCTGCGCACTGCGGGACCTGCGACATTCTTAAGTGTTGAAGCGTTGAGAGGGTAAATACGCTCATGGCACCACGGTCGCCTATATAATCTTACTGTTACGTTCGCAGGAGCCCAAGATTGTCATATCAGTGGAATCATCGCTCCAGGGCCAGAGTTTTCCGCAAATCGCGAACATCATAACATCCACGGTGCGTAGTAGCAACCTTTTTATAACAATAAGCAACCGAGCAGCATTACCGTGCGGCACGTAGAAAGCAATTTCCCTGTATTTCTCTTCGGCGGGCGCCACAGATCAGGCGGACGCTGCGCATCAAGCACACGATCCCCAGCTACAAGATCCGCATCAAGCCGTTCATCCTGCTGCCGGACCTTCGCATCGCGCCGCCGCTGCAGGAGAAGATCAGCCACAAGGGCAAGCTCGACGTCACCGTGGTCGAGTGCTCGCGGCTGGTGCTCTGCGAGGGCTCCTTCCAGCTCTACTGCATGGTGTCCATCGGTGTGCAGCTCTCTTTTTTTTTCACGTCCTGTCGCAGTCGGAAGGAAAGCGCACAGCGTACAGTGCCCTCCCGTAAAACAATTACCGAAGATTACGTTACTTCCTAATGCGAAATTTGAGCGCAGCACATCAGCTGTTTCAGCTTGTTCAGAATTTACGGGGTCGCAGCGCAACACCAGAACAAGAGGTCCAGCATGACAGGCTTCTCGAACCGAACAGCTCATGCCGTGATGATGATGATGTCCTCAGGCTTAATGGCACATACCCGCGGCGGGGAATTGGCCAGGGTGCATAGCGATACAAATGCCCCGCCGCGGTGTCTCAGTAGTTACGGCGCTCGGCTGCTGACCCGAAAGACGCCGGTTCGATCCCTGCCGCGGCGGCCGAATTTCGATGGAGGCGAAATTTGGCTTGGTTTGGTTTAATGGGGTTTAACGTCCCGAAGCAACTCAGGCTATGAGGGACGCCGTAGTGAAGGGCTCCGGAAATTTCGACCACCTGGGGTTCTTTAACGTGCACTGACATCGCACAGCACACGGGCCTGTAGAATTTTGCCTTCATCGAAATTCGGCCGCCGCGGTCGGGATCGAACTCGCGTCTTTCGGGTCAGCAGCCGAGTGCCGTAACCACTGAGCCACCGCGGCGGGTGAAGGCGAAATTCTTGAGGCCCGTGTACTGTGCAATGTCATTGCACGTTAAAGAACCCCAGGTGGTCGATGTTTCCGGAGCCCTTCACTACGGCGTCCTCCATAGTGCTTTGGGACGTTAAACCCCAATAAACTAAACCAGCCGCCGCGGTGGCTCAGTGGCTATGGTGCTCGGCTGCTGACCCAAAAGACGCGGGTTCGATCCCGGCCGCGGCGGCTGGAATTTCTTTGGAGGAGAAATTCTAGAGGCCCGTGTACTGTGCGATGTCAGTGCACGTTAAAGAACCCCAGGTGGTCGAAATTTCCGGAGCCCTCCACTACGGCGTCTCTCATAGCCTTAGTCGCTTTGGGACGTTAAACCTCATAAACCAAACCAAACCAAACCAAACCAATAAACTGAACCAAACAAACGCGCGTGCCATGCTTGCGAACCGAGCACGTGTCGTTCAACTTTATTTTCTTCTTTTAGCGGCTGGGAACGCCGATGTTAGCGCCTCCACCCTACAGCGTCGCTGTGCGCTACAAGCTTTTCGGTAGACTGAAGCAAAGAATTCGAGCAAGACATGTACAGTCTTTGTCAAAAGTAATCAGGCTCCATGATTTGCTTCTCATTCGTATAACAGAGCCCTCACGGCTTCCCTACAGATCAAAAAGTTCCTTGAAGGTGAGAACAGGGGTTCATTTTACCATACATAGATTTAGAGCTTGAGGGCTGGCATAATAGCTTTAACATAGGACTCAGAAGAAAAACGTGCAGCCTGGTTACTTTTGACAAAGACTGCACGTACAATTGCAGACTTGTTATTTTTTACACATATTCCTTCCTCAAGAAACACTTCTTGTCATGAAGGAAGCTTTGTGGTCGGAGAAATAGATGGATATATGCTCGACTTGCTGCACCAATGACTGGCTCTCAAAGACGAGGTCTAAACAAGTATTTTGCGAGGTTGTCACAGCCGTGGGAGGCGTTACGAGCGAGAGGAACGGGTTGTTCCGAGAACGGGATGGATGGAGTGTACAGGGGCCTGCGGCTCTGTCAAGCAGTCAATGATGGCAACTTTTTGTGGCGGCTTTCAGCGTCATGCATTTTTTACGTGACACAAATAAAGCTAAATTTATGATTATTATGTCGTCAAGATGCAAAAGCTTCGAAGGGTCCCTTCATGTGCGTTGCCTTCCATCGAGCATTCAGCTCGCCGATTTACAGAGCGTCTCATAATGGAGCCAATATATGGGCTCGAGCCGCAGCAGACGACTCAGTTTAGACGTGAACAGCAGAAGCTTTGCCGAATGTGCGAAGCTTGCCATTCGGCGCATGGACTAAAGGCAAAGCCTTCGCGTTTAATGTTCTCGCGAAATCGTCCGCGAGGAGCTACCCGTAGCCGCAAGACGTGATTACAATGCATGTGTTACAGGAAGTAGTGCAACAGGCACTTGGCCCCCCAAACTCGCACCTCAGCGAGAGACAGCGAAGAGGGCTTCCAAATGAAACTCAATTGGACGAACTTGCGCCTGCAAAAGAACTGAATGACTCAGCGGCGGCGTAGCAACAAGCATGCTCGACGGTCGTCGAACAGAATGCAGTCATTTCGTCAGGGACGACTTCATAGTCCAGTTCACCTGGCCGACGAAGAACCTTGTACGGGACGATGTAGTGGAGCAAAAGCTTTTCACTCAGTCTGCGGCGCCGAATGCCCGCACAAACCCAGACTCGGTCTCCTGTGTATTCCGCGTTGCGTCTTCGTAGGTTGTAGCGTCTGCCGTCGGTGCGTAATCAGGCAAGTCTTCGGGCTTCTTCTGCTTGTTGAAGGTAGGCGGCGACGTCGACGTTACCTTATTCGATAAAGTTGGGCAGCATGGCATCTAGCGTGGTCTTGGCATCCCTGCCATGGACGAGCCTAAAAGGCGTCATCTGGGTGGCCGTAAGGCAGGATGTCGTCTCAAGTCTTGTGTTCGGTATTGACATACATGCAGAGCATGTCAGCGTTAGTTTTTTTCAGGGGTTCCGTCACTCCATTGGTCTGCGGATGGCATGCACTTGTCCATCAGTGGCTGGTTTGGCTGTAGCGCAGGATGGCTTGCGTCAGTTGAGAACTTCTGCAGAAGACGGCGGTGACCCGGTTGTGGTTCGGACATGACTGCGCGCGATGATCCTCCGTTTCCGGTCCGTTGTCGATCTGTCAAGAAGGAAATTTCCTTTAGCGCCAGTGTTTTCGTCGAGGTTGAGTTTCTCACGGCTGTACCGTTGATTTCTACTTGTTTTTGAAAAAAGTAACTGGTTATCAGTAACCAAATACAAAAAAGTAACTGAATTACCCGGAACGTTATTTTTGAAAGAAAGTAATCAATGAATTACAAAATTACAAGTGAATGTAATTGATTACAAGTAATCAATCACTCGTAACGCGTTACGTAGAACTCTGCCTTTATCAAACGTCAAGAGCTCGGGTAGTGCTTTGCTTTTTGGCCATCCCTTGTAGCGCGTTATGCATGCCCAAAATTTCCTAATCTCTGAAAGTAAGAGGAACTGTGGTCCTCCGTCCTCCGGGCTTGCAGTGATACCACAAGAGCCGCACCACGCGGCTTAGAGGCAAACTCCTTTGGATGTAAACTTTTTTTAAAGGACGTGCGTAATTGGCTAATGAGCTCCAACTCAATAGTATTGCGTTCACTTCACTTCACTTCACTTGAAGAAATTGTTTTGGAGATTTTAATAGAAAATTTGTTTTTCTACCAGTGGGCCTTTGCCAAATATGTTCGGAATACGTGGTTTCACTTTTTATTTATTTATTTATACAGAATACCCCTAAAGGCCCTCGAGAGGGTATTACATAGAGGGGGGGGGGGGGGGGCACAGGCAATTGATCAGAATAAAACAAAACCACAAATATAAAACAAACAACAAAAGCACAAATAAGACACTTTGGATGACATAAGTAAGGAAAAGAATCAATCAAAAGCACAAATAAGACACTTTGCATGACATAAGTAAGCAAAAAAATCAAAAGAATGGCAGCGCGGCAAAGAACGAAGATTACTGCAGTATTAAAATTATACAAACAGAACACTAATACAATGAATCTTTTTAGTAACAAACCCTGCAAAAAAAGGAAGCCATGAACAAATAAAATAACAATGTATGCGAAGAGTTAAGCAGTAGTTATTGAAGATATAAGTTTAAAATATTTATCAGGATCAGTGGTGGTTGCGATATGTGAAGGCAGAGTGTTCCAGTCAGATATTGTGCGTGGTAAGAATGAATGCGCATAGATAAATGTTCTGCACGTGAAACGTCTAACTTTAAAGGGATCATCGCGGCGGTCAAAAATCGAAGGAGGCAAAGAAAAAAGTCGTTATGAAGTGATGGATGATGATAAAGTTTATGAAAAAGTGATAGTCGTGCAATTTTACGGCGGAGACATAAATCCTGGAGACCTGCGCGTTTCTTTAAGGCTGTGATGCTGGTGTTACGTGAATAATCGGAGTAAATAAAACGAACGGCGCGGTTCTGCAATGATTCAATGTTATTTATTAGGTAAGATTGGTAAGGGTCCCAAATAGCCGAGGCATATTCAATTTTAGGTCGAATTAGAGTGGTATAGGCATGAGCACGGAGGTGAGGAGGAGCATGCTTTAGGTTATGTTTTAAGAGACCTAATGACCGATTAGCAGATGCAAGCATAAGGTTAATATATGGTGGTTCCATGCTAAGTCTGAATGAAGGTGAAGTCCTAAGTACTTATACGTGGTGACTAGCTCGAGCGAGCTATTATTTAAGGAGTATGCCGTTTGAATTCGAGACTTTCGGTTAGTAAAAGACATCAATTTAGTTTTTGAATGATTAAGTTGCATAAGCCAGGTTGAGCACCATGCTGTTACTGAATCCAAGTCAGATTGAAGGGATTGGCAATCGGTGTTAGAATAAATTTTGCGATAAATTACACAATCATCAGCAAAAAATCTAATATGGGAAGAAATGGAATCCGGTAAATCGTTGATAAATATTAGGAAAAGTAAGGGGCCAAGCACACTTCCTTGTGGGACGCCAGAGTGTACTTGGCTGAAAGATGAATTGTGGTTATTGACAGTTGTAAATTGAGACCTGGAAAATAGAAAATCTTTAACCCATATGCAAAGACAAGAGGGTGAATATTAAGCAGTGTTAGTTTCATTAATAACCGGTTGTGAGGTACTCTGTCGAAAGCTTTAGAAAAATCAAGAAATATAGAGTCTACTTGAATGCCAGCGTCAATCGATTAATGTATGTCTTGAATGAATCCGGCAAGTTGCGTTTCGCATGAGTAGCCTTTACGGAAACCATGTTGATATTTAAAGATAATGTTATGTTCTTCAATATAGTTAATTACCTGCGAGTGAATTACGTGTTCAAGAAGTTTGCAAACAGTGCTAGTTAATGAAATGGGCCGGTAATTTAGTGGTGAGGAACGATCGCCAGATTTGAAAATTGGCACAACTTTAGCTAGGCGCCAGTCAAGCGGAATCACGCCTGATGATAGAGATTGTGAAAAAATAGCGGACAAGATGCGATGAATGCCATCAGATGAATTTTTCAGTATTTTGTTATTAAAGCCAAGGTGATCTGATGCTGATGTTGTTTTAAGCTTCCCTAGTAAGGATAAGATACCGGTCTCACTGATACATATTTCGGACATTGATGTATTAGAAGTGCTGACAGAAATATGAGGTAGAGGGAGATCTTCACGGGTAAAAACGGATGTGAATGCGTTATTGAAAAGTTCGGCGCATTCGGCCACTGGAACACTGCTGCCTTCCGCGTTGGTAAGAGTAATGTGAGGATGATTAGCGGGGTTTATTATCTGCCAGAACTTCCGTGGATTGTTTGTTAGCATTGCCGGTAGGTCGTGTGTGAAGAAGTGCCTACGTGCAGATATCAACTAAGACTGATATTCCTTATCACATAGTTTTTACCGTTGCCAAGATTCGGAGTGTCTGTTCTTGTCGGCTTGTCTGTAAAGGCGCTTTTTCTTGTTGTTAAGGCGACGTAGATGCTTATTAAACCAAGGCAAGGGATACTGATGACGCGTATGAATCTGTCAGTGAAAGTAGCAAGTTTCACGCTGAACAGGTTCCAGTCCGTTTCCATGGAGCGTGACGAAAAATCGTGAAGAAAATGATCAGCAAAGACTGACAACTGAGCGTTTATTTCACCGAAGTTTGCTCGGTTGTAGCACCTTATTTGTTTAGTACGAGTTACCTTGTCATGGGGCACAAAATTCAGGTTACCCGTGATTATGGAATGGTCGGAAAGGCCTTCAAGAGCGCAATGTTAGAGCAAAGGTAAGGATCACTTGTCAAGATAAGATCGAGAATATTGGCTGTAGTGGCGGAACGACGCGTAGGTTCAGAAATAAGTTGTTGCAAAGAGAAATCGAGACAGGACTGGAGGAAAGCCTGAGCTTCAGGATCATTGGCAGGAGCTGTTAATGACGACCAGTTAATAGCCGGAAAGTTAAAGTCACCAAGTAAAAGTAAGCTTGAATTCGGGAAACGACAAGTAAGATCGCTTAGTAAATTAGAAAACTGACTTGCGAATGAAGAATTCATGTCCGGAGGGCGGTAAATGACGCCAATGATGGCGACCGTGGGACCACAACTCAACCGAACCCATACCGATTCTATGTACGACGTGACCTCGATAGGCACAGCAGTGAGCACTTTATTGACAGCCAGAAGGACACCGCCACCTCTACGGCCCGTGCGGTCACAACGAAATATGTTGAAATATGTTATGTTGACTTTATTGAGGAATTGCGCGTGGTGTTTAGGTGCACAGCATACGTATCTCTAAACCCATATTCTCAGCTGTGTAGCGCGTACTTGTGTGTGACGGACGTGTATAAAAGCTAATAATTCGTGTGTTTGAGGCTTGGTTCTCATCCATCCATGATGAGACATCGAAAAGAGGTTGCTGGCATAGAACTAATATAGTTGCTGGGCTTCGCAGGCAAGTTCTTGTAGACCTTTGTATGTCGGTCTCCCAGACGATTATAACAGTTCTCGTAACGTACGCGAGTGCACCAAAATACATAAGTAAATTTCACTAGCATTCGAGTCGAAAAATATTTCCTAACCAGTCGAAATCTTGTAAAAAAGCAGGCTAACCCCCGCTCATAAGTAGGAAAGTGATATTTATTTAATGCAGTCCCAGAAAGTCAGCGTCTACTTATCTTGTGGGAGTCATCGTCCAATTATCGTGTGGTGACACTCTGTAAGATCATTCTGCTCACAGCTGCTAGTAAAGTGACCAGCACTTTCTCGCTCAATAGTTTTCTGAGTATGCCTGGTGCTGTAGGAAAGGGTACTCTTCCACGCTACGGTCTGAATAATGAAACACGCCGCCCTGTGTACGCAGAGGATTCCCAGTGGATCAACGTGGACAAGATTGTTGGCACAGCCTGGATCCCCATAGACCTCGAGGTCAACAAGGAAAGAGGTCAAGCCACTGGAGTCGAACTCAAAGAGGTAATAAGCTGCGCACCCAGCTGCTCCACGGGGGGAGGGGGGTGGGGGGAAGCCTGTGTTTCTGACTCATTAAACTGGAGCACTTGTGAGGTGTGTCAGCAGATTTGGTGGTGTGATAGTATTTGTTCACCAATTACGCGTGCACCCTGTGCATTCCTTCGGCAGAAACTGATCGAAGGGAAGTTCCGGGAGTGCGTTGTTGTGGACACCATTGCACCAAATTCCCCCTTCGCATCAGGAGGACTCGTTGAGGTGAGTAGTTTGAGCTCCTGGTAACATACAGGCATGCCAGGCCTCTTGGAGGCAATATCTATCTAAGGGGCATCTGAAGGGATTTTCTGCTTGAACGTGGGAAGGTTGCGGTCTTGTACTTCACAACAGCAATTTTATGATTTTTTGCATAAAAAAAATCCAGCATACACATGGAGAGTGGTGAGGGTGGCACGTTTAACGGTCCGTTGAGGCTGAATTTCAAACGGTTGGAAGATGATGTAAACCTTTTTCGGAACATTCAACCGTTAAGCTGGGATGCTTGTATACATTGCGATGCTAAACCAATACTGTCACGTACTTTGAATTTTTTAGTGGCGAATGCTATTCTTGATGTAGCCTTCTTACCGACTTTCTTTCAGGGAGACATCGTCATTTCTATAAAGGGCACCGACGTTACGGATATTAAGCAGGCCTACAAGCTCTTAGCTAAACACGGAGAAAAGTGAGATAGAGCAACAGCGCCTTCTTCTTAACTTTTTTTTTGTGTCTTCTGATGCGCAATTAATGAACAGCATGCTTTGTTAATGCAGAGTCTCCATGAAAGTCGAGAGGAAATCTGAGTTCAAGTGGCATAAGCAAGCTACAATGGAACAGCAAGCCCAAGCTCAAAAGGTAATTCTCATGGCTTTTTCTAAGGTTTCTTCAGTTCAGCATCTTCCAAAGGATGAGCCAACCACGCTTACTTTTCCCCTAAATTAAGCTGGCAACACATCAGAAACCGCATGGGACTTAAGAGTCATTTCAAGACAGCTACATAACTAAATGTACACATAACTAACATGTTAATGCATAACTACAAAACTATTTTGCATTTTATTTTTGTTAACTTGAGCAATGGCAAGAAAAACGTTTCCCCATCCGTATACGGTAGACGGGGCCAGTCAAGCTGCTTTTGTACAAGATGCGGTCAGAAAGACTCGATAAAAGCAATCTTGACGGAACTTTTATCCCGTGTTCCTCCCCGAATCTTCTGCAAGTGCTGTACTTGTAGTAGAAAATAAGCTCAAACTTACACTCTTTTTTTTTAAACTGTTCGGTAAGGAACAGCATGCTTAAAGGATCCCCATTAGGCCTTCGTATATCTAAATATTTTTTTACGATATTATACTCTACCAGTCTTGCCATCTCATAAAGACATTGCGGACAAACTGAAGTCGGCCTATATCGAGAGATTACCGCATTCTAACTACAAATATACTACCTTCACTGAGACCGGAACATTTACAGGCCAATAAATAAAATACTGGTTCCCATCACAAGGTGGAACTCACTCGCAAAGCTTTGTCATGTGGAGTTTATCCAGTGGTCTGTGCTTTTAGAGCTCAAATAAAACGGCAGACTGGGCAAGTTGGCAGACCATCGTTTTTTAAAGCAGCCCTACAAGAAACAGGACCGAGAAAATGCGGGGCAAGGATCGTTGGACATTTCAATTCCCTTAAACATAAATTGACGAACTTGGTTTAAGAATGATCTATGTGTAAGTTAAGGCCATTTTTTGTTTTCACAGCATTGTTGTTTGCCCACAATGTTCAGTGCACAAGAGAAATTGCAGAGGCCATTCACATAATAAGGAAAGGTATTGGATGTGTTCGCCGGCCATCAGTGGCCTTATAGTCCAAGGAAACGTAGCTCCAACCACCGCGGTGGCTCAGTGGTTATAGTGCACGGCTGCTGGCCCGAAAGACGCGGGTTCGACCCCCGCCATGGCAGTGAAATTTCAATGGAGGCGAAATGCTAGCGGCCCAAGTGGTCGAAACACTCCGAAACCTTACACTAAGGCGTCCCTCAGAGCCTTATTTGCTCTAGGGCGCTAAACCCCATAAACCGTAAGCCACCCAATAAATCTGTTTATTAGGGGATAGCGATCCGCGACAATAACCCGCGTGTCCTCAAGGCGTTTCTGCAGAGACAAATGCGATGGGGAACACAGTGAGCAGGTGCGCAAGCTTGAGGTTTGGGCATATAATAAAGAGACGCATTTGTGAATTCAGTACCGTCTTCGTCCACTTGTTTTAGGGCCTGTCTCTTTTAGCGCTGTATTTTACAGCTGGTCAGTCTTTTTCGTGTACTCACACGGTGCACCCGCTCTCGAGTTGATGACGCTGCCAGCTTTCACGTGACACAAAACGGATGCGGGACAGCGAAGACATAAAAACAGCTCGAGGCAAAGCACGCTGTCGAGTCATTTAGCTTTCCAGCAAAGCACCAACGAGTGGCATTGCCGGTGGTGTCGATACGAACTGCACCAAGAACTAAGTTCAGTACAAAATCCAGGTGGCTTCGTAACAGCTTGGCTACTTTTCAGCAGTTCAACCAGATGCCGTGCAATCAAAACAGCTTTCTGCTCTCATGGCGTCGTCAGAGACCGCGAGAAAGAACGCTTAGCAACGCAAGGCACCCGAAGGCAAACAGGCAACGCACGTAGTCCAAGAAACGGCGCACAAGAGCAGGAAAGTACAACGTTTCCTTAACTTTTTCGGGGGCCGTTTCAAACTTGCTGTAGATTACTATTACACTCATGCAATGGCTGACACCTGTCTTTAAAATTATGGTAACCTTACTCAGTTCCCGACCAATTTTACACGGTCACCAATGACTTGACTTGACCGACACTAGGTCATTTCAGTCGCATAAGTTTTTACTTACAGGCTACAGAATCGACTGCGCCTGTTCAAGGGACAACTGTCATGGAAGAAACGAAAACAAAAACCAACCTCGTGGCAACGAAGACGACACTGGCGAGTCTGCTAGGTAGGACTACTTCCTTGCATTTTTATCCTTGACTGTTTCAAAGCAAAACCTGAATTCAGTGTTGCTCATCTCATACTGGTGCACCCGCCTCTGAGAACTCCAGAAGTAGAGCTACAGCTCTAACAGAATATGCATCAGACTTCACCGAAAACATAGGCAGAAATTTTCACTTCCTTGGGATATGTGCCGTGAACTAAATATTGCGCCCAATGTGTCGAATCGCGGTTACTCTGCACATGACCCTCTCTATATGCACTCATTTTGCGATGTATACGGTCAGCTATACTCGACCAGCGCTTCACACACAAGCGGCTGCGTCCGCGAAGGCTCAATTTTGAGACGGCCACCCTTTCTTTCTTGCTCTGGGCTATGAGTCTGTACTCCCGGACAATATTCTCTGGATCTGCAGCGAAGAGTAGGCAGGAAGGGACTGGAGACGGGGTCTTTGTCCCGGTGCTGTGGGGTCTGGGCTGCTTCAGCCCTAGCGACTGCACTCTATCTCTCCAACTTCCCGCATTCAACCCTCCGCACAGCCAGAACAATGAAGAAACCACTACCCCGGCACAGAGACCAAGGCCCGTTTCCTTCCCTTCTTAGCCTTGGCTGCACGGTTCTGATTCGAAACCTCCGACAAGGAAACTCTTCTTGCGCACGCATCGCGCAATTAAAAAGGCAGCAGTAGCGTGCATCGCGCATCATGCAAGTGTGAACAGGTTTTCGTTTTGTAAAGTAGCGCCCTTCGCCATTGTGTATGGAAGACCAAGAACTGTCCCAGCCTAAGGCAGATTTCGTGAACGAGTGATGGAAGCCAGTAAAAGCGAATCCAGTCGCTCCAGGCGGCGAGCAGCGAGTAGCTGAAAGTTTTAAATGGACACTGAGGACAGAGGTATAAAATATTTTTTTTTTGTTAGTAAAGCCGATAGTTCGGCATCTCGTGGCTTTGTTGCCACTTGTCCGGCAGCGAAATATGCATTTATTGCTAAGAGACTTGGATTCGAAGTTGGCAAACATTTCCCCACCGCTCGGATTCAAACTCGGGACTCTCTGATGAAGAAATAGGTGAAAAGTGACGTAAACTGCCGGACAAAGGGAAATCGTGATTGCTGGCGATGAGCGCTGCGCTGCCGCCTAGCAGCTGCCGAAATGAAGCCTACGGCCGGCCGGACGTTGAAGGCCTCTATCGGCCGTCGTCGCTTCGTTTACGTTTGCACGAACGTTACGAAAACGAAGTTCTCGCAAAGAACTGTGGCCTGCACTTTAGCGACCTCAACCCCACACAGCGTGCGATGCTTTTGGGGGCTGAGGCGGCGGGTCTGGCAAGAAAGTCCGAGCGCCAAAGAGTCGGCAGCGTCGCGGTCACCGCCGAGCCACCGTCACGACTGATGCGTAGAGACTAGTACGTGCAGGCGTATTTAAATTCTGTAATAATAATCCTCGTAGGCCTGGTTATGCAGCTCAGCGTCTTAGTACATTGAGGAATCGAACACGCCGAGTGTTACGTTTGTTAACGTGGAGGCGCGTCGAGCATTAGCTATATCCACTGCTCGTTTTGTTTGTCGTAGGTGCGTGCCGTTGCATGAACTTCGTCTGAGGAGCACTTAGGCCCTTGGGGGTCCTTGCCGCTCCGCCTCTGTAAATCCAGGCGCGTAACGAAACCGTGTGGACACGCAAAACTCATAGCCGTGAGGCACCCCAAAACATACCGAAAACTGAGCTGGCCGCCTGTTGCGCCGCCAATTACAGGTTTAGTTTGACTTCCAACATTGAGGCTGTCTTTTTTCGTCCTCCTCGTGTGATAACAGTTCCCTAGTAGTTTCCAACAAAAGTTTTATATATTCATATCGATCAAACGCCTAACCTTTATGCATGTTTGTCAGCCTCAGGGATGTCCGTAGTTTGTTTTCTTACATTCCGTCATCACGCTCGTACTTGCGAGATTGTCCTGTGGCGGCGATACCTGTATTTTAGTTATTGATCTTGTCTACCTTGCAAGAACTTTGTTTCCAGTAAAAGTGATAATTTTGTAGCTAGGAGCCGGTATTCTATCGATACAAGCCAACTTCAATTTCTCCTCAGCGTCCCTTTAAAGGGCGTTTGATCGGCACGCACTGTTAGGAAAAGAAACAGCAATCCGTCCGTCATCGTTGGACATAGCTGTTTTGAACAGTCGCACACTTTAACAAATTTTCACACAATTTCAATGCTACCAGTGATCGGATCACACAGCGCACACGTTAAAGCGTATACGGAGCAAGTTCTTAAACTCAATCCCTGTTGGTATACATCGTTTTTAAACTACATTCTCGCAGGTGGCCCCAAGGGGAAGAAACTCGGCGACAGCGAAGATATTCAGGCGCGCGCTAAAGCTCGAAACCAGCCTATTGAGCGCACTCAGTTTGTTCTGTCCACAAGGGTAAGCGCCACTGAAGGCGGTGAGGTTTAACAGCCAGGCTTTCAGGCAGCCATGGTGTGTCTCGCTCGAAGTGCAACGCACAGCTTGTGCTTTGCCAATATACCTGTGCCATTTTCGAACGCTTGCCACGTGTACTTGTGTTTTTTTCTTTTTGCAAGGATCCTGTGTTCCTGGAAAAGTTCACATTCAATATCAAGAACAGTTTGAAGTACATCAACATTGGCATATTTAGCAAAGGCCAGATAATCAGTCTGCATGGTATGAAAAAGCGGCCGTCTGACACGATGCTGGCATACGTGAGTTCTCTTTTTTTATTTTACAGCGACGACAGCATGGCAGACCTTCACTGCGCTTTACTCTTGAGCTTCATTTTCTGGTCAATACCATCCCGGGCCGCGTGTTTATTTTTCAGCGCAAGCCCAGCCAGGCCACTGCTCATTGGCTCGCTGTACTGTGCACGTCACTTCCGCTCCGATCAGTACGCAAGCATTAAAAGTAAATGGCTGTTCTACAAAACTATCTACACAAACGTTTCGTATGCATACAAATTATAATAAATCTTTGAGAAACTAGATTTCAACATTTAGTTTGGTCACGTGACTAGACGCACACGAGCAGACGACGTGATATGACGTCACTTTTTGTCAACAGTCAAAATGGCCGCTCGGTGTCTCGGTGTTTTCGGCATGGTTTTCGGGCAGTTGTAAGCAAGTAGTTCCAAGGCTAGTGCAAGCCGCCTAGTTGAATCCAGGATACTTGCCTCTGAATGGTTAAAGTGCGTCGATTCCAAAGTGCTATGTAAGCCGCGCGGTTAGATGCTAGATATGCGTATCTTCAAACCGACGTAGGACCTACTCAGTGGCGATGTCACGAAGCGTTTGTGGCCGTGTTGCAAGCGTTTCTAATTCCTGTGAGTATCACCACGGACAGCGACGAGTAACAGCTGCTCACCTTGGAGAAAGGAGGCTGCTCATGGTGAATTTCCTGTGCGTGCATAAGCTACACAGCACAGTGACAGTGTCCGAGAAGTGAAAGTGATTGCGGTCGGAGCTAGTGCTTCTCCGCCGAGGCAGAGAAGTGCGCACGTGCGAAGGCTCACTACGCACGCAGTGTTTTCCGAATGCTGAAATGAACTTGGCGTTGTGCAGCTAGTCGTACTGGTTGCAGTGATTGCAACCGAAGCGAGCGTTGTTATACGACGTTGTTTCTGTTACGTATCCATCACCGATTTTGATCGCGCTTCGTGTAGGTACTGTGCTTCGAAACTGCTGTGTGTGCGACGTGACGCGATCCTGGCTGCGCGGCCGTCGAACTGTTTTCTTCCGCGACAACAACAGCGTCGCCATTCTTCGGCGTGTTGCTGCTTCATACAGTACATTTTGTGATTATGGATGCTCGGGTTACGACGTGCGAAAA
This sequence comes from Amblyomma mixtum, assembly GCF_055824585.1. NCBI lineage: Eukaryota > Metazoa > Arthropoda > Arachnida > Ixodida > Ixodidae > Amblyomma > Amblyomma mixtum. The sequence continues at coordinate 155,388,294 of NC_143012.1, forward strand.
CATCGGTGTGTAGTGCAGTGGTCTCTTGTGGAGCGTCGTTTCTTTTTTATTTCCTGCCTGCTGTGTGGACCTATGTCTGCAAAAATATTTGCATGAAGAATTGGTGACAACACAAACTTCTCTGCATGATGGTGGGCTGAGCCAGAGGAGTAGTTCTCGGTTTAGGTTGTGACATGGTGCACTCCGTTTAAAAGTGCTATAGCATTGTGGGCTGCGGAGAGGCATCTGTGAGCCTATAATGTAAGCTTGCGACTCTGTTCTTTATTGTTAAGCAGCTTAATTTATTTTGTGCAATGAGTAATCTGAGCCAGGATGTGAGTCGCCGAGCACTGACAATGCTTTTGACACCAGAAAAAGAAGTGCTTTGGCATCCAGAAAGTGTTTGAGCAGGAGGAGTCGCTGGGCCTGGCAGTTCATGGGTTAACACAAAATTCTCTGCACACAGTGCGACAAGCAGTATGATGGCAATTACGGTGTGTAAAAAAAGCATATGATTCAGGCAATGCTTGACTTATCTACTCAAATTCAAGAAGTCTTAACAGTCTTTGCACTCTGCACAATTATGCGACAAATAGCTGTATTTATTTTCACTCTGTCCACTGTGTTATGAGCGAGTTTTCATGTTATTGAGATGTGAGTGCATTGAAAAAGTTTTGCCCCCAGAAATACTGTCCATAATTTGAATCCATAATGGGGTCTGTATTAACGAGGCATGACTGTATAAATGAAATTATAGTTATTTTTAGTCCTGATGATGACACAAGTTATTCAGCTGTGTTATTTGCCTAGACGACTTATGAAGTAAATTTGCCATTGCAAATTATGAAAGCTGATTAAAGTATGGCACAGCAGTTTGGTGGTTGTAGAGTAACAATTGGCTTTACCTGACACCACTTTGAAACAGCGGATAGGAAAACAAGGCCTGTGGAGCTAGTGAAACTACAAAGAACAAAGACGACAGGAAAGAACATCACCACCACCGCACCCAGTAGCCATTCTTGTTCTGTCATTCTCATCCTTAGTACATCGTCGACATGCCGTCTTTCCAGCAGTTTACCCGACAGCACACTTAAGCCCTGTGAATCTTGGAGAATGCAACAGCTGGACAGGACACAGTGTGCACATATATCTTGTGCATGCCATGAAGATAGCCTCCTGTCTCATCATAGCTTGGCCCCTGTATGTGTCTTGCCAATCATCACCCAGCACCTATGACCCAATTTGTGCCGTTGGCATGTGCGCCCAATTGTAAACATAATTTATACTCTTGTGGTTCTATAATGTTATAGCCAATTAAGTTGTTTCATCCAAATTGGCAAGGCTTTAGAAAGCATTCCTGCGATAGCCAACTTGCTCTCATTCTCCCTCAACGGCAACATCCCCCTTAATGCTTTTTTTTCTGGGCTTTGAAAGAGCGTGTGATAAAATCCCTCATTTATATAAATTAGGCGTAATTTCTCATGCTATAACTTGAATCCAGTTGCTATAAACTGATTCCAAGCTTTAACAGCCAGCCGTCAACAGAATTCCCATACTAATTCTTACGCGTCCTGCTTTTTTCCTGTAATCTCGGGTGTTCCCAAGGCATTGCCCTTGGGCCCGAGGTTTTATTAAATACAATATGAGCTTCCTTTCAGTGTTTCCTAACGTGCCTTCATTGACGACTATGGAGTCTGCCCTCTGCAATCAATAACAGTATTTCAGTTCTCAGAACAATATTTCGGATGCTCTCAACTAGCCTGTTTGCTAATGTTATTAAGAATGCACTAACATTTTTTTACTTTCAGGATAACTACATCTTGCCTACTTAAGGCCTTACTGAGAAAGGCATATTCACTGCGTACTGAAAAAAAAAATTGGTTTTTGAGGAAAGGAAATGACGTATTAACTGTCACATATCTCGGTGGATACGCGAACTGGCTGACAATGTAACATGGTCTCACCTAACAATCCTTCATCATAATCATCATCATTTATTGACCCTTAAAGACCCCTGGAGGGGTATAACATAGGGGGGGGGGGCAACATCGAAACAAGTAATGACATTATTAGGTCAAAAAAAAATATACAGTGAAACAGTAAAAAAAACAGTGATAAAAAAGAATACAGTGAAACATTCGTTGCTTGGGGAAGAGAAAAAAAGAAATACACGTTTATAAATCAGGCAGACAGGTGCAGTAGTAGATCAAACAATCATAACATCAAAATAAAACGCAAAGGCAACAGTTACCCACATTGGGATTTCAAGTGAAATGACAGCAATTGGTGGAATTTAAGAGCATCGCGTTCAGTGACAATACATTCGAGTAGTGAATTCCATTCTTCAATGGCAAGAGGCAGAAATGACTTGTTAAATGCGTTTGAGGAGCCATGGAGTCTTAGGATGCTCATGGAGTTGAAAAGACGGCGTGATGTCCGGAGGGGAGGGAGCAGAAGGGAGTCTCGAAGTGAGGGAAAACAATAGTACAATTTGTGCAATAATGGTAAACGGGCAATTTTACGCCTATGTGCGAGAGGCTCGATGTTGGCAGATAATTTTATTTTGGTAATGCTAGAGCGGGTGTCATAGTTGGAGGAAATAAAGCGGGCTGCACGGTTTTGGACGGCTTCTAGGCTGGCTATTAAGTAGGCTTGATGTAGGTTCCATATTGGGGATGCAAATTCAAGTTTGCTACGGATGAAAGTTTTGTAGGCTTGGCTGCGAATGGAAGAAGGGGAGAAACTGAGGTGACGTCTGATAAAGCCGAGTGTTTTCGATGCATCAGCAGCAATCTTCGTGATGTGCTCGGACCAAGTGAGGTTGCTCGTGATATGGATTCCAAGATACCAGTATGATTCGGCTTTAGTGAGGATGGTTGAACTGAGTGAATACGTGTAGTCGATATTAGTGCACTTGCGTGATACCTGCATGTATTTGCATTTTGTTACATTGAGCGTCATTAGCAATGTGGAACACCGGCTTTCAATCCTGTTTAGGTCGCTTTGGAGCAATTCCTGATACAACTACCTTATACAACTTATACAACTACCCACAGCCCAGGATATTTACACCATAGCATGTCCTTATCACCGTCTTCCATGTTGCTTGCATTCAAAACTCCTGTGCGGCATCAGCAGAATATTGTTATGCCACATGGCATAAATCTAATTCTTCTCAGATCCTGGGATGAATTCAGAACTGAGCTGCTTGTTTTATTCTCTCAGACTATTGTAGAAGCTCCAGTGTCACAGCACTAAAGATGAATCTTCTAATTTCTTCATCTCATGTAGAAACTGCAGGTTTTTTTTGCTCTTTACTGTCACATAACCAACTAATCTTTTCCTGCTCATAGTTCCTTCTGCACTAGCTGCACAAGCACTGTCCCTTCCTTAGCTTATGCCATTGCATTTCAAGATTCAATTTTGTTTTTGCCACGAAAGGCTAGAATGGTCTTCCATCTCGCAAGGCTATGCTTGCTAACCTCTTGTCCTTCGAACTGGTCACTGTAGAAATCCATGCAGTTAATGCCAATGCAAGTCCAATATTTTTGAGGAATCCCCCAGTGTGGAGAACGTTTGTAATAAGAGAGTAATTCATTATCACCCACCCAAGCGTAGCCATACGGCTACAAAAGAAAGCTACTCAGGTTCCACAGAAACTTTGTAGTTAGAGGAAAAGTTACCCTAGTCTGGGGTTCGAACCCGGGACTACTGCCTCACCGGGGCAGTTGCCCTACCAAGTGCGCGAACCGGGATGGCTAGCATATGATGGGGCGAGCTCGAAATGGGAGCGGTGTTGGTCCAATATTTTAGACGAATCCCTCAAGGTTGAAATGATTTCTAATAAGGCAGTCATTACTCATTGGCATCCACCCAAGCACGGTCATACGGCTACAAAAAGAGCTACAAAGCTTTTCTTTGCAGCTGTATGGCTGCGCTTGGATGCTAATGAGTAATTATTCCCTTATTAGTACATTGCAAACTCATCAAGCTCCTACTTGCCTCACCATGTCAAAGTTCACCATTCAGGTATTGCCACTTAGGACCGTTGAGGTATAATAAATATTAAAATAAATTGATCTAATAAAGTGCCTACTGACTCGTTCACTCGGGCAAACGAATAAAATGCTCTATTATGCATAATGTGGTCATCGAGAACTTTCCTCTATTTCAGGTAATATCACGGCATATAAATATGTCCTTTGCACAGCTGCTTTTAGAAGTGTTATCCTTTACTATGATACATGTAATGCCCCTCTGCTAAAGTTTTAACCAGAGGCTGGCAGTGTTCCAAATAAATAAATATATGCGCACAGTAGTTGCATTCAGGCTAACTTGCACACTGCACACGAATCCTCTATCGAGTCGAACACACTGAGTGGAACAAGCCAGGCTGCAGTACAAGCTGCTAACAACCGTCATAATTACTAAATCACATTTTTCAAATAGCTAAGGTTATATATTTTAAATTATTAGTGAGTTATTCAAAATAGCACACAGCAGTGGTTTTACATTTGTGATAGAAAAAAAATTGGCCAGGGGAAGGCGCAAAAAAGGACGATCACGAGAGAAGAGACAGGATGGGACGAGCGTTTCCCTAGCAGTGCACAGTAGTTGTCACTGTAATATGTAAACAGGCTTCCTCCCTGCAGACAGTTATTGCAAAAGAGATATGCGTATAACAACGGTCGCTTCGGTCGAGATCACTGCAACCAGTACGACTAGCTGCACAACGCCAAATTCATTTCAGCATTCGGAACACACTGCATGCGTAGTGAGCCTTCGCACGTGCGCACTTTTCTGCCTCGGCGGAGAGGCACTTGCTCCGACCGCAACCACTTTCACTTCTCGGACACTGTCACTGTGCTGTGTAGCTTATGCTGCACGCACAGGAAATTCACCATGAGCAGCCTCCTTTCTCCAAGGTGAGCAGCTGTTACTCGGCGCTGTCCGTGGTGATCCTCACAGGAATTATAAACGCTTGCAACACGGCCACAAACGCTTCGTTACATCGCCACCGCGTACGTCCTACGAATGCAATACGCATATCTAGCATCCAACCGCGCGGCTTGCAAAGCACCTTGGAATCGGCGCACTTTAACCATTCAGAGGCAAGTATCCTGGATCCAGCTAGGCGGCTTGCACTGGTCTTGGAACCACTTGCGTACAACTGCCCGAAAACACCGTGATACAGTGCTCTAGAACCTGTAACCATGGCACTCTACCGTAACTTGCCACGACGACCTTTAAAGCGGCCATTTCGACTGTTGACTAAAGTCACGTCATGTCACGTGATTGCAATCTAGTCACGTGACCAAACTAAACGTTCAAATCTAGTTTCTCAAAGATTCATTATATTTTGTATGCATACGAAACGTTTGTGTAGATAGTTTTGTAGATTTTAATGCTTGCGTACTGATCGGAGCGGAAGTGACGTGCACAGTACAGCGAGCCAATGAGCAGTGGCCTGGCTGGGTTTGCGCTGAAAAATAAACACGCTCCCGGGCCACGTGGGTCCGTAAACGGCCGTTCTTGGGAACGCGCTCGTTTTTTTTAGGTGGGCTCAAAAGAGTAATACCTTCTCGGGAGAGGAAACAATAAGGTTCTGAGGGTGTGCGCTACGATACACTTCACTGTAAAAGTTTGTGGGGTCGCTTTGAGAGGATAGATCTCAATGCATGCAAACTCTGAGCGACATGCTCGCAGAACAGCGACAGAGGTCAATGTAGTACTCTCGACCGCAAGAAAACGGCAAGCACTCTACCAATACATCGCCACACATTTGGGCCATTTGCTGCAACCAGTTGCACGTAAATTGCATTTCGCACACGGCGTAAGTGTAATACAAGTCATTCTAAGCATAAGCACACATTCCGTTCACAGAATAGCATTCCGCTCACCTATGTCCTGGACGAATGCCAGAAGACCACGCAGGGATTCTTTGGTCCGGTGATAAAGCTGCTGTGTCCCGAATTTCAGCAACTGCCTAAGTAAGTGAATGTGGGGGTTTTGACTTTGGCTTTTAATGATTTCGCTTTTGGGATGATGATTTACCTTTTCGTTTGCGCAGCGTGTTTTATACCCCTGTCACACGGCCGTTTCGAAGGCCCTCGAACCGATAGTCTATCGACTCAAAGGCGATCGAGCGCTGCTACACGGGCGGTTTGGATAGCCATCGAGTCAATAGTCTATCGAGTCAACGGAGCAACGCGGAACTCTATCGAGATTTGGAGGGCCTTCAAGCGTTGCCCAGGGTTGCTAGCATTGCTTCGAACGGCAAACATGGCGGCGCCCTTCAAAGCCGGACCCCTCGCTTCGGACTGAATTCTCGTTGTTGCTTCCTTTTCCTGTCTGTTCACTGGTCATAAATGGGGCACCGGTCTTTCGCTTTGTCTCGCCTTGCCTGTAAGAAAACGTATAAGTGATAAATTTGCTTTATTTTGTATTTAGAATGACGATTCTGCCGCTGCTAGGCTTAAAAGGACAGTCCGTTTGTTGACAGCAATAGTTCCCGTCCTGACAACCAGATGGCGCCACTATAGGCTGAGTTTATTTTTGCGTCTGTGCTAGCATACGCTGAACTTAAAGTGAGAATGCGCTTGTGTTTAGCGTACGTAAGCATGCATACGCTTGTGGTTCGTAGACAGCGCAAATTTATGCTCTTTTTTCACTGTATCTGCGTACGCCGTGAGCGGCGACGTGGTGTGCAAAAGCGAGAAACAGCAGTGATGCGGCGGTTCCAGCTCGCCCCGGCGTCAACAAATGAGAACAGGTCCTAGTTTTTGCGGCGAGCGAACCCGCTTCGCGCGCCGGATTTTTTGACAAGTGTGAACGCGCGTTATGACTGCAAAAAAAAGTATATTTCAACATTTAGTTAGGTTTCGTAAAAATATTTTTGTTATTTGCGCGAAACCGAACGTAGCGATTGTGGCGCCACACGAGCTTGGTGTAAGACGCGAAAACGATTTCAATGGCCATTGAGATTTGCCGTGTAGCAGCACCACAACTCCCTCGAATTCGATGACGATCGAAAATCTCGATGGCCCTTGACTCGATGGCCATTGAAACTGGCCGTGTGACAGGGGTATTAGACTGGGGATACCGCAACTGTGTGACTGAACCTTGCGTCACAGTTTGGTGCGCATATCCATCGCTTACGGAGCAGAGGACGTCTTGTTCTCTTTTACGCTTTAGAAGCACATGGCGCAAAACCATGAACATTGTAACGTCCAAGGAGCTAAACGCCTTTCAAAACACGGAGTGCTTGGTCACCCGTAAGGACTTCAGGTCGTTTTTTTTTTTTTTTTTTTTGCCACAGGCGGTTGCACGCCAAGCACACATATTAAAATGCTCCTAGCGGAACATTCAGAAGAACGCCTTTTCCTCTTTTCGGCGCTTGGTTTCTGTCTTGGGCTGTTCAGCGTGCTCTTGGCTTTCTTTTCCGCGCCGCTGCCTCCGCTTCACGTAGAGCGGCGTGCGCCGGTCACTTTCTTTTCGCTTCTGCCTAGGCTTTCCGACACTCCGCTTTCTCAAGTCGATTTATGCCCTGCGGAAGTTCGGTTCTCGCTGACGTTGCCGTGTAAGCCGCTGGTATTCTACCCGCCGAACGCGGCGACTGGGTTCCTCGATACGCACCAAAGGACCGGCTCTACTTGTATTACATCTGCTGTAGAATCTTCGTTCTGCTGTAGTTGTCGTCACCGCCGTTATCGTAGTCGTTGGCGCCTCTGTCGCTGTTGCTTTCAGCTAAGTTGGTGTGAGATACCAAAGAGATAAAGCACGGAAGAGGCAGGGACGAGCGCTGTCTCACCGCTTGCTCAGCGCACTAGCGCGACGGGCTACCGCCGCTTCCATGGCCGTCCACGCTGGGGCGAGAGCGCACAGCGCACGCGTGTGCTCATTGCAAGAGCCTCTCGGCACGCAGCCTACTCATATGAATCAGCCGCGCACCGTCTACCCTCATCGTTTTCCCCTCTCACGCCCCCTTAGTAATTCTCCGCTCCGCGTGAGGCACTGCGGCGCTACTCTCTATCGCTTCTCTGTTGGGCTCTAGCTCCCCCTTTTTGCCCTTGTGAGGAAGCCTCGGACGCACACAACGGCACCGACGTTTCCGCAGAACGACAGCTTCACCCCACTCGGAGTAAAATGTGCGTGAAACAAGGGATCCGAGCCATGGAACTTTATCATACCACCAGCTTCGACACGCAGCATGAAAGCTTCCTTGGAGACATTTGCTATTGTTTATGCTCTGTTTGGTACGCCTGTTCCGCGTTTAGTTCGATTCTTTCACGATTCTTTCAGCACAGAGTTTTGGCTGCTGTGTCCGAGACCATGCTCCTCGGCGCGGTTGCGGCGGCTGGCGGTAGCGGATGCCCTGCAGCCACCCTAGCATAGCCTAGGACTCAGCGGTCAGCGCACCTCGTCGCTGTTTTCATTGTCAAGCGCAGGCCACGCGCTTGATAATTCGTATTAAGTGTGCGGGAGGCGGTGCCACTGTTGTATGTTTTGCTCCAACGTCGAATCGAGCAGATCAGTTGCGCAGCACCAGGGAATTCAATGAGTCGTACAGGAGTGTGCGCGCCACACGATGCGTTGGCAGTTTGGGGTGCTAGCAGAGGTGAGCGAGGCTGGCCGTGTCTACGATGAGCCCGAAGTACAAACTCGGCGCTTGCTGCGCTTGCGGCGAAGTCACGGGGCTTGTCCTAATGTGAGGAAAAAATTACAGCGCCTCAGATTGTGGCTAATTGGCTAACTGAATCGGTGAGATGAAAGTTCGCTACCTTTCTGGGAAGTCAGGTCATTTTCGCAGTACACGTCCGATTGCTAAGCGGGACAGGAGCAAAATACTTCTCCTGTGCTCCATAATACCCATCCTGCAGTTGAAGCAACTTTGGGAGGTCGCAGACACAGTCACTTTCATTTTACACAGCCTGGCTGACGCCTAAATATCCAAAAAGAAAGGCTACAAAGAAACGCCGGCATCTTTCATGTTGTCGTGTTTCGTTTCTACGTCTCAAAATAAAATACAGCTCTCATCATAAAATCCAGTGTTTGCGTCCTTCTCGTCTCGTCCTTGTTACTGCTGCGCTGCAATTTTCCAGTATGCAGAACCAACTAGCCAGTCACTATGTTTTGATAGAATCCATGGTTGAAATATCAGTGGGAAAAGAGCTTCTCTAAGGTTTGTCCACAAACATCAGTTAAAAAAACATTCTACGGTCATGTGTCCTGAGCCGAATTTTCGGCATAAAGCCGCAATATTCTTCATAGCAGGTTGGGCGGAAGTGGCCTTCTTTTTTCTTTATAGCTTAGTTAAAACTTAGCACCCACCTGGCTTACGTCCGCTTGATAACGTCAAGCTGCTACGCGTGCTATGCGACTGACCCCTTCTTTCCACCTTAAACCGTGCTTTCCAGGGACCTGGTGAAGTACTCGTCGCTGAACGGATTCGATCCCCGGCTCTGTTACGGAGACATCACTCTTCACTTTGTGTTCAAGGGGGAGTACAAGTTCAAGGGAGGTCCTCAACAAGACGTGGAGGAAGTTCACGACCTCATGGGCCTCGAGTCCAGCTGGTGAGCGTGTGCAAGCAATGTCTGGTTCGTCACCAGACGTAAGGTGCTGTGAATTGCGGCCGCCGAAGATATCATTTGTTGCGGGAAAAGGCATTAGCTGTTCGCCTCACGCACAAACAGTAGTGAGGCAGGCGAAACCCATTTCCCAATGTTTCTTTTCGAAAGTTTAGCATGCGCGTATATATAGGAGCTACTGTGCTTTCTCTTTTAAAAATCGCACACTAAACGCTAGGTTCGATCTACCTTATCCAGCTTTCCGAAAGTTGCAGGGTTTCAAAGTTTCCCCCGCTTATTCGCGGCTAACAGTTCAAACGGACTATCCCACCACATGACCCAGCTCAGTGCTGTTAGTTCTTTGCAATCAGTCTTCAAGTTTCGGACGGTGTTTTGTGTGACTGGTCACATTGCAGCAATGCGTTTACCCGGTCCCAAGCCCCATCATGGCCACGCCTCTGGACTGAAGAAATGTGGAGTAATAATCTGTCCGAGCTGATCGCTGTTTCTTTGTTAATCTGTTTAAAAATTCCTTGAACAACCTCAAATCGTCAATCCGGTGTGTCATTTAAACGTTCTATATAGCTTACCCTTAATTTTTATTTATTGCCTTAACTCTGGTTTGATCCATGGTTTACTCTTAACTCGAGAGCGTTAAAGGCCCCGTTTACCAAAAAATCTGGTGTTGCCGTTACGAGCGAAAAAATTGGCAGTGGTTTAGCTCCGGTTAAACCTGGAGGATTGCGAAAGCAACGAGGAGAGAGAGGCGATGGAGAGCGCGCGGCGGCGGCCCCGGCACGCTATCTATGCGCCGCTACTGCGCATGCGCAACTGGCGAGTGCGGCGGCGGCACCTCTGAGTCACCCGCGCAGCGACGGCAGCGGCGGCGCGCCAACTGTGCGCCGTCCTCGCGCATGCGCAGTATGGCCTTGCGTCAGCTCCTTGAAATGCCTCCGCGACTCGCGTAGTGTTGCTTTCGCAACGAAATAACGGACATGGCTCTGGCAAGAGGACCCCAGAGACCAATCTAGGAGGCAGGTAGCCCACCTAGGTTACATAATCTTGCGGCGTCATCACAACCTGCCCACTAAGGCAGGTGGCAGTTAAATGAATGATAAGTCGCTCGGAAAGAGCAACCTGGGCCAAACAAGGCCCATCGCAGGGCAGTCACGCATCGCTTAACCGCGGCAACAATGCGCTAGGCAGAGTATGAGGACTACAGGGACCTATGAATATAGAGAATGACCTTCTGCATGAAATAACCCATTACGCTATGGCGTCATACCCTTGAGGCGGAGCTTATGTGTCGCATCAAATTGTTTTTTTCCCTGAAGGTTTGCTCATTGTATAGGGAAAGCAAAAGTGGTACAGTTGTTTAAAAATGATAAAGGAAACTTACTAAAAGCCTCTTTGGCGTTACTAGATGAATAATTTGGGTCCTTTAAACTTAGTTAATACCTTCTTACTGCAATAATTTTAGGGCTGGCACAACCATCCACACGAACACAGGAAGATGATCGCTCATTTCAGGAGTGTAAGATGCCGGTCTCAATATTCGGGTGGGAGAAATTAGAAATGGACAAGTCGAAAGAGCATTGACTTCCGGCTGTTGCTCTAGTCGGGATTTCAGTTGCGTTAGTTGCAGCATTTGGAGCCAAATGGTGTCAAATTCTCTGCTATCATGTAGACGCTGAAGTTAACTCCGTCAGCTACAAAGCCAATAAGTGGTCATTGAATTTAAAAAAAAAAACCAGCTCCATCGGCACTCTGCTGGCGCTAACAGAGTAAATATATTTGCACACATGCGATGATATCATCTCGTAGTCCAGCTTAATTACGCTTTACGGATTCAGCATTTCACTTTTTTTATTTACATCCAACAGCAGGGCCATTTGCCGCAATTACGAGCAAGCCTATTCAGTTGGCGCGTTTTTATTTCATTTTGTAGATTTTATGTGCGCCGGTGCTCCATGTTTCACTCAAGAGTACCATGCGAAACGTTTACAAAAATTAGCTGAAAAATATGTTTCCGATCCGAATTTATTGTTTACTGATCGCGCGTTGATGTGTACATCTTTAAGGGATGTGGTTTAAAAGGAAGAAACGTTGGACTTCCATTCAGTGGGAAGGTGATATGGGCGTTTTGTATCATTTTTGTTAGGTGCTGAGCAAGTGGAGTGCTTGTTTACGCGAAAGTCGGTGCAGAGCGTTTACTCGCACTAAGTTTCTTTAGGATAGAGAGCGAGCATCCTCTACATCGAGTTCTAAATTACTCTCTTTGCTGCCATTGCGAAACCCGTTTTCGCGGGACGCGATACAAGGCGAGACTTTTTTGCCCTTGTTTTTTTTACTTTAAAGGATTTCTTTAATACTCCCACGCATTTACGAAATGGTATACGCATTGGCACTCCGTGCATTTCACATACGGCATGTCGTCATGTATAGATTACTTGCAAGAGGAACATACGTTGGACATTTCTTCTCGGAATCACGCAATTCAACAAAACAACATAAAAAATTAGGAGCCACTTTGGCGACTAAAGTGGTGCAAGGCGAAAGCCTGAGTACAGCATTCTGCCACGAATGTGGTTGTGAATGATGATTCAAGTGCTGCCAGCGAATGACGCGTCCATTGGCTGTCTGCTTGTGTCACTGATGTGTGGTTAAGATGTTGAGCTTCGCCTCTAAGAGTGGAAGGCGACAGCGTCTTGCAACGCTGCCAGGGAGTCCACAGAACGCCATCGCCCATTCGGTTCTACGCCTTGCTGGAGGGTAAATTTATTTTTGAGGAAAGGAAATGTATCTCTCTCTCTCTCTCTCGCATATCTGGGTGGACACCTGAACCTCGCCGTAAGGGAAGGGGGAAAGATGGGAGTGAACGAAGACGCTGTTAGCTAGACGCGCCTTTGTTCATTCCAAACCGTTCAGCTGGCATGGCGGAGTGGCTAGCGTGCTCGTGTCGCACTGCGGAGACCCTGGTTCGATTCCCCAACTCTATCAATTCCGTATTCGGTTTTATTGATTTATGTGGTCTGACTGGAAAGGTTAATTAGGCTATTTGATATTTGTACTATTGCAATTCTATCCATCGCGTTCTGTCCTTCACCTCTGAAATGTTGGAACTGTCTGGGATGTTCGACACAATGTATATGAAACGAGAAACTGGGTGGAGAAGTAGGTGGTGGTGGAGCGAACGAGGCTTCGGACGGTTATCTGTTTTTTTTTTTTTTTCGGCAGGGTCTGTTTTTGCGGACGCGGTTGTTACTGCTACGCGGCTGTTTATATTATTTTCTTTTCTTTTCCGCTTTCTTCTGACCTCTTTATTCTTCTCTATCTTAGTAGGCTAATTGATTTAATTAAGCAATTAACTAAACTCAGTCCCTCTTAGTTGGAGCATCACTATACGATCCTTTAATTGGTTGCAAGGTTACTAGCCAAAGTACAATTGGCCCCATTTGAAATTCGCGCCCTGTGACGTCACGGCCGTTTCGACCAATTGAAAAGCGTGACATTTTCTGTCGACAACTCCTGCTTACAACGATGAGGCATTAAAGGCTTCCGCCTTAAAACACTTTTTGGCAACCCAGCAATGGCAGCAGTGGCGGCAGCAGCGGCAAAAGCAATGACATTTGTGAAATGCACTTGCGCAAAAAATTCAGGGGGCACTTTGACTGTCTAAAGTGGGTAGAGGCGGAAGCGTTTCCCGCACCACCTTCGCTGTTTCTGTGGCACCGGTGGCGTCACATATAATTGAGTACTAATCAGTAAGTGATGACAAATCACTAATTAATGGTTAATTACTGATTAATGACTGAATATTAATCAACTGCTAATTAATTACGCTTAAGCTTCGCCTTTAGGGGTGCAACGCGACAGCGCGTTGTAGCGCTGCCAGGGAGTCCTCGGAACACCACCCGTAAAGCGCGATGCCTTGCCCTTTGAACGCAACGCTTTTTGAGGAAAGGAAATGGCGCAGTAATTCTCTGTCATCTCGGTGGACACCCGAACCGCACCGTAGAGGAAGGGAGGAAGTGGGAGTGAAAGAAGATAGATAAAGAGGAGCCGTAATGAAGAAAATGAAAATTGTATTTGAGGAAAGGAAATTACGCAGTAACTGTCTCACAAAATTCAGGGGGGCACTTTTTTGACCTAAAGTGTGGTCACTGATACCCCTAACAGTAGAACGCGACAGCGTCTTGCAACGCTGCCAAGGAGTCCATAGAACGCCATCGCCCATTCGGTTCTACGCCTCGCTCGTCAGTAAATTGGTTTTTGAGGAAAGGAAATGTATCTGTCCCTCATTTGTCGGTGGACACCTAAACCTCGCGGGAAGGGAATGGAGGAGGATGAGAGTGACTGAAGACACCGTATTCACTAGACGCGCCTTTGTTCATTCCAAACCATCGAGCTAGCATGGCGGAGTGGATAGCATTCTCGTCTCTCACGCCGAAGACCGGGGTTCGATTCCTGAGCTCGACCAATTTCTTAATCGGTTTTATTTATTTATATGGCCTGACTAGTACAGCTAACTAGGCAAATTGGGTAATTAAGCAATTAACTAAGCTCTGTCCCACTTAATTGGAGCATCACTATACGATCCCTTCAATTGGTTGCATGGTTACTAGGCAAAGAAAGTACAATTGGCCCCATTTGAAATTCGCGCACTGTGACGTCACGACCGTTTCCACCAATTGAAAAGCGTGACATTTTCTGTCGACAACTGCTGCTTACAACGATGAGACATTAAAGGCTTCCGCCTTAATATTGCACTCACCCGTCACAAAGGGAGCCTTGCCGTTGAAGGGACCCTGGAATGATTTTGATGTCCTTGTCCTAAAGCACAAAATCTGGAGAGGTGGTTTTGTGAGCCTTACAGCCAAATTTAAGCTCTCTGCGTCTACCCTGCAATTCACAGTTTTTAAAAATTGCTGCGTCAGCGCATTAGAGCGACACCTAACCGCCCGTTCTAAGCCGTCTCGACCCCGCTGATATAAAGGAGCCTTCTCATTGGCCGAGCCTGTCGCAAGGCCGGGATGTGGCGCGGAGGGGTGCAGTTGCGGCCTGTTTTCTTTTCTTTTTTAGAGCGCAGCTCTTTGGCGTCCGTTCCTGGGTTTCGCGTCGGCGTCGGCCTCGTAACCAGCTCCGCCCCCAATGTCACGCTTTTCAATTGGTCGAAATGCTCGTGACGTCACAGTGCGCGAATTTCAAATGGGGCCAATTGTACTTTGCCTAGTAACCATGCAACCAATCAAAGGGATCGTATAGTAATGCTGCAACTAAGTTGGACTGAGTTTAGTTAATTGCTTAATTAATCAATTAACCTAATTAATATAGACGAGAATGAAGAGGTCAGAAGAACAGAAAAGACGCGCGCCGCAGCGACAACAGCGTCCGCGGAAGGAGACGCTGCTGAAAAAAAACAGATAAGTACGAAGCCGCGTTCCCTCCACCACCACGCACTTCCCCACTCAGTAAGACGTTGCTCGTTTCATATACGTTGTGTCGAACATCCTAGACAGTTCCAACAATTGACAGGTTAATGACAGAACACGATGGATAGAAATACAATAACATAAATATGAAATAGCCTAATTAACCTTTCTAGTTAGACCGCATAAATCAATAAAACCGAGAACGAAATTGGTCGAGTTGGGGAATCGAACCAGGGTCTCCGGAGTGCGATACGAGCACGCTAGCCACTCCGTAATGCCAGCTGAATGGTTTTGAATGAACAAAGGCGCGTCTAGCTAATACGGCGTCTTCGTTCACTCCCATCTTCCCCCTTTCCCTTACGGCGAGGTGCAGGTGTCCACCCAGATATGCGAGAGAGATACATTTCCTTTCCTCAAAAAATAAATTTACCGTCCAGCAAGGCGTACAGCCGAATTGGCGATGGCGTTCTGTGGACTCCCTGGCAGCGTTGCAAGACGCTGTCGCGTTCCACTCTTACAGGCGAAGCTTAACATGTTAACCACACATCAGTAACACACGCAGACGGCCAATGGACGCGTCATTCGCTGGCAGCACTTGATTCATCATTCACAACCACATTCTTAACGTACGCTCCCTTGCCGCACATGCCAAGGACGTACACCACGATCACATTCTGCGCCATTCCTCTGTACTTTGCTGAAACCTGGATGGATCCCGAAGAGCCTCTCGAAATCATAGATTTCCTATACTGCTGTGGTGCTCGCAGAGACCACAACAGAGCGGCGGGAGTCGCTATCTACTTGCGCACAGGTCTCTCTGCAATACCAGTCGAAATGTTTGGCACGTCACATGAAGTTGGCGAACTGTGCGCCGCAAAGTTGCCCAACGGCTTGCTGGTAGTAGCTGCCTACTTCGCCCCTACCGCACTCACGAAAGACGTCGTGCACTTCCTGCAACTCGCATTAACCGTCCATCGATCCACACCGATGTTAGTAGTGGGGGACTTTAATGTTGACATAAAGACAAACAGCAATTTCCTAACACTTATGCGGGAGAACATCCCGTTCCTCTCGCTCGTAACGCGTCGCACGGCTGTGACAACCTCGCGAGGCACTTGTATAGATCTCGTCTTTGAGAATCAAGCATTGGTGTACCAAGTCGAACATATATCAGTCTATTTCTCCGACCACAAAGCTTCCTTCATGACTGTCAAGAACTGTTAGTGGAATCTTTGTTAAAGGAATACGTGTGAAAAATAAAAAAAAAACTCTGTGATAGCGCATACATGTGTTGCTCGATTTCTTTGCCTCAATCTATCGAAAAGGTGAAACAGCTTATTTGCTGCGCTCAAATTTCGCATTAGGAAGTAACGTAATCGTCGGTAATTTTTTTCTGGCCCTTCGGCGTGTATGAGTTGAGGGAGGAAGGGAAGAGGATAATTTTCAGCCGCTGATATATTCGGTGTTGATGAAGTCAGCTCAAACGATTTTAGAACGCGGTGGCAAATAATTGAATACCGCTCGCTTGTGCGCTTTTCCTATGACCTCAGTAATATAATTACATGGTCCTGTTGAGGACACAGTCGCACCGCTGCCACTGCTGCCCTGTGGTCACCGCTGCGATGCTCCCATTAAATTTTGTAGCGTCTGCACAAAACTCAGCGTGCCAAGCGCTCGATGACCGGACTCGGTAGCGGCAGCCTCGACGTCGCTTTACGGCAACGAAACGGCGTTCTTTGGTTCCCAGTTGTTGGAGCATTCCAGAAAGGGAAGCGCAACAGAAGGCAGTTTCGCCGTTAGCGATCTAGCCGTGTCGCTGCCGCTGCTACCTGATGAGTATCTGAGGAGTATACTAATTGTGCTCTTTTGTTTGACATAACTAGTTTTCTTTCGGGATCTGTGAACCCTGTTCAGAAAGTTACGTAGATTTGACGCACTATGGACGCGTGCGATAAGCTTTACTAAAGCGGCTTAACATATGCCACGCAGGTCTTCCTCAATGAAGACACAAGCTTCCAAAAACCTCAGCCACGTCTTTGAAGATGTCCCCTTAAAGAAGATCATATTCTGCAAGTACTGCGACAACAGGGTAAGGTTTATATACACAAATGTACGCACGCAACAAGTCAGGTGTTCACTAGGCTAACGTATAGTGCCATCTGAGAAACTTTACAGACCGCTTTTGCGTTATTCGTTTTATAAAAAGCGCAACAATATTTTTGTTATCTCTGCTTCCAAAGAAGCAGTGTTGTAACCGACTTCACGCCACAGCGATGTACCGGGTTTTTTAGCGAACACTTTCAAATATACAAAGATAGGGGGTTTGAAATAGCAGGTACATACGTACAAGCGCACACTCAGCCGCGACAGAGGTTACTTAAAAATCATACTAAATAGATACATTACTAGGATATACTCATTAAATTTTTTAATTTACACAGTCTGGCGCCTAGTGGCAATGTGAGTAAGTAGCTGCGAACAAAACGATGCCATATAGATTCCTGAAAGAATGGAAAAGTTCTCTAAGGTCCTGAAGAGAAAGAAAATATGTTTTTTTTTTCTCACAGTGGAGACTGAGCGCCTGAGACACGCAAACGCAGCGTCCGTTGTTGACATGATATAGTTTCTAGGGCGTCTTATTCGAAATACCGGCTTTATTGTCTTGGCCTGCATTTTCTTTTGATTCGTCGATCTCGCAAATAACGGCCAGATTGCTGTCCACGACTACATACATTTCCTTGAACCAAGCGACCAAGCAAACGAAAGTGCAGGGCGTGGTACAAAAAGCCGGGAATTCTAATTTAACGCCGCATACCTTGGAACGGGTCGGGAACGGACATTGCGCTAACACGTGGTTCCCTGCGCGCCTCAAGCGCTGTGTCATTTTCGTGCGCAAAGTATGCATTGGATTTCCTCGCGTTTCAGGACTTTATACGACGACTGTTCCTTCGTCTCAAAAGCTCATATGGAATCGTCTTGAGCTCTTAATTGCCATTAGCACCATGTTAGTGAGAGGTTTGTTAGTCAATATTTGTTAATCAGATAGTTATTATTAAATCATTCGCGGCTAAGAGTCTGCTCCTCAAAAGATACTGTGCCTATTTCATACGCCCTGGTTTTCGGAACCTTTGAAACTGCTCACATAAACATCCGGTATATTACAGTTACTTGCAGCACGAATAGCCGGCGGCTTCTCCTTTTCCGTTCAGACTGAATATGTTGTTACTAAAAACCCCTAAAAACCCCTATACATGCTAGCTATAGCCTCCTAGACTGGTACGAACCGGTTTTCATCATTGCTGCCTTCTGCGGTAGACGTAAGAATCGCGACTCACAGAGCATCGCCTTGGCAGTGAAGATTTCTTTTCCGCTTTTTAGACCACACAGGGTCATAGATG
Source organism: Amblyomma mixtum (assembly GCF_055824585.1). Lineage (NCBI taxonomy): Eukaryota > Metazoa > Arthropoda > Arachnida > Ixodida > Ixodidae > Amblyomma > Amblyomma mixtum. The sequence goes on from NC_143012.1 coordinate 155,406,672, forward strand.
TTAACACGCCTCTTGTAAAAGCTACTCTCTTTAGAACTGCACTGCGACAACAACTTAAGCAGGCTTCGGGCCGCCGCGGTGGCTCAGTGGTCATGGTACTCTGCTGCTGATCACCCCAAAGACGCGGTTTCGATTTCGGCCGCGGCGGTCGAATTTCCATGGAGGCGAAATTCTAGAGGCCCGTGTACTGTGCGATGTCAGTGCACGTTAAAGAACCCCAGGTGGTCGAAATTTCCGGAGCCCTCCACTACGGCGTCTCTCATAGCTTTAGTCGCTTTGGGACGTTAAACCCCAGAAACCAACCAACCAAGTAGGCTTCCATCGTTTTTTTTAAATATTTCTCAGAAAGTATTAGGCCACTATATAGGTCGCACGCACAAGTTACTCTCGTGCTTCGGCTGAAATTACCTCGAATTATTATGTTACAATCAGTTCACATCTGTTAAGTTGCAGTTAGTTTTAGCGTAAAAGTACGATGGTTTGTTTTTGTTCCATACAATTGTGAAAAATGCATGTTGGAAGCTAATTGTGGACGTTTCTTTGTGTTTCCAAAAAACTATGTGCGACGTGATGGTCAGAAATATTTTCGCAATGTATTCTCTGTGTCCACTGTCAAGAAACACGTTTTTTTTTTCCACT